>NW_028274823.1:6531607-6843928 GCF_037043125.1 Eumetopias jubatus | reverse complement strand
GTGCTAGTAGTAAAAAATTAAAACCTTACTGTCCTATTGTTAATTAAAAGATGATAGTGTTGGTATAGGCGAGTAAAATGGACACTTTTAGGTGCAATCGATAAAACTGTAAGTTGACGTAATCTCTCTAGAAAGCAGTGCATCTAAAGGGAGCCTTAAACATTTGCATTAAGCATCTGGCAATATGCATCAGAAGCAAGCACCTCAAACCCTGGGCAGGTGAAGGGCCATGTTTGCTCTCTACCAGGAGTTTCCAAGAAATGAAGGCCTACATAAGGATACAGAGATGTGGACATCAGGTTCCACTCCAGCTCAGCTCAGGTTTTTTGGGCCTCAGAGCTGGACATTCTATTTATCACTCAGAGAGCTTTCTAGAATTTCCCTACTGGAAAGACTTCCTTCGCTGCCCCCATCACCCACCCCACTCAACTCTTTATTTTGAAAAGTTCAAACATTTAGGAAAGTTGAAAGAATAGTACGGTATATTTTTATATACTCACCACTTAGGTTTGGCAGCTGTTGACATTTTGCCCTATTTGCTTCTCTTTCTACATTTTTATTAGCTTTTTTCTCCCTACTTACCCATTTCAAGGTTAATAGGCATCATATTCCTCAATATTTCATTCAGTATTTCAGTATGTTTTCTTCTAAAAGTAGGGACGTTGACCTGCATAACCGCCATATCATTGTCACACCTAAGACATTTCACACTAATGTCCTGACATCATTGATGCCCTAGTTGTGCAAGTCTCCCCACTTGTCCTCAAGAAGGTCTACATGGCTCTGTTTGGGGGGGTGGGGACAAGACCATGATCCAGCTAAGGCTCACACATTGCATCTGGTGGTTCTGTTTAGTCTCTTTTATTCTAGCCTGGTCCTCCATCCACTATTTTGGTTTAAATATATATATATATATATTTTTTACCAGCATTGACTTTTTGAGGAGACCAGACCAATTATCCTATAGAATGCCCTATGTTCTTGAGTTGCCTAATTATCTCCTAGTTGTGGAGGCGGTGCTTAACTTGTTCATTCGTCCCTTTATTGCCAATAAAGTTACAATTAGGTTTAAAGGTTTGATTTGAAGCAGGTTAACATTTTTAGCAAGAACACTTACGAGCTGGTGTTGTGGCTCCAGGCTGGATCCATCAGGAATGCATGTTGTCCCACAGTTGGTGATTCTAGGTTTGATCATTTGCTTAGAGTGTGGCCGCTAAATCCCTCCTTTGTAAAGATATAGTTTCCCACTGAAATTAGCACATAACCTATGGGGGTAATCATGGTGTGAATATTCTGTTCTCCGTTAACCTTTTACCCAATAATTTTAGTATCCACTGATGGTCCTTGCCCAGATCAATTATTTAATTGGGAATTACAAAAGTGTGATTTTCTAATTCCATAATTTCTTCCATATTGATGAGCTGGCAGGCTAGGGTGAAAAGGGCTTTTTCCCTCATCAACTGAGGATGGACTACCTTTTATTCTATAAAGGCAGAGTAAATGTTTAATTAGTTTCTTTACATACTAATATTTAGAGTATGGAATTGGCTTAATAGCCATCTATCATAATATCAAATGAGTATTTTTCTCCCCTCTATCTTTTTAGAATACCTTCACAGGCTTGTGGATGTTTTTAAATCCAATATTTTACTCGATTTACAGTGATCCCCTTTTTTTAGCTGAGATAAATTCACACACTCCTTTAAAACTTGGCACTTAAAGAATAAATTAACAATGCTATATAACTGCTTCTGTGGTCTAATTCCAGAACATTCTTAATCTGCCCAGAAAGAAGCCCTGTGCTCACCGGCAGGCACTTGCCGTTTCTTCTCTCCCAGTCCCTGGAACCCACTAACCTGCCAGTTCTGTCCCTTGTCGATTTGCCTCCCCTGGGCGTTTCACACAAACAGAATCCTACAATATGTAGCCTTTTGTGTCCAGCTTCTTTTAGTTAGCGTAACGTCTTAAGGTTCATTCATGTAGTGGCATAATATCAGTATTTCTTTTTCCTTTTTATGGCCAAAGAATATTCCGTCGTACGGATATGCCACATTTTGTTTATCCGTCTATGAGCTGATGGATACGACATTTCATATGAATGATTTTTATGGCTTTTCTACTCACATTAGGATTTCTTGGTTTAAACCAGGCAGAGTAAAACGGGGACCTGAGTTGGGTGACTTTACTTAGAGCTATTGCTGCTTCCTCCCTATGTTGCAGTCTGATGCTTGCATGTTACGCGGGACACCTAGATGTTGTGAAGTATCTCCGAAGACACGGCGCTTCCTGGGAGACCAGAGACCTAGGAGGCTGCACGGCTCTGCACTGGGCTGCAGATGGAGGCCACTGCAATGTGATCGAGTGGATGATAAAAGATGGCTGTGAGGTACGGGATCTTCCTTCTCAGCCACACTTGTCATTAAGACCTTGCAGTGCCGTTCCACAGAGTTTGGGAGAAGCAGAACCTTATGTGGATGCCTTTGATTAGCTGAACTTAGAAATGCTGCAGAAAGCTCTTTGACTTACCAGTAAGAAGGTTCCTGAAGCCCTGGGGAAAAAAGGTCATTATAGAATTGATGTGATAGTGAGGCTTCTGATCATCATGGAGGTTTGTCTTGTGTAGGAAAAAAGAAACTGCTGAATCCAGAGCTGGACCTGATGATGCTTCTACTTTGTTTATGCCTTTGCTCATTCACTCATTGTCTCTTCATTCAATCTGTCCACAAAGCTTTACTGAGCACCTGCCATGGACGGGATGCTAGCTTAAGTCCTGGAGACACAAGACGTCAAGAACTCTTAAAGCCACAGTGCTTCTTACTGCTCTTAGAATGAGACTGTTTTTATTTGTGGCTTGCTTTAAAGATTAGCCATTATAAAACATTTCCCAAGAGCAAACTGACCATATCACAAACAGAGCATTTCAGCTCCTCGTGCCTTTACCTTGAAGCAGGAGTTTGGATACCCTTCTGGTCTTGTGTTATCAGATGGTGCAGATTTGATTTAGCAAATAGAACCAGCATTGTTTGGACTTCTGTAGCTGTTTGAAGATGAGTCAACAGAATTAGCTCAATTATGGTAACGGCTGATAACTTTGAGAACTTTGGTTCAAGACTCGAAAGAAGTTAAATAAAAATTTCAAGGTGTGGAAATAAGGAATGGTAAACAAAATGCTATCTTAATTGAGATTGCCAGATGGTGTAGAGTATGGAGAAATTAAACTGATGACCTGGAAAATAAACTCAAATTGAGAAGAGTCATGTCTCCTGGAAGATGTTAGCTGATTTGTTCTAGCTTGTCTCTGAAATGTGATTGAGGGAAAGCCTGGCTTTTAGCAATTGTGGGGTCTCACTGGTTCCCACTGCTGCCTGCAGAGGGCTGAAGAAAGGGCCCTTTGAAGGGAAAACCTCAGTGGTTAAGATAATTCCCTTTTATTACATTTCTTGTTTTTTTTTTTTCTTTTCTTTTTTTTCTTTTAGAAACATGCACAAGAGGTCGGAAGGATTAGCATGTGGGCCTCAGTGGTAGGGCGGGGCCCCACTTGCCTTGCGCGGTGGTGAGAGCCACAGTCGTCTTGTTTGGTTTATGATGAACTCTGCTCATGCTTTCGTTCCAGTAAAAGTCTGTAGTTAAAAATGAAGGTTGACCTTTGCTGAAAGAAGGGCAGGTCTCTGCCATGAACATTTAAATACTGTAATTTTGGAAACCTAGACTTTCTGGGCTTCAGATATGAGCACATTTATTTGTGGGTAGATTCTATCTTTTTCTGTAGCCCTCCAGCTACATGGATGTTGCCACTAAAGATTTCCGTGTGGTTGGCTGGTGGCAGATAGAGGATATCAACAGGAGTGCCTCCATGTTCTCGGCAGAGAGGCCACCCCATGTTTGGGTGGCAATAGTTGGGATCTGGGAGCCAGGCCAGGCATTGTGGCCACCATTCTTGAATATAATGATTTTCTACTGACAGTGACCGACTTGCATGGGGAACTGTTTCTACATTTCATGAGCCGCGTGACCTCAGGAGAGGCATTTGACTTCTTGGAGATGTGGTTTAATCACTTGTAGACCAGCAATAAAAGCACCTATCCCATTTAACCCTCAGACCCAAAAGAGAAAATGGGGGTGAAATTTTACCAAAGACCGCCTAAAGCACCATGTAAAACAAGGGGATGATTTTATTATTTAAACATAATGGAGTCTGCTGCTCAGAGGTTATTTGTTATTCGCATGAGAAAGAACTGCAAATCCTAATGAAGTTGAGTCGATAATCTCATACATACAAATAACCTGAAACATTCCAGGGACTTTGGCAATTTCTAGTTTCTTAGTCCATTCTGGTGTTTTACTATCATGTTTGAATCATTCTTCTGTAACAGAATTTAGGGGTGTGGGTGTGTGTGTGCACGCATACACACACATATATATTTACTTTGGTATCATTCTTCATGGATTGGTGAGGCCTTCACTGGAACTGGAGGAGGCAATGCTCACATATTCTAGAATGTGGCTTTTAAAACATGACCTTGAGAGCACTCAATCACTGGATTATTGGGAAATGGCCATCTTATTACTAGTCAAATTAAATTTGGAGAAGGCATTAGGTTGGCTAACTTCTCGGATTGGAATTTATGTAGTAAAGTTGGTTGCTTTGTGTTGATTCTACCTGTAGTTCTCCTGCTTAAAATTAATCCATATTGATAGGTATAAGGGTCTGTATATATATTACTGTCTTGTTCCAGAAAGGATTTAAAGCTGCTTACAGAGATATAAGTACACAAAGTAAACTTAAAAAAAAAAAAAGTGAGGAAAGTTAATCAAAACAAAGTAAGGTCAGGACTTCACATGGAGCTAAGAGTAGGGTGGTTCATTTCTCTATCCTGCCTTTCAACCATTTTCTTTTTTTAAGATTTTATTTATTTGAGAGAGAGTGCACAAGCAGAGGCGGGGGCGGGGGGAGGGGAGGAGAAGAAGGCTCCCCGCGGAGCAGGGAGCCCGATGCGGGGCTCGATCCCAGGACCCTGGGACCGTGACCTGAGCCGAAGGCAGACGCTTAACTGACTGAGCCACCCAGGTGCCCCCATCTTTCAACCCTTTGAACCAAATGTAGATGAAGATGCCAGCGGGGTGTCCTGGGGCCTGTCAGCACCCTACAAAATCCTAACACAGCTTCTCACTGCATGTGAATGTGAGTTACTTTAGCACAGTTCCCTTGATCCCTATTTACCAAGTCACAATCCTTATGGGCTATCCAACTCAGAGGCATTTGGGCAAGTGAACGTTCCTTTATAAGTTTCTGATGAATATTTTTAAGGAAAAAGACACTGGACTAAGAGCAGCTCTTCCTCTGGCATAAAGGTAGATGCTGTGGACACGGGCTCAGGATGGACCCCACTCATGAGAGTCTCTGCAGTCTCCGGAAACCAGAGTGCAGCCTCTGTGCTGATCGAAGCTGGAGCGGACGTGAACATGAGAGATAAAGATGGAAAGACCCCGCTCATGGTATGCCTCTCTACAGAGCACAGCCCGGCTTTGTGTGGGATTAAAGGTCGGAGCTGCTTCTATAATTAGGCAATTCTTGTGAATTCAGCTGTGTGTGAGCCCTGGGTTTTGGCTGTCTATATATTCCCCACTGGCCTGTTAATAAAGGCATGACAATGTCGCTACAATATTTTTGTTCTTTTTACAACTATTTCTTTAAGGATTACCAGCCCTGGTCCCCCGGGCCATTGTAGCATCTTAAACAGATCTGTTCAACAGAGAATGCGCTGCTTTCTTGGGCTGGCCTGGCCTAGCGTTTCTCATGTCATTGTAGTGCGGTGGAAGGCAGACACCACTTCCGTTTTCCTTGCCCTCAGCCTCGCTGCAGAGTGAGAGCATGCATCTGTCGTGTGAAGCCACAGTGGTCCTGGCTGGCTCTGCCTTCTTGAGAAAGCCTCTGGGTGATTTCCGCGGGCCCACCTGCATGGGGTCTACCCTGGCCTCTGGCCTCGTCCTCTGTAGGGAAGGCAGACTCGCTCACGCCCCACTGTCTTTTGTTTCTTAGGTGGCCGTGTTAAATAATCACGAGGCATTAGTCCAGTTACTTCTTGACAAAGGAGCAGATGCAAGTGTAAAAAATGAGGTAAGGAACTCTATCTAAAGCCTTTCCCTGGAGGAGAAGAAAGAACACACACACCCACATATATATGTTGAATATTATTATATACATGTAATCTTTGTTGTTTTCACTTCCAGTTCGGCAAAGGTGTCCTAGAAATGGCCAGAGTTTTTGACAGACAGGTTGGGATATTCTTTTGGATTTTCGAGGCTAATTTTGTGGTACTTTAAAATAACCGCAAACCTTGGATGACATTCACCTGTTTTTGTTTATCTAGAATGTGGTCTCCTTATTAGAAGAAAGGAAAAGAACCCAAATGGCAAAGAAGTAGTCTGCTGACCAGGGCGAAAGCCCAAGAGAAACAACGTCAAAACGTGACCATTGAGCTAGAGATGAAACGCCACGTCTTTTGAGGCTATACATTTGATTATTTATTTAGTTGAAGATTCACAGTGAATTTTGTGACGTACAACTGTTTCCACTTTGAAATAATACATCTTTTTTTTACCTAAGCGCGTGTGCCTGTGGTGTCGTCATTGGGCGTCTGCCGCGTGGGGATGTTTTCTTGCACTTGCGCCTTTTGGAGTTAGACACAAAACCAAATATTTATGTACTGGAGCTGCACAGACAGACACAGATCTCCCACTTCCCGCTCCTGCCCCCCCGTGCTGTCCTCTGAGCCACTCCGGGACCTTGCAGAAATTCTTCCCCTCATGTGTTTTCAATTATGACCTCCCCTCCCGACTTCAGGCCTTCCAGGCCCTGCTGTCAGGCTGGTGTTCACTTCTGGAGTGACGCTCCTGGAAGCCCAGGAGGCCATGTGAAAAGTTTTCTCCTCAGCTGTTGGGCTCACATCAAAGTAAAAAAAAAAAAAAAATATTTCAAGACTCCAATTCCACTCTATTAGAGGTGTCTGGTGGAGGGTCAGTCTTTCTAGAACAGCCCTGAGAATGTGTTTGCATATCCTTATGCCCTGACACTGAAAGACCCAGTCTGCTGGCATGTTGACGACTGTGCCAAAGAGAAGTATATTAAAGTTAGCCTCCAGAACAGAAGGGTGTTTGATGCTGATCACGCAGTTGGAAGACAAGTAGGCATTAACCACAGCTAGGTCTGCCGGTTGGGAGCTTAGACACATGTGTGGGGGAACTTGAACTCAGCAGACACACGTGAACATGAGCCAAGTGAGCTAGGAGACCACATGCATTTTGTGTCTCTGGAGAGAAGCAGGTTAACTGGGCCCGAGGAGAAGACCAGCTACAAAGGTCCGCACGGGAGTGGAATTTTCTCTGTAAGGAAAGCCCGATCAAAAGGTAATTAAAGCTCCAAAGCTTTGGGGGGAAAGGGCACAGAGACAAAGCGCAGTTGATTTTATTGATGTTGGCAATTCTCAGCTTTATTCCGTATAGTTTCTAGAACATCCACCTCAAGAACTGGGTCTGTGGGTCATAGATTGTCCTCTCTTTACACATTTCATGAGTGTTTTACCTTTTGTACAAATGCATATTCCTTTAAATTTGCTAGATTTAACTTTTTAAATCTCCAAATCAGAGTGTAGTCACAACGTCTCACAGCCCTTTCTCCCCCATGATCAATGTTGACCTTCATCTTCATTTCATTTCTCAGTCTGTTGTAGATCCTGTTCACGAGCCCCATCTGTGGCAAGAGTACATGCCCCTTCTCATTGACAAAATCCTGGAGACGTCCTCCCATCCTCCTGATGGAAGCCTTGGCCATACCGTGGGGTGACTTTGTCAATGAAATGGTAACGGAAATGGCTCCTGCCCTTCTGGGCGGAAGTTTTACGAATCCCCCCCCATCTCTCTTCCTTCTGCCGCAAGACCAGCTGTGACTCAGGAGCAGGCACTCCATCAGCCCAGGGCCCCAAGGAAGAGCCAGAGCCAGAGTTCACCCCCAGACGTGAGTAAGAAAGAATCCTCTCGTGGTTTGCTATTGCAGTGCAATATAGCCAAAAATGGACTGCCTATAAGATCTTGCCGTAGGTGAGTTTAATTTTCCACAAATGATGTTCGCATCTCTCGAGTCCTGTGGTTTCCGGCCTTCAGATCTTTAAAAACTCAGGAATAGATAATGACTTTTCTCAAATGTCTTTTCAGTGTCTCTGGTAATCCTAATATGGCATATTTCCTGAAAATCTGTCATTTTGGTGACTTGAATGAGTAGATTTAAAAATATTGAACCATCCTTATATTCCTGAGACCTCTCACTGGGTTACAGCAGACTGTTGGATTCTACATGTTCCTGTGCTTTGTGTGTGTGCTTTTCATCTTTTTCCTTAGTGAGATTAGTGATTTGACTTGTGTTTTAATTTCCCCAAAGACACAACCTCTGGTTTGTTGTACCATTTGGAATTTGAGTTTTACTTTGTGACTTAATATATAAAGTTATATATAATAGTTATGTATACAGTTATATATAATATATATATAGTTTAGTTTTATATATAGTGTTATTTTTTTGTGTTTTTTTAATTTTATTATGTTATGTTAGTCACCATACAGTACATCATTAGTCTTTGCTGTGGTGATCCAGGATCCATTGTTTTCGTATAACAACACCCAGTGCTCCATGCAGCACGTGCCCTCCTTAGTACCCATCACCGGGCTCACCCCTCCCCCCGCCCCCTCCCCTCTAGAACCCTGTTTGTCTCTCAGAGTCCGTCGTCTCTCATGGTTCATCTCTCCCTCCGATTCCCCCCCTCATTTTTTTTATATATAGTTTTATATATAGTCTGTGTATATAGCTTTCTTTTTCAGAGGCACTTTGAAAGAAGGCATATTCTGTATGTTTGAAGTATCTCAATTTGATACATATCCATTTTGATTATTTTTTTATTATGTTCCTTTAGCCAACATATAGTATGTTATTAATTGGGGTCTTCTAGGTAATTACTTTCTGCCTACTTGCTTTGATATGGGTAGAAGGTGGTAAGAATAAAGACCCCTTATTACCATTCTATATATCTGTTTTTCTTTGTATTTTCTGTAGTTCTTTATGAAATTGGATTCTGTTTTTCAAAAATCTGCAAATTTCTACTACACTCAGATTTTCATTCTGGAGAAATCTGATGTCCACGTTTCTACCCCCATATGCTTTTTTTAATTTCTCTTTTGTAAATAAGGTGAGTTTTCAAAAAAAAAAATATTTGGATAGGTTATACATTTACATTGTTCAAAACAAGTATCTGGCCCCCCCTCCCTGACTCCTCCCCCTCCCCCCCCCGCCCCGCACATGTTAAGAGACACCTTCTCTCTTGTGCCATCACCTGACTGGTTTGTGTGGACTGATAGCACCTGACCCCTGACCACCACTCTTTTTATTCTTATGGACTGCTCAGATCTTCCCTGTGCCTCTATAAATGGGTGAGAATACAGATAAGGGGTTTCCCTTTCCCCATTTTTGTGACATTGTCAGTAATGAACGAGACACGTCTTTATATTTACCTGGATACCATTTATTGCATATAATATTCTTAACAATGGCTTTCTCTACGGAAATAGCAGGTTGTTACCTGTAGAACCCCAATATGAGAAATGTGTACAAAAGCAACAGACTGTAACATGAAAGGTATGTGGAGAAAAAACAACTTAGCCGACTGAAGCGTTATAAACGGACGAAGCATGATGCACTTAAGGAACTGGTCTGTTTCATAGCCGTGCTGAGCGGCCTGCAGCCTAGTGTTTGAGTTTTAACAGTTGCCAGACACGCTCAAACCACGGGTCTTCCCCACAACCTCCCAATTCAACCTGATAGAAGGTTTGCCATTCCTCGTCCTGCCTTGGACTCTTAGAGGATTTTCTGTCTTTCTAATTTGATAACTTTTTTTTTTTCTATCCCTGCCCTACTTACATGCTTGCTTATAGGCCATGAACTTGGATGTCATTCTGCTTCTTTCTTTGTGAAACTAAAAAAATCACAAGCTATTTATTATTTTGTCTGGATTTAAACTGTGCTTAAATTGAGGACTGAATAAATTATTTTCTGGAAGGAAACACACAGGGGGAGCGTAAGACAGGTTTTTTGCTGATGATGTGGAAAATCAGGATGGTTCCAGACTATTCAACTATTTGACCTGGAAGAGCTGAAGCCCACTGAGAATTCCTTTCACTGTGTGGTAAATCTCCGGGCTATCACTACCCATTATTGAATGTTCTAACAATTTTATATGCAGTGTTTTGTCTCCTAGTTTTTCTCCTGTGCAACAGGCTCTTAGGGTGGGACTGGCAGCTGGCTCGTGCTGTCCCAAGAGTAAGGAGGGGATTTCCATCCGTGTGCAGGTAAATGGCTTCTGGAAGCATCCTCACTGCACAGAAATGGTTCTTAGCCTGGGGCTCACTGATCTTTCCTGGTGTGTAACTTGTATCACTATCGCAGTTTCCCAAATAGGTTTTCGAGGAAGAGATGTCAACAGGAACTGTTGAGTGAGTCAAGAGAATTGTGCCATTGGAGATAAACTGATTTTCTGGGGGGGGGGGGAGTGATGTGCCTGTGGGAAGTGCTCTGCTGGATTCAAAGCTGGGGCGTCGCTGGTGGGCTTGTTCTGAGCTGCCACTCTGGAGAAGGGTGGGCTTTGTGTGTCCAGTGGCTGGGCTGGTGGGGTAGCCACACCCTGCCCCAGCCCCCACTCGGGCTGGCCTACAGTAGCTCTGAAGGCAGAGATTTGTCACACGGGAGGGGCATTGGCACTGGGTTTGGTGTGGAAAAGGGACTGGCCTCTGGGTGCCAGGAGGCAGATGTATTAGCCTCAGCTGCTTGTATCCAGACGTGTGTACGGACCTGTTCCTGAGTCGTGGGGGGAGTGACTGTAGCAGCCTGGGGCAGGCCTCTGGGGTGGTGGGAAGGACAAAAGATGGCAGCTGCAGTGTCCCCCACCAGTCAGCCATAGCATATGAAGTCACATCTGGGGGTCAGCACAGCACCGTGAGACTTCTAGGGAGGGTTGATATCCTGTTTATCTGGGTCACTTGTGGTTAGCTGGGGTCCTATTGATAGCAGGGAGGAAGGAGCTCCAGAGCGAGTCTGCCCTGGGCTTGCTGCTTCCAGAACACCGAAGGGAGCCCTCCGTTGCAGAAGTTTTCAGTGAAATCAGCCTCATGAGGAAAGACTGCCAAGGGGTCAGGTTGCATGAGAAAGATCCAGCCCAGCTGCCCAGGCATCTTGCCCTTTTAGTTGTCAGGGTCGTATTGGCTCAGAATGCTTAGTAAACATCAACTGAGAGATGGCAGGAAGGTGCTCGGGCGTTCTAGCTGGCCCAGCACCAGGCTCTCTGCAGCACCAGGGGAGATCACAGGCTCCTAAGAGCAGCTTCACATGGATCAGAGTTTTTGTTGTTTTTCTTTGAGGGGATACAGTGATTGTGTTGTATTGATTTGCCGGAGAACAATGGCCTATGGTTTCAGCCTGAGAATTCGTAATAAAGTTAAGAAGGCATAAAAAATGTCCCCTCTGAGACCAGTCAGGAGTATTTATGCTCATGTAGTTTAATTTGTTGCTTTTGTGGTTTCTGTGATGTCATCCCACATGTGTAAGCTGGAAAAATTCACACTGGGAAGTGTAACCTCTGTATGCATATTTGGACAATGGAAAATGTTATGCATTGTTTCTCTTGGTTGCTACACATCTGATTCCATGTGTCAGGAAAACAAACTGTTACCAAAAAATTCAGGAGATAAACTTTTAAAGAGCATGCCTGGAAGATTAGCCCTATACTTCCCAGTAAGTGGGGTCATGTAACCTACAACTATAACAAGACGGGGAAGAAAAAAGTGACTACTACCCTCAGGGCCTATTTTGGGTCTAGACATGTTAAATTTCTCAGTGATGGCCTTATAAACTCAAATCAATCCTTATTCATGCCTACAGAACCTTTAAAAATATTAAAAATAGACTGCCATGGAAATATAAGTATTGATTTTTTGTTTTCATCATCTGTAACGATATAAAAAGGGAGAGGTACCCCTCCCTCCCCCCCCAGGGGTTGTATTAAAGTTGTATTAAAATGGAGCTTATTGCTAAAATGCTTCATTTGATAGGTTCTGCATTTTGGAAGTATTGTTACTTTAATATCTGTATATTGGTCAGGGGATGTTAGGTTTAAACATGTTCTTATCCAGAAATAACTTGCAAGGCTCTATAAATGCAATCTGTACTGTAGAGATAGGAATGTGTCATCCGCTGCACCCCTAAATAGCCATTGATGACATGGTGTAAGATCACAGCGTTAACCTTTTTTAATACCAAAATATTCCTGGTTCTCTGAAATGGAAGCACAGGGATTCTAGCTAAGGATTAAAAAAAAAAAAAAAGACAAACTTCACATCCTCTTCTTCACAATAGGAGGAGGGGCTAAAATGACAGATCTAAAGATCTGGGCATCTGTAAAGATAATACCCACATTATGCACCATAAAAATTCTGTAAACTTTTCAACAGCATGTGTTTTGGCCTTGATACAGTTACCAAATGTACTATCAGTTATAGTAATTCCGTAGGTATTCATCAGCAGTAATACTTTCTAACATGGCTTTGCCTTTTTAAGAAATTAATAATTATATGATGGAATGTAGTAGAACTGGGGTCCCTTTTGTGTGTTTGTGACATGGATTTATTTAGTTTATCTGCGATCATGAATACTATGTTGCCGAGATACAGTGGAGGACACGGGGAGAGTTAAATGCAGTCTTGTTTTCTGGAAGGCAAACCGATTCTTGGTATATTTTGTCTCTGCTTCAAGGCATAGGAAAACCATTGAAATGGCCCCAGCTGAAGTCTTTATCATAAAACACTCAGAGTGAATTACGGAACTGTTGTCAACTGCCTTCTGATGTGAAAACGAGTCCCATATGACCCTTCTAGAAGGCAGAGGCATAATGGCATTTTACCTTGTCTGAGTATTTTTGTAATTTTCATGCCATTAGTACAGGCAGCTTCAAGATCTCCTTGTGAAAACGGCTCCCCAGTCAGACATTGGAAGAGTAAAAGGTTGAAGGGGCTGCTACCCAAGACCGCATTTCATGAATATTTAGGATGACATTGACTTCCTTTTCACATTCTGCGACGCTCAACAGGTAGGTTGCGAGGGTTTAAAAAAAGGATTCAGACCTTATGCTAAAAATATCTTTCAGAGATTCCCACAGCCAAGCTGGGAACATAGAATGCCCCCTAAATAACTGACTAGTAACTTGGATGACAGACCCCACCTGCCACACGGGGTTCCATTTGGTTGTAGTTTTTGTGGGCGTAGGGAGTCTGCCTAATTTTTATCTACAGCCTTGATTCACTAGATCTGGTTACTGGTTCACATCTGAAAATAGTTATGGTCCCATGGAAAGCCTCCTCTATCTGTCTGAACACAGAATCATTGTACTGTAGTTGAGCAGACAAGGTGGTAATTTGCTTAGCTCCAAACAGTACAGGGGGAGGTTTGCAGTGCCTGGGCAGTAGCCTGCTTGAACAAACAACCCCTTCCCCATCTAAATAAGGTGCTGAGGCCAGCGCGGTGGGAAGGGCAGTGTTTCTGTAAAGCAACGGTCTTGGCCTGCTCTTCAAATGTGCTCACAGCCCGCGAGCTCAAGGTCAAGTTTCTGCCCGGGTGTGGCCACACCTTAAAATTCCTTTCTGCAACGCAGGTTCTCTCCAGACCGTCCTGGTCAGAAGCCAGAGCCTTCCCTCCTTTCCTGGAGCTTCAAGGTGTGGCTGCTGGTGGGCTGAGGCCCAGGGGCTCACAGAAAGCCCAGCCCAGCCTGGACTTGAAGCCCGGGGCTCTGGGCTGAGATCAGGGGTTCGAGAGAATCACTCAAGGTTCTACCTGGGGTCTCCTGAGCTGGGTCTGCGCCATAACCACAGCCGTGGATAGTTGGGGAACCGTTCTGCCAACAAAGCCTCCATCAAAAAGTCAACCTCCTGTCCAGAATCCCATAAAGCATGATATTTCAAGTTCACTAAACTATTGAAAGCACACAAGCCTTCCTTCCATGGAAAACTCAGTGATGGTAAAAATGCCTCCCACAGCGCACCGCACTGCAGCCAGCATTTTGCATAAATTAATAATTTACAAGTACCTGAGCAAGTACACAGAGCACCATAGCACAGCACCGGCGGCAGTAGCTCGAAGTTCGGAGAATAATGGTGTTTTAAACATTTAAAAAAAAATACTAAAAGTTGGTACAAAAAACGAACTCCAACTGGAGTTGAACGATAGTGCAAACTTCTGTCTTCACTGTCGAAAAAAAGGTGTCAACTTGCTTCTCACTTGGTGTAGGCAGCGTGGGGGGGTCTGGGAGCTTGATGGGGGTGTTTAGGAGCGGGTCTGCGGCAAGAGAAAACAAAACTGTAACAAAGTTGTGGGCGGAGCCCCTGAAAGCGGCTTCTGCAGCTACAGACGTCTGCAGTCGGAGGAGTCTCTCCTGGCCCTTGGCTGAGCCCTTCAGGATCAGCCCCCACCCCCGGTGCTGAGGGCTGGAGACGGCTCCGGCATGTGGCAGGGTTGCGGGTCCCCTAAGGGAGACTGCTGGCGGCTTGTGCCCCTGGCCGCTAGCGGAACCCTCGCCAGAGCTCCACCTCCTCTCTACAAGCTGACTCTAGAACCGTGCCCGCTCACTAGAAAAAACGGGAGCCACAGAGGTCATCGAACCTCTTCTAGGAGCCACGTGGGAAGAAAGCAAAACCTAGAGGAGACACATTTTAGTGAAGAGTTTCACTGAACTCCTCACACGCATTGTAGCAGTACGTATCCGTGGGGATGTAATCAACGGGAAAAGCCCCCGAGCGACTCGGCATTTGGGGCCCTAAGTGGTCCCCACCCCGTGTGCGTCCGCACTGGTGGCGTGTGGCGTTTCGGCGACCGGATCAGCCCGGGCACGTCCGGGGAGCAGAGCCGGGGCACGTGGGATCCCTCAAAAACGAATTCTCCTTCGAGAGCAAGACCGACACCAGCTCGCACCAGAGTCAGCGGCCGGCAGAGGGGACGACCGGCCACGGCTTGATGGCGTTTAAAAAGAGCGCCTTCCCCTCATGGTGTCCATGTAAAGCAGTGCTTTTTCTTTTGAAAAGTAACTTCAAGACCAGCATACAAACCACAGTGAAATAATTAGGATGCTCTGCAATCTTTCTGTATTTATGCGGTCGGGAGTGAAACCACTGTTCCGGCCCCTTGCCCCGTGTTATCTCTGGGATTTATGAGGCCGCTCGTTCTCTCACAGGCCAAACATTTTTCCCAAAAGCTGCAATGACATCACGAACATGTGCCTTCCCCGTTGGAGACACTGAATCACTGAGCCCAGGGTCTGGCCAACAGCCTACCTTTGGTTCTTTCGACCTCCTACAGCAAGCTTCCTGCCAAGGGGGTATGCGTGTCAGAAGGGTGTTTTGGCTGCGGGTTTAACCTACCCATTGTGGGGAGCGAGAGGGGCCAACCTGCAGCCTTTGTCTGTTTCCAGGGTGTAAATCTTCCGGCTGCGTGAGCAGGGAGACCCTGCGCACTGGCCACCTTCCATGGCATTTCCACCATACCGAAATAGCTGTGTGTAACCTCCAGAACATAGGTAACAGTAAAAGGTAAAAAAGGAGTTTTGAGGCTTTTATGTTCTTCACATAACTTGTCTCAGTAGGCGTTTGTATAATAGTGGCTCGGTTTAACACCTAGCTTGCAAAATTCCTAGAAATTGAATAGCTTCCGAAAACCAGCATGGACTAGCCCCGGCACACAGCCGGTGCACCTCCCTGGGTTAGGGGTCTGCCTTCCTTATCCTCTGGGATAGGGTAAGCAATGACCACGGCTGGGGAACAGTCTCGAAAAGGAGATTCCTTTTCTTAGTTGGATGGAGAAGCTCCCCATTGTACCAAGTGTTCAGGAACTAACTCTTCACCTCACCTCCCTCATTCATCTGTGACTCCCCCACCCCCACACCTCACCTCCTTTCTCAGGACCCCAGGGATGGGGCAGAGTTTGTGAAGGTTTCTGATGGTGTTGGAGGTATGTTCAGTCTTCATAGGATCACACCACTTCGTAGCTGTTCGTCTTCATCTTTTAGGGGGTGGGGTTGGCCCATCTCAAGAGCCACTGCTTTCCCAGACACACGATCTAGGGCTACTTGATCCTGGTTTCTCTTGGGACACTGGGGCTCTTGCCAAGAGCCACTGGGTGATCTCGGGGATTATAGGCTCGTGACTGCCTCCTGCTAATGCTCCTGTCTGCTTCAGCAACTCTTTTATCCTGTTCCCAGGTACTGGGGTATAGGAAGCCTGGCCTTAGACTATTGGGCCCATGTCCTGACAGGGCCAGGAAAGCACAGGTCGGTGCGGCTGCCCCACATGGTTCTGGGGAGAAAGAGATGGGCTGGGCTGTTACACCGACCTGAGGGGCACCAGGTGGAGCCGCTCGGCCTCCTGCTGTCCCAGGGTCCTGGCTGAGGCGCTGGCGAGCCGGCTGGTCTTGCTCAAAGGATCTGCAGGCAGAGGCTTCTGAGGAGGGTTTGGCTTACGAGTTCCCTGCAACAAACCACAAGATTATATGTGATCACCCATCTCTGTGAGCTGTGACCAGAACCTGACCTCAGGAGCCGCCAGAGTCCCCTGCAAAGTGGTAGGAGCTGGAGATTGGGGCCAGGTGCTAGGCTATACAGTTTTCACGTCCGGAGTAAACTTTCGGAACGCATCCTCTCGCCATACAAGCTGGTTGACCTTTGTTAATCTTCTTGCCAACATTTTCTCTAACATTTAACAGGTGTCTCAATAGGCTCACATAGTTACACTCAAAGGAGGGGCTCCAGATGGCACACTGGTCACAGGTCTTGGGATACAGTGGATGCTGGCGTTTCTGGGCCAGTGCTACCTAGAGGATGTAAGCTTTCCTGTGTCTTTAAGCTTCCTTTCGATTTGTAAAGGCCTAAAATTGAGAGGTTGGTAAAAATCTTAATCTTCCAGAATTGTGTAACAGAATTCCTTCAACTGCAAATGAATTTGCCAACACAAGTAATCATCTTTCCTCTACCACTGTGGTGTCCGTATACCCAGTGATGATCCAGATGGCTGAGTGAAATGCCCCAAACTTCTTCTACCAAAATACTTAGTTGAAAGAATCACAAACTCACATAGAAAATCACAACCAGGAAGAAAACCAAAGAACGTGTTTTGAGGGACAAGCGTAACTCTCTAAGGAAGCTAATGGAAAGGTCACATGGACCAGAGCATGAACTTGGGAGTGATTCTACACTGGGTTTATCTAAAGACCAGTGCCGGGACGCCTGGGTGGCTCAGTCGGTTAAGCGTCTGCCTTCGGCTCAGGTCATGGTCCCAGGGTCCTGGGATCGAGTCCCGCATCGGGCTCCCTGCTCGGCGGGGAGCCTGCTTCTCCCTCTGCCTCTCTCTCTTTCTGCCTCTCATGAATAAATAAATAAAATCTTTAAAGAAAAAAAATAAAGACCAATGCCTTGGGACCATGCCGGTCACTTGATATGCCTAAACCTCAATTTCTCCCTCCTTAAAATGGGAGAAAAAAGGGTCTAGCTCAGAGTGTTGTTATGCAGACTACAAAAAATGATGCATAGGAGGGCGCCTGAGGGGCTCAGTCAGTTAAGTGTATATTTGCCTTCGGCTCAGGTCATGATGCCGGGGTCCTGGGATCGAGTCCTGCATCGGGCTCCCTGCTCAGCAGGGAGTCTGCTTCTCCCTCTCCCTCTCCCACTCCCCCTGCTTGTGCTCTAATAAATAAATAAAATCTTAAAAAAAAAAAAAAGCAACAAACAACAGTAAAACCACAACTCACTTGTTTCAGGGGCCCCTCCCCCGGCTACCCTAAGAAGGGGTGCAGAGGGGGATCTGGGGTAGGAAGTCAGTTAAGTGTTGACCGTGTTCTCCTCTTGGCCCACGGTGAACACAGGTGCCAAGCCACCTCCTTCTCTGGTCCTTGGAGCCTAGAAGCACTCATGAATGCAGGGCAAGTCTGTAGGAAATGGCGCCAAAACCTCAAGGGAGACAGGATGTCCTAATAAGATGATGATCTACCTCACTGGCACAGAACGTGCTATTCCATACTTAAGACCACTCAAGAGGATTTTGAAACACTTGACTTGAATTTCTCACAGTACTTAGCCCACTAAAATTACATTTCCTCCGCAAATGGAGCTCAGTTGAAAGAATGCAAACGTGCATAATCACCACTGAACATATCTTTGTAAGCAGAGGAAGCAAGTCTGGAAACCACAGCTGTATGGAAAATATGCCAAGTTGAAACAACGAGCAACGGGCCACTGACCAAGGGACAGACTTCAAAGAGACATTTCTATACCAGTTCTTATTAAAGGAAACAACATAGAGCAAATGCCTTAAGTAGGCATAAAGACCATCTAATTTTCCTATGAGGCTGTACACTGAGGACGGGCTGTCTGGATATTCAACCAGGCTCTGCAAACACAGGGGTTACTGAGCCTCTAAGCTGTAGAGGGGGTGCTAACAGGACCTTCCTCAGGAGGTCGATGTAAGGATGGAGCTATTATCTGGAAAGCTCTCTGTGCAGGTCCTGGCACACAGTGTCCAATGATTATGTGTAAATTATCCTACAGCTATTGGGGAGCGAATTTACCATCTAAAGGTACTGCAATCCTACCAACAAACTCTGGGTAATAAACTATGGGAGTAAATCAAGCTCCATTTCCTGGAAGAGGGCAGAAGACTGTGAGCAAGATATTAGTGTGTGATGTAAAAATGAATGTGTGCACCTATAAAACTGAAAGGCTTTGAGGTTTAAATGATTCATTACTAAATGATACTAGTTTTGCTGCTAAGAATGAATAAGTATCTGGTCTTGGTAATAAAGATAATGTCAGGTTTTTATTGCAGCGCTGGAGAAAAAGTGAGATCCCTGTTATAATGTATCATAATATGTTTGGATTTATCACAGAAACTCAGGAGATGGGTAGCTTGGCCATTCATTCTAGTTTGTTTGGGACATTCGCAATTTATGTTTATGGCCCTGTTTAATTATTAATCACCACTCTCCCAGCTATGTCCTGGTTTAAAGGATAAATTGTCCAGTCACCATAGTGACCAAAGCCCAAACCGTGGAAATGCTGATCAAAAGTTCTGATATCAAACCCTGGGATCTGCAAGGCACCGATCTGCTGTGAAATCGGTCACACTTGCAGATGCTGCCTAGGTTGACATGTCTACTTCCTGCCAGACCCGAATGTGGAGTTAGTGAAAGATGATGCATCCTCCCTTCTCAGATATCAGGCATGGCGATGGGAAGCCTACAAACAGGTGGGAGGAAGCCCTAGCTGCACAGGCCATGACCTTGCAGGAAGGGGCAAGAGTCCCACACACCCTGCCAGACATCGCTTTTCATGCTGCCTTTGTAAACCTTGGTTTCCAAGAAAAGTCCAGCCTGGCTACAAAGAGTCATCAGAATGGAGTAGAGAAAGGACTCCAGGCCAGATTATTCATACTCAGTAAATATTCCTGTAGACCGATTAAAATCAGGAATTCAGATCCCCATTTCTCTCCCTTTTCAACTTCCAGATAATGGAGGAAAATCGAGATCCACCATTACATAGAACTGTCCCATTTGTCCATGTTCTGCTCACATTTTAGCAGCAGTTACATAGTTCAAAGTCTTTAGAGGGTTGAGCATACATTTTTTTAAATAATTTTTTATTGTTATGTTAATCACCATACATTACATCATTAGTTTTTGATGTAGTGTTCCATGATTCATTGTTTGTGCATAACACCCAGTGCTCCACACAGAACGTGCCCTCTTTAATACCCATCACCAGGCTAACCCATCTCCCCACCCCCCTCCCCTCTAGAACCCTCAGTTTGTTTTTCAGAGTCCATCGTCTCTCATGGTTCGTCTCCCCCTCCGACTTACTCCCCTTCATTCTTCCCCTCCTATCTTTTTTTTTCTTAACATACATTGCATTATTTGTTTCAGAAGTACAGATCTGTGATTCATCAGTCTTGTACAATTCACAGCGCTCACCATAGCACATACCTTCCCCATGTCTGTCACCCAGCCACCCCATCCCTCCCACCCCCCACCACTCCAGCAACCCTCAGTTTGTTTCCTGAGATTAAGAATTCCTCCTATCAGTGAGGTCATATGATACATGTCTTTCTCTGATTGACTTATTTCACTCAGCATAACACCCTCCAGTTCCATCCACGTTGTTGCAAATGGCAAGATCTCATTCCTTTTGATGGCTGCATAATATTCCATTGTGTATATATACCACTTCTTCTTTATCCATTCATCTGTCGATGAACATCTTGGCTCTTTCCACAGTTTGGCTATTGTGGACATTGCTGCTATAAACACTGGGGTGCACGTGCCCCTTCGGATCCCTACATTTCTTTCTTTGTGGTAAATACCCAGTAGTGCAATTGCTGGATCGTAGGGTAGCTCTATTTTCAACTGTTTGAGGAACCTCCATACTGTTTTCCAGAGTGGCTGCACCAGCTTGCATTCCCACCAACAGTGTAGGAGGGTTCCCCTTTCTCCACATCCCCGCCAACATCTGTCGTTTCCCGACTTGTTAATTTTAGCCATTCTGACGGGTGTGAGGTGGTATCTCATTGAGGTTTTGATTTGTACTTCCCTGATGCCGACCGATGTTGAGCACTTTTTTATGTGTCGGTTGGCCATTTGGATGTCTTCTTTGGAAAAATGTCTGTTCATGTCTTCTGCCCATTTCTTGATTGGATTATGTGTTCTTTGGGTGTTGAGTTTGATAAGTTCTTTATAGATTTTGGATACTAGCCCTTTATCTGATATGTCATTTGCAAATATCTTCTCCCATTCGGTTGGTTGTCTTTTGGTTTTGTGGACTGTTTCTTTTGCTGTACAAAAAGCTTTTTATCTTGATGAAGTCCCAATAGTTCATTTTTGCCCTTGCTTTCCTTGCCTTTGGCGATGTTTCTAGGAAGAAGTTGCTGCGGCTGAGGTCGAAGAGGTTGCTGCCTGTGTTCTCCTTTAGGATTCTGATGGACTCCTGTCTCACGTTTAGGTCTTTCAACCATTTGGAGTCTATTTTTGTGTGTGGTGTAAGGAAATGGTCCAGTTTCATTCTTCTGCATGTGGCTGTCCAATTTCCCCAACACCATTTGTTGAAGAGACTGTCTTTTTTCCATTGGACATTCTTTCCTGCTTTGTCAAAGATGAGTTGACCATAGAGTTGAGGGTCCATTTCTGGGCTCTCTATTCTGTTCCATTGATCTATGTGTCTGTTTTTGTGCCAGTACCATACTGTCTTGATGATGACAGCTTTGTAATAGAGCTGGAAGTCCGGAATTGTGATGCCACCAGCTTTGCTTTTCCTTTTCAATATTCCTCTGGCTATTCGGGGTCTCTTCTGGTTCCATACAAATTTGAGGATTATTTATTCCATTTCTTTGAAAAAAGGGGATGGTATTTTGATGGGGATTGCACTGAATGTGTAGACTGCTCTAGGTAGCATTGACATCTTCACAATGTTTGTTCTTCCAATCCATGAGCATGGAACATTTTTCCATTTCTTTGTGTCTTCTTCAATTTCTTTCATGAGTATTTTATAGTTTTCTGAGTACAGATCCTTTGCCTCTTTGGTTAAATTTATTCCTAGGTATCTTATGGTTTTGGGTGCAATTGTAAATGGGATCGACTGCTTAATTTCTCTCTCTTCTGTCTTGTTGTTGGTGTATAGGAATGCCACTGATTTCTGGGCATTGATTTTATATCCTGCTACTTTACTGAATTCCTGTATGAGTTCTAGCAGTTTTGGGGTGGAGTCTTTTGGGTTTTCCACATACAGCATCATATCATCTGCAAAGAGTGAGAGTTTGACCTCCTCTTTGCCGATTTGGATGCCTTGGATTTCTTTTTGTTGTCTGATTGCCGTGGCTAGGGCTTCTAATACTCTGTTGAATAGCAGTGGTGAGAGTGGACATCCCTGCCGCGTTCCTGACCTTAGGGGAAAAGCTCTCAGCCTTTCCCCATTGAGAATGGTATTTGCTGTAGGTTTTTCATAGATGGCTTTTATGATATTGAGGTATGTACCCTCTACCCTATACTCTGAAGAGTTTTGATCAAGAAAGGATGCTGTACTTTGTCAAATGCTTTTTCTGCATTTATTGAGAGGATCCTATGATTCTTGTTCTTTCTTTTGTTAATGTATTGTATCACATTGATTGATTTGCGGATGTTGAACCAGCCTTGCAGCCCAGGGATAAATCCCACTTGGTCATGGTGAATAATCCCTTTAATGTACTGTTGGACCCTATTGGCTAGTATTTTGGTGAGAATTTTTGCATCCATTTTCATCAAGGATATTGGTCTGTAATTCTCCTTTTTGATGGGGTCTTTGGTTTTGGGATCAAGGTAATGGTGGCCTCATAAAATGAGTTTGGAAGTTTTCCTTCCATTTCTATTTTTTGGAACAGTTTCAGGAGAATAGGTATTAATTCTTCTTTAAATGTCTGATAGAATTCCCCTGGGAAGCCATCTGGCCCTGGGCTTTTGTTTGTTGCGAGATTTTTGATGACTGCATCAATTTCCTTAGTGGTTATAGGTCTGTTCAGGTTTTCTATTTCTTCCTGGTTCAATTTTGGTAGTTGATACATCTCTAGGAATGCACCCATTTCTTCCAGGTTATCTAATTTGCTGGCATAGAGTTGCTCATAATATGTTCTTCTAATTGCTTGTCTTTCTTTGGTGTTGGTTGTGATCTCTCCTCTTTCATTCATGATTTTGTTGATTTGGGTCCTTTCTCTTTTCTTTTTGATCAGTCTGGCCAGGGGTTTATCAATCTTGTTAATTCTTTCAAAGAACCAGCTCCTAGTTTCGTTGATCTGTTCTACTGTTCTTTTGGTTTCTAGTTCATTGATTTCTGCTCTGATCTTTATTATTTCTTTTCTCCTGCTGGGTTTAGGCTTTATTTGCTGTTCTTTCTCCAGCTCCTTTAGGTGTAGGGTTAGGTTGTGTATTTGAGACCTTTCTTGTTTCTTGAGAAAGGCTTGTATTGCTATATACTTTCCTCTCAGGACTGCCTTTGCTGTATCCCAGCGATTTTCAACAGTTGTGTTTTCCTTTTCATTGGTTTCCATGAATTTTTTAAATTCTTCTTTAATTTCCTGGTTGACCCATTCATTCTTTAGTAGGATGCTCTTTAGCCTCCATGTATTTGAGTTCTTTCTGACTTTCCTCTTGTAATTGAGTTCTAGTTTCAAAGCATTGTGGTCTGAAAATATGCAGGGAATAATCCCAATCTTTTGGTACCAGTTGAGACCTGATTTGTGACCTAGGATGTGATCAATTCTGGAGAATGTTCCATGGGCACTAGAGAAGAATGTGTATTCCGTTGCTTTGGGATGGAATGTTCTGAATATGTCTGTAAAGTCCATTTGGTCCAGTGTTTCATTTAAAGTCTTTATTTCCTTGTTGATCTTTTGCTTAGATGATCTGTCTATTTCAGTTAGGGGGTGTTAAAGTCGCCCACTATTATTGTATTGTTGTCAATGTGTTTCTTTGCTTTTGTTATTAATTGCCTTATATAATTGGCTGCTCCCATGTTAGGGGCATAGATATTTACAATTGTTAGATCTTCTTGTTGGATAGACCCTTTAGGTAGGATACAGTGTCCTTCTTCATCTCTTATTACAGTCTTTGTTTTAAAATCTAATTTGTCTGATATAAGGATTGCCACCCCAGTTTTCTTTTGGTGTCCATTAGCATGGTAAATGGTTTTCCACCCCCTCACTTTCAATCTGGGGGTGTCTTTGGGTCTAAAATGAGTGTCTTGCAGACAGCATATCGATGGGTCTTGTTTTTTAATCCAATCTGATAGCCTGTGTCTTTTGATTGGGGCATTGAGCCCATTTACATTCAGGGTAACTATTGAAAGGTATGAATTTAGTGCCATTGTATTGCCTGTAAGGTGACTGTGACTGTATATTGTCTGTGTTCCTTTCTGGTCTATGCTGCTTTTAGGCTTTTTGCTTAGAGGACCCCTTTCCATATTTCTTGTAGGGCTGGCTTCCTGTTTGCAAATTCCTTTAGTTTTTGTTTGTCCTGGAAGCTTTTTATCTCTCCTTCTATTTTGAATGACAGCTTAGCTGGATATAGTATTCTTGGCTGCATATTTTTCTCGTTTAGTGCTCTGAATATATCATGCCAGTCCTTTCTGGCCTGCCAGGTCTCTGTGGATAGGTCTGTTACCAATCTAATGTTTCTACCATTGTAGGTTATATATCTCTTCTCCCAAGCAACTTTCAGGATTTTCTCTTTGTCTCTGAGACTCGTAAGTTTTACTATTAGATGTTGGGTTGTTGACCTATTTTTATTGATTTTGAGAGGGGTTCTCTGTGCCTCCTGGATTTTGATGCCTGTTTCCTTCCCCACATTAGGGAAGTTCTCTGCTATTATTTGCTCCAATATACCTTCTGCCCCTCTCTCTCTTTCTTCTTCTGGGATCCCAATTATTCTAATGTTGTTTCGTCTTATCGTATCGCTTATCTCTCGAATTCTGCCCTCGTGATCCTGTAGTTGTTTATCTCTCTCTTTCTCAGCCTCTTTATTTTCCATCATTTGGTCTTCTATATCGCTGATTCTTTCTTCTGCCTCATTTATCCTAGCAGTTAGTGCCCCCATTTTTGATTGCACCTCATTAATAGCCTTTTTGATTTCAACTTGGTTAGATTTTAGTTCTTTTATTTCTCCAGAAAGGGTTTCTCTAATAACTTCCACACTTTTTTCAAGCCCAGCTAGTATCTTTCTTTAAAGTCATGATTCTGAACTCTAGGTCTGACATTGTACTAATGTCAGTATTGAGTAGGTCCTTGGCCGACGGTACTACCTCTTGTTCTTTTTGCTGAGGTGATTTTTTTTCATCTTGTCATTTTGTCCAGAGGAGAATAGATGAATGAGAGAACAGAATGCTCACAGGTTAACAACGTCTCCAGGAAATATACTCTGCTAAAGTATAGTATAGAAGAAAGTGCCTGCTAAAATTTTAAAGGAAGAAAGACATAAATGTACAAAATAAGGGTTGATACAATGAAGGGATGGAAGATGACTGTAAAGCTGAAAATTATAAAAGATTTTATAAAAGGAATTGATAAGTTGTTTTTAAAAAGAAAGATTTAAAAAAAAAGAAAAAAGAAAAAAAGGGAGAGAATGTGATCAGGCAGGAGACTAGAACAAAGCCATACACTAGTGATTTAGGGTATATTTTGATCTGTTAGAAGAAACTGTATCTCAAAATTTTAAAGAGAACAACATATATATATGCCAAATATAAGGGTAACTACTATGAAGGGATTAAAATATGACTCTAAAAATGAAAAATAAAAAATGTTTTTATAAAAAAGGGATTGATAAGATGTTGGTTGAAAAAGGCAAAAAGAAAAATTAAAAAAAAACAGTTAAAAAATTAACTTTGAAAAACTAATGTATTATGGTAAAAAAGCCATGAATTCTATGTGCAGTATTCCCCTAGCGCTGGAGTTCTCCCGTTCTCCTTGATCGGTAAACTTGGTCTTGGCTTGCTGGCTGTTCGTGCTGATCTTCTGGGGGAGGGGCCTGTTGCCGTGGTTCCCAAATGTCTTTGCCGGAGGCGGAATTGCCCGGCCCTTGTCGGTCCGGACTAAGCAAGCTGCTCGGGTTTGCTCTCAGGAGCTTTTGTTCCCTGCAAGCTCTCGGTACAGCCTTGGAGGACCAGGGTGAAAATGGTGGCCTCCCAATATCCTCCCAGAGGAGCCGGGAACTCGGGGCCCCGCTCCTCAGTGTGCCCCCAGAGAAAAGCAGTCACTCCCGTGTCCCCGGTCTCCGGCCGCACTCCGTGCTCACCCGGCCTGTGACCGAGCGTTTCTATCTCTGGCACCCGACCCCGTGTGGAGTCTCCAAACGCAGTAGATCCCTGCGGTGTGCTCCCCCACTGCTCCTCCCGGGGGAGGAAGGGGAGTCTCCCCGGCTCTGCCGCTTGTTGGGTCCCTGCTGGAGGAGCAGTGGCCCGACTGGGCCGCGGATCACAGTTTATGGCCACCCCGAGCTGAGAGCCCGCGCCTCGGCTCCGTCTCTGCAGCCGGCTTCCCCGCTCCGATCCCCGGGAGCTCTGCCGCACACAGGCACCCCCGGTCTTTCTGTGACCCCGAGGGTCCTGAGACCACACTGTCCCGCGAGGGTTCCACCCCCCGCTTAGCCACTGGAGCGACGTCCCTCCGCGGAGCCGACTTCTAACAGTTCCGATTTTGTGCTCCGCGGCTCTAGCACCTGCTAGAAGCGGCCGACGGAGGCCCCCTCCCCCGCCGTCTATCCTTCCGAATATCGCCTGGATTCACTTCTCTGCACGTCCCACCTTCCAGAAAGTGGTGGCTTTTCTGTTCAGTGTTGTTACTATTCTTCTCTTCGATCTCCTGTTGAGTTCGTAGGTGTTCAGAATGGTTTGATCCCTACCCAGCTGAATTCCTGAGACCAGACGAAATCCAGGTCTCCTACTCCTCCGCCATCTTGCTCCGCCCCTTGAGCATACATTTTTAAATCCAAATAGAGTCCTCTGCCTTGACCACCATCATCAACCATTATTTACCTCTGTTTAAGCGAGAGTAAATGCGTCCTGCTTATCAGAGACCTCTCCGCAGGAAAATCAGATGTTTTCACGGGAAAATGCCAGCAATGCCTCGGATATCCCTGACGGGCTCACGCATGGCCAGGGGTGCCCTCAGCCTCACCATCCATACTCAGCCTCTCTCTGTGAGGAATACACTTCAAAAGAACTCCAAGGATAACCAGTTCTCAGGGAAATGCTGCAATTTCTTTTTATTCTTGCTTCAAAAAAGCAGAGGTCTCGACAAATCGGCTCTCTTAAAAGAACACACTAACACCTGTCTCTAAGATGACCTTGACCCTTCTTTCTGAGACTACCTGAAAACAGTACAGAAAATGCACATAAAGGTGTAATACTCTATCTTTGAGAAAAATTTACTACCCCAAATAAACATATAAAAGGGAGGCAAAGTGTCGAGCAGGCCCGGGTGAAGAAAGGTCATGAGAAGGGAGAGAATGCCTGCCATGGCCAGCCTGGCAGTGGAGAGGGGAAATCCAGCCCCCGTTGCTTGAAACAGGTGTGAGGAGTAAGCAGATACCATGCTATGTCCAGGCTGAACGAGCAGCAGTGTAGACAGGCCCAGCCACCTGTGCCAGCCTGGAGCAGGGCCAGGGCCCACAGAGTCCTTGCTGGGAGCAGGGAAGGCCAGACCCCTCTTCTCTCAGAGCCCTGAGCACTGGTCTGGCCCTTCCCCCAGCTGTCTGGTGACTGGTTTTCCAGGAAGAACTGTCCACATTTAAGGAGGAGTTGGACACCCTAGGAAAAGGAAGGCAAGCAAAGAACCCACCCTGCAAAAATGTCTATCTGCAGAAATGAAAAACAGAGGCAGCAAAACTCAAATAAAACCATGAAAACCAGGGATGAAAACGGTACCAAACACAGGGCTGTGAGCGTCCTAGCTGAGGGAGATGACAAGTTCCACAGTAAGAGACCACAGCAAAGGTGACACAACATGGTGTCACTTAAGGGATCTGAGTAAAGATAGAAGAAATACCCACATTTATTTCATAAAAACTTCCCTGAGATAAAGAGGGTCAAAATCTATGGATTAGAAGGGCACCCTGTTTCCCTGGTAGAAATAAATTCGGCTCCTCAGTAGTAAGACGCAACCAGTTGAAGTTACTGGATAGCAAGGACCAAATCATATCACTCAAAAGGGCAGAAAGAACCAGCTTCTGATTTGTCCAGTGCAGACAGAGGAAGCCCAGGTGTAAATCAACAAAGAGCTGCAAGACAGCAAGATATACCAGGTCAACATCTCACTGCAAGAAGCAGCCTGCAGAGGTGGGTAGTACCCTGAAGCTGAGAAGCCATTTGGCAAATTCAGGAAACCTAAGTTTTGGTTTTTATACCCTTTTATGGTGAGGGAGGTAGGAGTCCAAGTTCAGCACCAGCCCAAGTTTAATAGGAGACTATCCCCTTCCCTTCCCGACCTCTCCCCAATAAAGCCGGGCTCTACAAAGAACTATACCTCAGGTAAAAATGTTCTAGAAGTACTAGGAGACTGTAAGGAGAGTTTCCTTGGTGCTAGGCAGACCAATGTAGGAAAATAAACCTCTAACCACAAATTGCCCTTGAGGACCTGAAGCTGAGATCACACACATCACCTCGGTGGCTCAATAAGGTCAAGCCATTTAGAGGAGTCTCAAACTAGTAATGCCTCCCGGCACCAGGCAGAGACAAAATATATCCTCTTTGGATGGTCACACCTTCATGCTAGATCTCAGAGAACTCCCAGATGGTTTTCTAGATAATTTTCCAGAAAAATGAGCAGCTCATAGTACAGAATTACCAAGCACACAAAGAAGCAAGGAATTGTGAAAGAAACCTCAGGAGTAAATACCCAAAGACTTCAGACTGTGAAATTATTTGAACACATTTTCTGTGTTTAAGGAAATAGAAGACAAGCCAGCATATTTGAATAACAAGGAAAATTTCTAGAAAGAAAAAGTAAATAAAACATAATTGCACCAAAAAGAATAAAATACCTAAGAATACACTTAACCAAGGAGGTGAAAGACCTGTACTCTGAAAACTATAAAACACTGATGAAAGAAATTGAAGATGACACAAATGGAATGATATTCCACGTTCGTGGATTGGAAGAATTAATATTATTAAAATGTCCCTAACACCCAAAGCAATCTACAGATTCAATGCAATTCCCATCAAAATACCAACAACACTTTTCACAAACTAAAACAGATAATACTAAAATTTGTATGGAACCACAGAAGGCCCCATTAGCCAAAGCAATCTTCAGAAAGAAGAACAAAGCTGGAGGTATCACAAGCCCAGATTTTCAAATATACTACGAAGCTATAATAACCAAAACAGTATGGTACTGGTACAAAATGGACACACTGAACAATAGAACAGAACACAATGCTGAGAAATAAACTCATGCTTATCTGGTCAATCTATGACAAAGGAGGCAAGAATATACCATGGGGAAACAAGTGTCTTCAGTAAATGGTGCTGGGAAAACTGGACCACTTTCTTACACTACACACAAAAATAAACTCAAAATAGATAATAGTCCTAAATGTGAGACCTGAGATCATAAAACTCCTAGAAGAGACCATAGGCAGTAATGTTTTTGACATCGGCTTTAGCAACATTTTTCTAGATATGTCTTCTTAGGCAAGGGAAACAAGAATCAACTATTGGGACTACACCCAAATGAAAAATCTTTGTACAGCAAAGGGATGAACAAAACAAAAAGGCAACCTACTGAATGGGAGAAGATACTTGCAAATGACAGATCCAATGAGGAGCTAATGTCCAAAATATATAAAGAACTTGCACAACTCAAGACAAAAAAAAAATCCAATTAAAACATGGGCAGTGTGGGGCGCCTGGGTGGCTCAGTCGTTAAGCATCTGCCTTCGGCTCAGGTCATGATCCCAGGGTCCTGGGATCGAGCCCCACATCGGGCTCCCTGCTCTGTGGGGAGTCTGCTTCTCCATCTCCCACTCCCCCTGCCTGTGTTCCTTCTCTTGCTGTGTCTCTGTCAAATAAGTAAATAAAATCTTTAAAAAAAACATGGGCAGAGGACTTGAATAGACATTTTTCCAAAGAAGACCTATAGATGACCAACAGACACATGACAAGATGCTCCACATCACTGATCATCAGGGAAATGCAAATCAAAACCACAATGAGATACCACCTCACACTTCAGAATGGCTGGTGTCTGAAAGATAAGCAATAACAAGTGTAGGTGAGGATGTGGAGAAGAAGGAACCCTCATGTACTGTTGGTGAGAATGTAAGTTGGTGCAGTCACTGTGGAAAACAGTATGGAAGTTCCTTGAAACATTAAAATAGATATATGATTCAGTAATTCTCCTACTGGGTATTTACCCAAAGAAAATGAAAACACTAATTTGCAAAGATATATGCACCCCTGTGTTTATCGCAGCAGTATTTACAGTAGCCAAGACATGGAAGCAGCCCAGTGTCCATCGACCGATGGATGGATAAAGAAGGTGCGGTACAGATGTACAATGGAATATTAGCCATAAAAAAGAATGAGATCCTAGAGGGTATTATACAAAGTGAAATAAGACAAAGACAAATACCCTATGATTTCACCTGTGGAATCTAAATGTATAATCAAAAAACCAAACAAATGAACAAATAAAGCAGAAACCAATCCATAAATAGAACAAAACTGGTGGTTGCCAGTGGGGGGAGAGGGAGGAGAATGGGCAAAAAGGGGGGAAGGAGTGGCGGGTACAGGCTTCCAGTACTGGAAGGAATAAAGCACGGGGATGAAAGGCACAGAACACGGAATCCAGGCAATGCTCGTGTAGAGGCGGTGTATGGTAACAGATGGGAGCGATGCCTGTGAGCACGGCCTCACGTATGGAGCGGTCAGAGCCCCGTGTTGTGCACCCGAGACTAATGTAACATTCTGTGTCAGCTGTCCTTCAAGTAAAAAAAAAAAAAAAAAGTAAAACACCAGTTGAATATAAGTGCAAACTGTGTGAGGCCAATTGTAGTTTCATACTATTTATGTAAATTGAAAAACACGGCCTATTATATACTCATTGGATATATATCTATGTGAAAATATTGAAAAGGGTCTATAGAGAAATTAATACCAACCTATAAAAGTGATTGTATCTGAGGTAGTCACAGTGACTTTGTCTGGACTGCTTTGTTTTGTTTTTTTTTTTTCCAAAAAGGAAACTGTGCATGTCACGTTATCTGAGATTTAAATAGGCACATAGAAAAACATGGAGATAATGGGTTGTTTCTGTGTAGTGTAGTGTAAACGTGGTGAGTTCTAGATACTTTTCACTCTTCTGTGTTTTAAACATCTTAAGAACTCATGACAACAAAAAGGAAAATGATTTCAACCTTTGGGCCGAAGGAAAAAAAACACAAGGGGAAGTGTAGGTTATTTTAAAAATATAAATATTGAGAACAGTACAAATCAGAACCAGTGAGCATGGATAATGCAGTGTTTGGAGGGAAATTCCTAGACTCCTGTGCTTATTTGATAATGTATGCATAAAATAGTGAAGTATGAACAGAAATGAAGCAAGTGTCTAAGAAGTTAGAGAAATAAACCTAAGGATGAAGCAAAATGATAAAGGAGAAAAGAATACATTAGAAAAACGAATAGCTATCACTTGGCACAGACTCATTACACAGCAGGCTAATGATGTCAGGTATTTTCATGTAATGAGCACGAAGCCCAGTGAGGCAGGTGCGCTGTCCGGCATGTGCTGGGGGGACTTAGTTAGCGCTTCTGTGGCCGAAGGGCGGGGGCCAGGAGGCCGCATCACATAGAAGGCCCCCCGCCAGCTCCTGTGGCTGGGCTGGGGCTGCCGAGCAGCCAGAGAACGCTAAAAAAACACAGGCCAGGAAGGGAAAAACCGGCATACAGACTCAAGAAACGGGGTTGAGGATTACTCAGGTGGCCTTCTAGAAAAAGGGAGTCGGATTCCTACTTCATTTTATACACCAACATCAATGGCAGATGGATCAAATATTTCAGTGTAAAAAAAAAAAAAAAGATCATGAAAGAATGAGACAAAAACGTTTGTATTCTTTGGGCAGGCAGGCCTTTCTAAAAGGACAATGAGATGGCAGAGGAGACAAAAAGACAGCTTATGAAAAAGGAAAAAAAGCCCACAAATGGATCTTAAACCTTTGAAAAGAGGTTCTGCATCATTTATGGGAAGAGAAATGTAGATACCATTTTTTTTTTTTTAACCTATCATATGAGCAAAGACAAGCAAACTCTCTGAACACCGTGTCAGTGGGCGAGTTGGGGAGTAGAAATCGGCAGGACTCCTTTCCAGGCTGTTCCACCTAATCGGATCAGCCATTGTGGTCCTGGGACGTTACCCCACAGACATCCTCTGCACGGCCCCGAGGTCCCTGGGCAAGGACATACCTGTTTATTGCAGCAAATGACTGGAAACAACCCCTGTGGCCCTCAGTAAGGGACAGGTTAAATAATTTATGGGATGGCTCCACAACAAAACACGAAGTAGCCAAGAGAACGAGGCGGACCCCCCCCGTATCACCAACTGGGCATAACCAGAGTGTCAGAGATGCCAGGGTGGGCTGCCATTTGAGTTCCGAACAAGAATCCAAGAGGAAACAAGATTGCCAGCAAGCCGGCAGATGCTGAAGGCGGGTGTTGGGCAGACGGTGTTTCATTGTACTCTTTTCTCCAATTTTGCATGTTCAAAAATTTCCAAATTTTCGATAATCTCTCTCTGCAGAGAGAGACAAAGTGGAAATGAGGCGTTCGCCTGTATTCCAAGCTGTAGTTTACAAGAGCCTAGGAACCATGCTTGCTTCTGGCAAAGGAAGCCTGGTGGCAGAGGTGGGAGGGAGACCAAGTGTTTTCTAAGTAACCCTGTGTTCTGTTGGAATGTGTAATTATGGGCACACATGACCTATTACAAAACATAAAGGGTAAAATCGGCATCATTTTTTCATGTACAGCTTCCGTGCTTCTTGTAACTTTCTAAATGAGTGGAAAACAAACACCCTTAGAATACTGTTATCATTTGCATGGCTTCCCTCTGCAGTTACTTCTCTCCAGAGAGGGATACAGGTGCTTGCACAGGTAATAAATGTTTTTAGAGACATCACACGGGTTTGTCACATGAATAACTGGTATAGGATATAGAAGCCAAAGAAATTTCAGTTAAGATTCCTGGAAGTACTGGGCAGGTGGCAGGGAGAGGTCAGCAGGAGTCCAGGACCTTGGTAGCTACATTTCAGATTTACAGGAGGAAGGGACTCAAAGTTTTATGAACTCATGACTCATGGAGCATGATGGCCCCAGGGGAATAATCGCTACTGTGACAAGGCTTTTTTTTTTTTTTTTACTACTTAAAATTCACATCCATTCAGCATATTCCCCTCACATCTATGTTCAAGGTACAACTGGACGTGGGTGTGCCTGGAGATGCTTGACCCGGTCTGTGCCTCCTGACATGGGGCAGAACATGCATCAGGGTAACCCCGGGCCGAGGCAGCAGGTGAGCGTGGAGGCTCATGGGAGGACTGGGAAAAGGTCAGACAGGAGGCAGTCTCGGACAGCATCTGGGCAAAAGGAGAAAGTTTGGAAGCAGCGAGCAGGCATGGGCAGGGGGCCGGCGGGTATTGTTGGGTGGGGGGACATTTTCCAGCACTTGTGCTCAGCTATTAGCTTTTGGGTTGCCTGGCGTAATGAAGGCTTTTAGAAAGATCAGTTTCGTCGTATTTCATCTCACTTCCTTGGGAGAACATCTTGACTAATGGATTTCCTTTTCTCATTACTCATTGGCATTTCTGATGAGAAAGGACCTAAATCATCAGATTTCCAGGCCCTGTGAGCGCTGGTTTAAATACCGGACACCCACACAGGCCAGAATGCTGAGTTCATTCCGTTGAAGAGAACTTGGAGAGTCAGGGCTCAGCCTCCGAGTCCACATTAATTTGTTTGGCTCACATCTATATCCTAAAGCATTTGGGAGCGAGTAGCTGTTGTTTTCCAATCACAGCCGGGGAGGTGGGGGGTGTGTGTGGAATTGTTCAGCAACCCCTCTGTGGGGCTGGGGAGGGAGGGGAGTTTGGGGCTCCTTGAAACAGACCTTCCTCCCCCCCCCCCCCCAGGCCACTGAAGCAAAGTTGGGCCGCTCTGGAAACTTCTCTGTTAGCAGAGACTGTACAAGACGAGCTGGTCTCGTTTTACACAACATGGTTTGTAGTATGTTCCACAGACACAGACAAGGTGTTATGGGGAGAAATGTCCTGTCAGAAACGCGGACCCAAACCTCCCCACCTCTGCAGAAAATGCACGCAGCCTTCTTCGTATTCAAAATGCAGCTCCAGGACTGCTCTCGTTCCGAACGAGGCCTGGCTCCAGGAGAGATCAGTTAGGACAAGAAGAACTGGAGCAGGCTCGCACACGTTGCAAGCAAAAGAAAAGAGAAATGTAGGATTCTCTTGTTACAGATGGAAGCCTCTGCAGGATGCCAGAAGGTCCACCCCCCGCCTTTCCCCTCATCACCTGGTATGTCTGTACAGCAAAATGGGGGCAAAAATGAATTCAACATGGCTGAGGTGGTCAGTGGTCTGAACTACGCTAACCATAACCGTCTTCAACCAGAACAGCCTCTGCCTCCCTCCTCTCTAGCCACCCATCTGTCCCAGGCTGCAGGCAGCAAACGTGGCTTTCCCACCTCTGGGAGCCTTCCTACACAAGCTGTTTGGCCTTGCTGTGCCTTGTTTCATCCTCTGTAAAATGGGCCCAAGCAGGAACCATCAGCTCCCAGGCTCCGGGAGATGGTCAGAAATGCTTGGCTCAGGAATACCAGCCATGTGATTGGTGTTCAATAAATGTCTGCTATTTTACAGCAATTTAAAATAGAAATAGAAAGCTCCTTATACCAGAACAATGAGTAAAATACATTCAGACACATACATGCACACAGAAATACACTTCTACACTATTTGGTTATAAGAATAAAAATAGAAACGAATCCTGTCATTGCCGTTTGGATGACATTTCTGCTGTGCAGACAAGCAGTGCCAGAAATAGGGCTGGCAAATATTCTCATGGGCCCACCAGCTCTTTTAGGAAAAGACTGATTCAGCAAAAATCAATCTTTTTTTTTTTTTTAAAGATTTTATTTATTTATTTGAGAGAGAGAATGAGAGATAGAAAGCACGAGAAGGAAGAGGGTCAGAGGGAGAAGCAGACTCCCTGCTGAGCAGGGAGCCCGATGCGGGACTCGATCCCGGGACTCCAGGATCATGACCCGAGCCGAAGGCAGTCGCTTAACCAACTGAGCCACCCAGGCGCCCTCAGCAAAAATCAATCTTAAGAGGTGGATCCAATTGTCCTTTTTTGGTTCTTACTTTCCTAAAGAAGCTAATCTGACTGGAAAAACAATCTCAGCCAGTGAGTTCAGTATTATAATTCACTGATAAGAGTGCATGGAGGAAAAGACTTCCTAGCATTTTCCAGGAAACTAAGGGCTTAAAAAACTAAACAAAGATGGCCCTAAGCCAAATATGCCCACACATCAGCATGTATCGTTCAAATGGCATTTTATGGAGCAAACCTCAAAACAAAATACAGATAAATGCTAAGAGAGTGACACTTGCATGAGGTTTTCACTCTTTAGAAGAATGGCCCAGCTACGAATTGAAGGTGCCTCTTAGGCTCCCTTTAGAATCCTGGCACATTTCAGTCTGACAGCAGAAAATTGCATTTCAATCTGCTGCTACTTAACACAGCCCTCTCTAGACATAATTTTCTGTGAGCAGAAATCTTTTTTTTTTGGGCAGAATTATCTATTTCTCAGATGTGACATTGAACATGTTTTTATTTAAACTTTAAATGAATTCATTAAGCCAATTAATCAGAATAAACTACATAACGGAGCTAAGGTAGGTATGCCCTAGCAATCTAATGAAAGATCCTGAGTCTGTCCCTATCTGGTCCTCTTCTCTTGTAGGCGCAAAATTATACGCACTGATGTCTGGCAGTTGAGAATATGAATGGTCCTCATATCTTCCAGTCTTTTGAGGGTCGCACCTCATCGTTCAGTTCAGGCTTAGTGGCTTGAGGACCTCTCTTATGTGACAGGAAGATGCTCTATGTCCAAACTCTTGTCAGTTTCCCCGAGTGGCGTCTGCATACTGGGCTGCTGCCGGCTCCTTCCCTGGACTCCTCCTCCCGACTACGGTTCGGATCCTCTCCTGGCATCTCAGACCTGACTCTGCGGGGTGCTGTCCTCTCCCTGGTATCAGCTTCTCCTTCCTTCTCCAGCCTACCTGGGACTGGCTTGAGGCCACAGTGGTGATGGTCTGCATGCTTCCCTGAAAGTTTGAGCATGTCCTAGGGGACCAGAACACAGATGTTTCCCCTCCAGGGGTCCCTAGCTCACCCAGTGTTTCTAGGGCCTCCCGCCCTCCTGGAAGTCAGGTCAGTTGACTTCACGAACCAAGTCTGCGGTCAAGAAAGTGATCTTCTTGGATCCGTTCAAGATGGGTGAGATTATAGAGAGATGGTAGAAAGTTTGTCGATGATGATGGAACAGTTCTCTGTCCTGAATATGGTGTTACATGAATCTGTACACAGAGGAAAACTGCAAAAAACCACACACACATGCGTGCGTGCGCGCGCGCACACACACACACACACACACACACACACACACACACACAAATGCAGTTTAGAAAAAGGTAAAACTGAGTAAGGTCTGTAGTATAGTTAATGGTGTGTGCCAAATGTTAATTTCTTGGTTTTGGGATCGTACTATGGCTATGTCACCATTGGAGGGCTCAAGAAACTATGTACTATTTTTACAACTTCTTATGAGTCTACAGTCATTTCCAAATAAATGTTAAAAAAGCAAAAAAGAAAAGTGATCTTGCTGGATTCTGTGCAGCTCTTCAACTGCCAGGTACCCATCCCTCCTCTCCTGGGCTCTGGTGTCAGGCTGGAGCCTGCCGCCTCAAGTGGCTTCTTCCCAAGAAGGTCCTTTCAGACCTCTGCTCAAGACCCACACTTGCTAGGTGCTGTATCTTCTCCCCTTAGTACACATTATTCTACTTTTAAAAAAATGACCATAATGGTAGAAATGACCCTTTTTGGCGGGGGTGGGTACAAAGTTGAATGATTTTTAATACTTTCGTAGTCAGAGAAAAACAACATAGACTATCTTAAAGAACAACCACCTCCAGAAGGGCCCTCAAAGCCTTCTGGGATCCATGCACAGATTTCCTTTCTTTCCTCTTCACTTCCTGCCAGACCCTGAGATGAACTACCCGGTAGCAGAATGCACAGAAAAAGGCACCTGGTGCTTCCAAAGTGTGCAAAGTGGCCTGAAAGACACAGACGTCTGCTGATTGATCTGATCCTCACCGCCCACCCCCCCCCCCCCGCCCCCAAGTGCGTGTTCCCTCAGGCAGAGTCAATGCCACACAGAGTGTGGCATTCTGTGATGCTCCCTGCCGACACAAGCACACAATTGTAGGCGGTCACGTACCTCTGTGACCAACCCCCCCCGCCCCGCCCTCCTTCCACTATCCTGTTCCTAAGCCCGCCTTCTGCTTCTCATGCTCTGGGGGAACTTGGGAGGAGTCAACTAACAGCCAGATGAACAAAGTGCATTAAGTTTCCTCTAAAATAGTTGGCAGGATGAAAAAGGAAACGAAAGTTTGTTTCCTTGATCGAGGCTGAGGAGTTAGGTTGAGAAGCTTGCGTTCCAAGGGTCATTTCATTGAGAAGGAAATGGTACCCAGGAAGGGGACATCTGTGGACAAGAGAGGGGACAGATTCAAGCATCCTTGATTTGTATAAATCAAATAGAACATCTGATGGAAAGATCAAATGTTTTCTATAAAGAACTAACTTTTAACCTTTCGATGTGAGGTATGTATCGTGTCTACGATAACGTTTTCCTTCTGGAAGGTTTGGATGGTAAGTCTGGACGAATGAAGCATGGCTAGCCATGTAGCTGTGTGTTTGTCAGGTTGTGGGGGGCAGGGCATGGGGACTCAAAAGTGCACGGTGTCCGTGGATTCAATCTATGCTGCCAAATAAGAGCCACCTCCAAATATTCGCCATACCTGCATGGAATTAATTTCAGTCCTCTATATGCAATGGGAGAGAAAGTGCAAGCCTAATCTGTATCATATGTCTCGGAAAAGCTCCAGACAGATACCAGCCTGGAGTGAGAAATGTGGATTTTTCAGTTCCTAATGTTTAAAGGGTAACACTTCCTTTGTTTCATAAAACAGAATGAAGGCCTTTTTGGGGGGGCTGTTTTTGAAGGAAATCTTGAGGGAGTGACTTCTGTAGGCATTTGCTGCTGTCAGGAAAAAAAGATACTAGCAAGTGGAAATATTTTGCCTCAGATCCCATAGTCTGTTAAAGACAGTCCCAGTTTGACATGGTGCATAGGCAAGTTGCTTAAAGAGAGCCATCAGAAGCCCCAGCATGGGGGGCTCCATGGGGAAGAGGGTGGCAGGCTCTGCGGATATCTGAAATTTGCATGCGAAGTATTGAGTACTGGTGCATTTTCTGAGGTTCATAGCTTTCATCAGATTCTCGAGTAAGTCCATCACCCAGAAAAGTTTAGGACATGCCCACTGCCTTCCCACAACGTAAATCCAGGACAGGTTAGAAAAACAATTGTAAAAGAATTCTCAACAGCCAGTAAAATAAACAGAAGAAACTAGAGGTAGATCTTGACTGATATTGAAATGGAAGGGGACTTTGCAAATACAAAGAAAATGGGGGAATTTACACAAAAGGTGAATAAATTTAATATGCAAAACTGGAATTCCTTTTACACCCCCAAATATCATAAATAAAATTAAAAGGTAAATTAGGGAAATGTTTACAATAAATTACTGGAAAAGGGTAAATGCTCTTAATAAGAAAATGAACTCTTACAAACTGGGAAGAACAACTCTCTCTCAAATAGAAAAACGTAGGCCAAAGGTAGGAACAATTCATAGAACAAATACAGTTAATAGCAGCTGTATGCTGGAGCAGGCTGGTACTAGCTCATGTCAGCCAATTCTCTACTCCTCGTTTAGTGACATTACATTGATAGCCTGAAATTGGCCATGGTGGGAGTTTTTACAGCAGAGAAATCACTGATGAATCAAGGCTTTTTTTGGTTTGTTTTGTTTTTTTGATGGCCAGTTTAATGTTACACCATTGGTTAGTAGATATACAAAGAGCAGTTCAAGTGTACCATTAATCAGAGAAATACAAAAAGAAATGAGTTCTGGACAAGAAGGAATAAGCACTCTTCACCCTATACCTCCTGCAAATTACAACAAAAAAGTCTGGAGCAAATCCATGAAGCAACAGAGACTTTGAAAGTTGGAGAAAAATAAATGGATTGTCTGTGGACCTCAGAACTCAAGGAACTTTCCAATGGTGAATTCTTGTTTTTGTTTCTGCCATTTTTATATCTTGGCCTGTGCTCTGGGGAGGCTCCCAATCTGGAAATGCCAATGGCACCAGAGCCAAAGGAGGCCCAAGGAAAGCCTTCTGTCTGCAGCCAATAGATGGGGAACAGTGGCCTCGGTAAGGAGAAACATCTTGACCATACCTGACCTTACTCCAGTTCCAGGTGGGTACCAGAAAAAGCCATCCCCTCCACCCCCAACTGGTCACCACATCCTGGAGATGGCAGATCCCTGCTTCCCAATCCTGCTTACAGTAACAGGCCACATCTCTTCCCTGGAACAGAGACTGTGGGCTGAACTTTTTGGTGGATTCCTCATCGCCACAGAGGCCAGAAGGAAATGGAACAACATTTTTCAAATGTTGAAAGAACAGTCAACGCAGAAGTCTATATCCAGGGAAAATATCCTTCAGGAACAAAGGTGAAATAGACATCTTTGGATGAAGGAGAACCAAAAGAACTTCTCACCAGTGGACCTGCTTTAACAGAATAGCTAATGTTTCTCAGACAGAAAGGAAATGATAATAAAAAGAAACTCAGAATATCAGGAATGGAAGATGAGAAAGGGTGGATATGTGAGTAGATGTAGCAGACGACTCTTTTAAGTTTTAACACTTGATTTATTTTTTTTATTTTGTTTTATTTTTTTAAGTTTTAACACTTGATTTTAAACAAGTCTTGCTTCATGGTTGAAAGCAAAATTATAGCATCTAAAGTGGTTCTCAATGCACATAAAGGTATCACTTAAGACATCTATGTGATAAAGGGGGAAGAATAAAGAGATCTCAAAGGGGGTAACGTTTTTACATTCCACTTGAAGTGATAACGTACTGATACTAGTAGACTGTGATAAATTACGTGCATACGGTATAATCTCTAGAGCAGGAGTTTTTCAGTCACATGATTTTGTCCACCTGGGGCATCTGGCAATGTTTGGAGACATGGTTCCACGTGCAACTGCCATCTAGTTGGTAGAAACCAAGATGCTGCTAAACATTCTGCAATGCACAGGACAGTCCCATACGACAAAGCGTTATCCAGCCCCGAATGCTGACAATGCTGAGGTTGAGAAACCCTGCCCTATAGCAAACTATACAAAGACGTATCTCAAAACCACCAGAGATTAATCAACAGGGAATTCCAAAAAATGTTCAACTAACCTATAGGAATTCAGGGAAGAGGAGCACGATAAACAAAAATCAGAGGGAACAAACAATATTAAAATGGTAGACAAATTCTAACATATCATTTTAATTGCATTAAAAGTAAATGATCTAAGCACACCTATTAAAAGATAGTGATTGACAGAATAAATGACCCAGCTACAAGTGGTCTCTGAGAAACTCATTTTCAGTATGACGACACAGGTGAGAGTAGAAAGGTGGGAAAAGACACACCTTGCAAACACGAATCAAAAGAAAACTGAAGTGGATATATGAGTACGAGATAAAGTATACTTTGGAACAAGCATAATTACCAGAACTAAAGAGCGCTAGGATATAATGATAAAACGGTCCATTCACCAAGAAAACACAACAATCTCAACTCTGTGTACCACAAACACCAGAGCTTCAAAATACATGAAGGAAAAACTGATGGACTGAAAAGAGACATATTCATCATTGAAAACATCAACATCCCCTTTGAGTAAGTGATGGAACTGCTAGACAGAAAAAATGAGATATTTTTTTATATCAAATTGGCAAAGCTTTGAAATGGTAATACTTAGAACTTACAAAGTCATGAAGAGACAGATGCTCTGTAATAATGTGGAAACATAAATATACATAGGAGTCCTGAAAAAATATTTAATTTATATATTAAGAGGCTTAAAAGGGTTACAATACTTTTCAACCCAATACTTTCACTTTTAGAAATATCTCCTAAGGGAATAATTAAAGTGTTCCAAAATTTATCTGTCTAGACCTTTACAACAGAGCTATTTATAATAGCAGAAATTAGAGACGTCCATACTTGCCCACTAATTGGCAAGTGCTTAAAAATGTATTCTACATAGATATATAGTGCTATTGTTAAAGTGACATGTTTAAGACTTTTTAGTGCTGTGGTAAATAGGAATGATTTTAAGGCAAAAAAGTAGTATATAATGTGCATACAGAATAATCTAAATTATGTTAAAAATACACATGCAATTCTTAAATACAAAAATTACTAGAAGTATGACAATGATAGCAGTGAAAAATTACCAGGGATTATTTCTGTGTGTTTTGCATGTGCTTATTTTCACTGCCTGCCCACCTCAAGTTTCTTATTGTGAAATGATGTCTTATTCATGGTCTAACAAACAGGAACCATTAACTTCTGGAACAGCATAAAATGAGATAGAGGATCGATGCCGAGGATCCAATACTGTGCCGCATCTGGTACGGAGAGACTCAATGGATGGTGAAATTCTTGTGAATAATTTTGAAAATGGAAAAAGGGTAAGAAAGTACGCCCACTAATATTCCTGAGGTGACCATCCTTTTTTGTTTTTAAAGATTTTATTTATTTATTTGAGAGAGAGAGAGAGAGAGTGCACGCAAGCAGGGGGAGTGGGAGAGGGAGAAGCAGACTCCCCGCTGAGCAGGGAGCCCGATGCGGGGCTCGATCCCAGGACCCCGGGATCATGACCTGAGCTGGCAGACGCTTAACGACTGAGCCACCCAGGCGCCCCCTGAGGTGACCATTTTTATTGTCTGGGCCTCACTATTGGCTGTGCCCCTGTCATTCTCAAGAGTATCATGGATTAAGTGGTAAGGTGGGCGGGTGCCCTGGCCATTCCGAATGCAAAACTATTCCCGATAAAACACACCTGTTGTGACTATACACCAAGCACTGTACTAATGCTTTACTTGGCTTCTCTCGCTTAACCACCTGAAGAGCTGAATTATCTGCATTGTACAGAGGCCCCGGCAAGCGGACCAACTAGACGTCAGCAGGTGGCAGGATCTGGACTTGAACGACATCTATCACATTAACTGCGGAGGGCATACCTGGGCCTGCCGGAGTGCAGGGTTGGCCGGCAGGGGTCTGGCGGGGACGAGGGGTGGGCGAGGAGCCTTCTGGAGGGGCGGGAGCACTCGCTGAGGTGAACCAGCCACAGGGGCATCATGGGCTTGGAGGGGCCCGCTGATGTCAACATTCTGACACGGGGGCCACCTCCTGGTATTGTCCTGCAGGGGCAGAGCAAAAACCAGTGTCGTGGGTCTTACCACTCCTCCGGGGGGCGGTGCGGACGCGTCGTGCATTTCCACGAGCAGGAGTCTATCCTTATTTGTTTAAACTTCACAGCTGGAGCAGGAACACCCTTCCAACCCAATCTGGAGTAGCAGGATTGGTTTCTCTGGGAATTTTAAAAACTGGTTTAATTCATCAACAAATAGGCACAGGGCACCTGGGCAGCACCAAAGAGTATAATGACACAGACCAGATCTTAAGGAAAGGATGGAGGAGTTGTGAACTGAGGCAGAGGGTGATGCCGTCCAGGCTCAGTGAGAACCAAGGAAACCCCTGGCGAGGAGGATGGAGACTTCTGGAAGCCAGCCGAGATGGGGGGGCCTGCACCTGGAGGGTCACCTCCTACACGGTGCCCCTTTTAGGGCAGATCAAAACAGATGTCTCATGCCCCCGACCCTCCCTCTTTTCTTCTTTCTCTCTTTCTAAAAACAGCTTTATTGAGGTTCTATGGACAGATGGCTAATTGCACATACTGAAACTGGACGGAAGTGGAAAATTCTGACATGTGTCCATACCAATGAAACCATCACAATAAGCAAGAAAATGAACACATATCCACCATCACCCTTCCCTCCCGCTCCACTCCTCCTTGCCTCCCCGTCCTTGCAACTACTGATCTGCTTTTTGTCACTATAAAATAGTTCGCATTTTCTAGAATTTCATATAAATGGAATCAGAAGGTATGGACTTTTTTGGGGGGGGTCTGGCTTCTTTTACTTGGCATAATTATCTTGAGATTCATCCATGATGTTGTATATATTAATAGTTCATTGTCTCTTATTGCATTCCATTGTGTAAATATACCAAAGTTTGTTTATCCTTTTACCTGTTGATGGAAATTTGGGTCATTTCCCATTTTTTGACTCTTCGAAATAAAGCTACATTTTTGGCTCTCATAAATAAATCTAGCTGTTCTTGTATATAGCCCCACATTTGGGGCTGAGAGGTGGTAAAGCTTATTAGGAATACAATCCTCTATACTTTTTATATTAAGGGAGATAAAATAGTTTATGGTTTAGTAAATATGTGATAGTCATTTTTAAAATCATTTGTCACTTCTTGATACCAATACTGTCACTGTTATAATTTGGACTCTTGTTGAATGAGTCCAATATTAAAAAATTCTCGTGCATATAGCAGAAACACTTGATGAGGAAAACTAAATATCGGACTGGACTCTGGTGATAATTCACGAGGAAGCAGGAAAGTTCAGAGCCAGGAGGGAGCCAGCAGGTACTTTGGGTTAAAGATCTGGCTTAGGGTAGGGTAGACAGAGCTTCCACAACCCAGAGCTGGAGCAAAAGGGACCCATGCATGGGCTCAGTGTAACTCTGAGAAATGCACTGGGAGGTACAGGGCCAAAGAAGATGATCCAAATCTTGCTGGTGGCATCTGAAATCATAGGAGGGGCCCAGAGCCAGTAACCAGCTTGGGAGGCAGATCCAGTGGGCCTCCTGGGAATTTGGTCTGTCTGGGTGCTTGGAGGGATCATGGCCCACCATGTACCACATGCCACATCACCCAGGGGACACTGCCCCAACTGGATTTAGTAGAGCTTCCATGGGGCAGAGTGGGCCTCCTTCCAGCCCCCGACCATCACTTCACAAAGTGGGTGGGCTCTGCATTTCAGGGATCTATTCCCACTATAAACAACCTATAGATCGCCAGGATCTATTCCTACTCGAGCTCTTGTTGAAAAACCTGTGTCGCAATGCGCACACGAACTTCTCACATTTGTCGACAACTTACCTTCGACATATTGGAATGTGATGGCTTCCTCATCAGGCCTTTGCTGAGGGGGCTGAGGTGGGCCTGACCAGGGTAGGAGCCACGGGATGGCCTCGAAGGGCGCACACACCTGCGACACAGTCCCGTCACACATGAACAGGCGCATCTCCCCTCTGGCTGACTTCACTTTTTCTGTTTTGTTCACAATTGTGCTCAAAAAATAACTGACTTATTTTAACTCAAAATATGGTAAACATGCAAAGGAAAAATTATCTAACATTCTTACGGGATTAAAAATAAATATCGATTCCCCCCCCCCCGCCCCCGCAGAGCCACTATTCTGTGAAATTAGTTCTTGAAATCCACGGACACGTGGGTCTGAGACACCCGGGAGACGTTTTGTAGAAAGCTGGTATTTCAGCAAGAACGTCTTTGAATCTATTTGGATCAAAAGCTAGCCCATCTGATGAAACTATTTTAACATCCCATGTCTTGTAAAAATTACTAATAGAAGGGTGGGAACAAATCCATCAGTGGGACCCATCAGCACCCTGCTTATTTATGTAATAAGCAGCAAACAGTCTGAAGGGAAAGGAAGGAGGCAGCTGGTCTGGCAGGGATTTTAAAAAACCAGAACAACTGTTTTACTATCTAAAAAGCTGACCTCTTTCTTTGCTAAGGAAAATGAAGCGAGAAGCAGTTGGCCGTGCGTTCTTTCAAATGCCACTTCTGGAGAAACGACCCAAACCCAGGGTACCTTAGCTTTTCAATGGTGGTTTTTTTATCTGTAAACAGCAGGTATATTAATGTCTTCCTTTTGAGATAAACTGCAAATCCAGCAGCAAGAAGACACAGGATGGTCACCAGAATTCCTATGGTTAGACCTTGGTGATCTGAAACAGAAATGCATTTTGCTCAGGCAAAGAGGCAGTTCTAATGGAATACGGGACGTATCAGATCATGACATTTACAGCAATGCGAGCTTTGAAGGAAGGAACAGAAATGGAGTAAATCCCTGAATGATGTACTGATAAATTAGTCGTACTTCAAAGGTCATGTCTGAGGTTCAGCCTGTGTCGCCGTCATGCACTTCTGACAACTCTTGATAAACAGGAGCGCTGTCCAGCAGGTGGGGCCGTAGCCCTGACCACATGCAGCCGGCCCCCAGCCCCCCGACCGCCCCACGGGGATGGTGGCCACAGCGGGTGGCGGGAGGCTGGCACGTCCCCGGACTGTGAGCTCTCTAGCCCCGTCGCAGATATGCTCCTTCCTGCGTCCTCCCCCCTCATTCTTTAGCACTGGGATCTGTGTGTGTTTTGTTTTTTTGTATTTTTTAGCCCAAGACTTTACTTCTGGACATTGTCAAAATAGAAGGTGAGAAAAAGACCCAACAAAACTCACAGCTAAAAGGAAAGGCCCACAGGTTTGGTTTTGTTAGATTTCGCTCTGTTTGTTAGGGTAGGGACTCAAAATACAGGCTTTGAGGGGCAAACCCCTTTCTCTGGGAGGGTGCTGTTTATTTTCTCCAGAGGAACATCCCCTTTTCTGTGATTTGCTCCCATTTTATTCAGTACAAGGACACTGAGACTCCCTCAAGGGTGTGGATAAAAACGGAAAATCAAAACTTCAGGCTGGTTTCTGACCACAGAGTGTCCCAGAGAGGATTCTGCCAGGCTGGAGAGGAGCTGGATATGCAACCCCCACAGCTCTGCGGAGTCCTTGAGAGCACAGATGTGAGTTCGCAGATCTCTGTTTCCCTGCCAGCAACAAGCAGGATGTGCCTCCCCTAGCAGGAGGGCCACAGGCTGCTGGGGTTGGCTGTGCAGGTGCCGCCACCCCCCCCCCCACAGGACTCCCCACCCTGTCGCTGGCCACGATGCTCAGCGGGCTGCCCACCAGGCCAGGGCGGCAGCACTCCTGCTCTGGGAAAGAACGCCTCACACCCTCTGTTTCTGGACTTCGTCCCCACCTGACAAATCCTATCAGGGACGTGTCTCAGCCTAAGTAAGACAATCAACATATGACAGTCGTGATTCCCTTGTTAGTGTTACTGGAAAAGCCCTGCTTCTGGGTTCCCGGCCAAAACGTCATTCTTTTCAGACGGGGGCTCTGGCTAAAGTTCTGTTGTGTCTTAACACAGCTAACGAGAAAAGTGAGCAGCTAGCGGCCTGAACCACAATTTCTAGTTCCTCGCAATCAATCCATAAGTCTTAAGCCGATCAATGTATCCAATTGGACATTACCTAGGCCTCCAGAATGAACTTGGCTGCACCTCCCAGGCCACTTGCCTTCATCCGTTGCAGGACATGCCATCAAGCTGCTCGAGCCAGCAAACTGGGGTCCCCTGGTCCCCTCATGCAGTGCCAACACCGTGTCCTGTGCGGCTCCCCACATTGGCCCACCTCCCCGAGTCCCACGTCACCCCTCCCCTGGCAGCGCTTTTGCTGGGCCACACTGGGCCTGCTCCGTGTCTCTGGGGGCAGAGTGGCCGGCACGTGGCAGGTGCTCGAGGAGTCATGGCCAGGCTGGCGGGCAGTGGGGGCAGGGAGGCCTGGGACCTGGCTCCCCACGCCTGCCTCTTCAGTGTGCGTTTCAATGTCCTTTCATGCAGGAATGGCAGCAGTGGATGGAGTCACTGCTCGTTTTCATTGCTGTAACGATTCTTACCTGCTACGGTGAAGAACTGGCAACTGCGGATTTCCTGGCTTCTGTGAAGCCCCCACAGCTGAGTACCACGGCCGGTACCAGCTCACGCTGGCCAATCCCCTCCAACCCCTTTCGGGCACCATCCGGCTGACTCGATGCAGGGGGAATGGGTAGCAGTGCCCCTGTCCGAGCAGAAGCTAGAATCCTGCTAGTTGTGCCCGACACACGCTTCACGCCATCCCCGAGCGTTAACCGCGGGGCAGCGAGAACGCCATGCTCAGGGCGCAGACGTCAGCGACGAAAGGGGACACGGGGCCGGCCCTTGTCTTCCTACCCCCGCAAGGAACGCTCACTAGACAGCAAGACTTTCTGGTCCTTTTTGTACTTGCTGCGGGGCCTGGACCCACAGAGCAGTGTTATGTCTGTTGTCTTGGAGACGTGGTGACCCACTGCCAGTCACAGCGGGACGTGAGACACGTGACATCCTCCATAGCAGCATGAGCCACCGTCTGAACATCTGCGCGTCATGGGGCTCAGGTGAGCACAGAGGTGTCAGCACAAGTGGGCTCGGCGCTGGCCCCCTGCACCTTTTTGATGTGTTTCTTTCCCTTTACGAGGGACATCCTTCAGACTTGCCCCTTCACTGCCTGACAAGTGCTCAGACAAAACAGCAATGCACCAGGAGACCATTCCTCCAGGTCGTCCGGGGAGAAAAGAAGGGGGGTCAAGCACAGCTACTATGAGGAGTCTTTTTAGGGGGAGATGGACTTGGTCTCAATCTTAGCTGTGTGACTTCGGGTAAGTTACTTACCTTCCCTGAGCCCCAGGTCCTTTATATTGTAAAGAAGGAAGAATAATCGTGACTTGGGAGTTAGGCAAGGATCTGCTGAGATCATGCAGAAGAAACGCCCAGCATGGGGCCTGCACAGGACAACAACTCAGTAAACAGAAGCGGTTGCTTTTACCACTGCTGCTGCTGGGACCGTTCACCTGGACTTGGAGGAGGTGTCTCCTTAGTAAAGGTTTTAGGAGACATTCGGCGTCACACCTCTTGGTCCCCAGGGCACCGAGGCTGGACTTTACAAAGTCCTTTCACCCCCCACTGAAGTTCATACCCATTTGGCAGTCTGCTGTCGAAATGACTTTAGCTAAGCAAAGTGTCGCCGCTGAAGAAGGGACAGAGTCAGCCTCTCAGCCAGAGCAGAGCAAGGAGTCTCGGCAGAGGTCAGGATGGGACAGCGGCTGGAAATGGGCCTTGGGCGGTGTCAGGCCCTCGTGGGGGTGCGCTGGGGTTCCCACTGGGGGGTACACCTACATCCCCTTGGCAGCTGGTGAGCCCTCCGTTTTGCTTGGAAGGACCCGTGCCTGACTACCCACGGCCCCCCAGTTGCTCAGCGCCCACTCCCGGGGATGCGCTGTCCCCACGCACCTGCTCGCCGGATGGGGCCACTGTCTGTGCTTCCCCCGAAGCCAAACTTGTCACAGAAGGGAGGCGCCCAGTGGGCCTCACAGTGGCAGTTCTTCCGGTTGTTACACACCTGTCCGGGCCACAGGGGAGGGGGACATCAAGAGAGAGATGCAGCATTAGAGCCCACCCTCCATGTGGGGCGGCAGTAAATCTTTGAGCTCTAATTGGCTGCCAGACCAAAGCAAAGGCCCTGTGGTCAGCGTCCCCATCAGTGCTGACACCGCCAGATACAGACAGGCCACTGTGAGCATAAACCTGAAACACAGCACCACACAGGTGGGACCAGAGCCCAAGGCTGCAAATGTAACATAATCTGCCTGTCAGCAGCTGTTAAGGGAGTGATGGGGATTTGGGGGGGGGGGGTCTTCCACTGCCTCCCACCCCTTTCTTTCTCCGTCAATAACTGTGTCTTCTTTTTCAAGTCAGGATCCCCCCCCCTCACCCCCGCCCACCGTCTGACCACAATGAGAAGCCTTCTCCGTGGTGAGGAGCGACCCGGCTTCAGGGCTGCGGAATCTGAGCCCTCGGCCATCACGGGCCTGACAACCTCTGGGCACAGCCCTGCCTCCTGTAGACACGAAGCTCGGAGAGGCTGGCTGACCTGCTCTGACATCACATGCCTGAGACGCCCGCCTCCCTCGGGCAGGCTCCCAGCAGCCCTTCCTTGGCTCCTGGCCCTGCACGCTGGCCACGGCCTACCAAACCCTGGTGTCCTGGTGACAGGAAAGGGTGCTGAGAAAGCAGGAGGATGGGCTTCGTTCTGGGGGGCCCTGAGCGAGTAGCCTAGCTTGGAGACGAGAGCCCTCCAGGGAGGGGCCAGCTCGGCTCACCTGGTTAGCATAGGTGACCGAAGGAGGCTGCTCCCCAGCCTGAGTCGGCTCTTAGACTCGCTGTTACTATCTACGGAACTTACGGAGCTCCTGCGTGAACCAGTGGAATATGAGCATGAAAACAAGAGGACGTTATCTCTCTGAAAATTGGGGGGCATGCTTTGGGAACACTGGATACGGGCAAGTCGCTAAAAAGAATTTCTGACCCATTTGGAATGGGTAGGATGCCTGCGAATGACCAGGAAGAGCTGCACAAACCAGGAAGGATTCTGTACTCGGGTTGCTTCTGAGTGTCCGAGTTTCTCTTCCACTTAAAGAAGAAAACTACATTATAGATGATGCGCTTTGCGTGGTTTATATAAAGAAGTCAGAGCAGAGCTACGGTCAGGACACTCACCCCAAAGGCCTCAGCCCTGCATCTGAATATTGCCGGGTGGGGCCAAATGCACACTTTTATATTTTAAAGCAAAACTTAAAATGTTTAGAGTAGATGTCTCATTTGTGATGTTTTCCCGCTTTCACTTTTTTCCCTTGATGATTCAACCATCAAAAGCCCCAATTGCCTAAAATAAGACCAACAGTCCAGATAACCTGTGACAAGTTGGAAAGTATATTCCCATAAAGCTGAAGCCACGCAGCATTGATTACCGAGTGGCACAACCTGCCGAAGCTGAGCGTCTTGCCTGTTTCTCAAAGGCGCTGCGGCTGACATACCACCCGCCAGGCACCTGCAAGGGTTTGGCACTATGCGGCCCACACTGTTTGGCACGGTCTCCCAATGCAAACCGGAGTCACGCGCCCTTCTGGCCATCGGCAGCAGAGAGACTGCAGCTCCGCCACCCCTTTTGGAGGCACTGCCGGTGAGCCTGGTCTTACTCAGGGAAGGCCTGTGGTCAAGTGATTTGTCACCAAGTCACGGCAGCTGTTCTGCCTACCCAGACAATGTGGGCCTTTCCTCTCCAACACGTGGATGGGAGCCCAGGGATGCTGCAAAGTGAGGCATCCAGGGTCCCCACCCCAGCATTCCCACTAACTGGTCATGTAACCTCCAACAGGCACTACCACCTCTCGGTCCTGGGCTCCTTCATAATAAGGCTGCACCAGATCATCTCTTTGGGCCGTTAAAAAGAAATCTATGATCTAACGAAGACATAAAAAGATTTCATTTTATATTGACAGTCAGCTACACTCTCAGTCAACAAACCCGTCCAGAGATGGCATTGCAGTCCTTCATGGTTACGGCGTAATAGCCATTTTATTAAAACCCCCATAATTCTATGTTAGAGTCATTGGCGAGTGCCTGTGAGTTTTAAAAATAGAATTCGGAGCATGATTTCTGCAGAAAAGTTTCAGAAAAACAAATGAACCACCGGCATGGTTAATCAAGATTAATATGATTCCATTGGAAATAATTAAGCCCATCAGGAAAAATAAATTATGTTTTAAACAATTAGAGTCGTCTTCTCGCCTAAAAAAATTCTCTGGACTAAAATAACAGCCTTCTTTAGTTGAAACGCATTGTATGTGATTTCAAGAACATGTGGTCAGTATGTTCTGTCTTCTTTGTTTTAATTCCCTTTGGAAGGATTTCAGTTCAGACACATATTCTGAATCTTGGCTGAAAGAGGGATAGCTCTGTTTGAAACATTAACGCAAAATCCTTTATGCAGGAAGGTTAGTTTTTAAAATTACTTTGAAGCTGACAAAGTCCCTTTGTAAAAATCACAGGATGTTAATTTGAAAGACAATTAGAGCTCAATCTGATTTTCTTTGTTAAATAAAAGTCACATTACTCCTGCTATGTAAAGGTCAAAGAAAATTAGTGTCTTTAGAAGAAAACACTGAGGCAACTGCAAGATTTTTAAAAAGTTACGGATTGTAGAATCCTTCACAAATGAATGATTTAGCGCTTAGCTTGATAGGGACTGGCTATAAAAAGGCAATTCAGCCGGCTCACCCCTCTCTGGTGGCACTGCATCACACATTCATGAACACCGAAGACGCTTATGTTTTGACACCGACGATTGAGGCAGATCTGCAGAAGGAGGAAAACAGTCAATTTCTTAGCCCCTTTCCAACCACATGCACAGTCTCTGTGATTTAAAAAGGGAAAGCAAAGAGAGGTTTGAAGAAGACGATCTTCTTTCAGCTCCTATGGATGCAGCACAATAATGGGCTTTCCATTTGACTCCGACCTGGATCTGGAGGCCTGCCTCCAGATTCCAAGACTCAGGTCAATGTGACTCAAGTCAATGTGGCGCTTCCTATGGTTTCAGTAAATTATGAGGTCACGATAACTGATTTTTGTTTAGAGCTTGCAACGAAACCTGTGAATTGCAGCATCTCCCCCCTCTGCCCACTGGCCCTCACCTGCCCTTTCCATTAAAAGATACAGGAAAGGAGAAATGCACCAGCCCTTAGCCTGGGGCCTGTGCAGACTCAAAGACTCCAAGAATCCAAGGTCCAAGAACCTTTTAAAGGAGATACTGAAATATGGGAACTTTTCCAAATTACTGATGGACAAGTACTATCATCGATGACACACACCATCAACACAAATGCTCAGCAGAGGAAAACACACAGTTCCCTTGTATTTATCAAGTCTTTGAGGAGGAAGTAATTTGCTAAATGATACTGGGCTGGTTGCAAGAGTTTAGTCTCATTTTAAAGGTGCCTAATATACTCCAGACTCAAAGGATCAGGCCCTTTATCTCCCGTAAGATGTTACAAATGAGTGGAGTCAGAGGAAAAGAAGTCTAATTTTTAGATTGCAGAAGCATTTCTAATCAAGTAGAACCTTCCTATGGGACGTTCACACTAGTGACACACTTTGAAAAAAGTGCCAGTTGCCCTTGCCCAGAACAACTCCCAGGGCTGCCGGGAATCTTGGCCAAGGGGACGGTCACATTCCAGCTGACAAAACAAACGGAGGTTACAGAGAACACAGCAGGACCCCGGTCAGAATCCCAGCACATGGGTGCCGTTCTCCCAACCCACGAGCAATGCCAAGGACGGCTTTCAAAGAACCTGTGTTCTGCAGGGATGGAGATCAAACCACATTTAATCTTGCACATGGAGAAAAAAACTCATTGATAAATTGAGCCCTTGGAATTTCGGTGTTCACATGCACCTGGTTCTGGCTTCTGGCTGTTCAGACTACAGTTTAAAAAATGAGTGTTATTCTAATGTCAAGGCCTGAAGAGAAGCTAACATGTGTGGTTAAGGAGACCCCCGGAATGTATATCATGTTTCGCGTATCATCATCCCATTTTCTTTGGGATGAGGCACTTGCAGCTCAGAGTATACGGGGGGACAGGGGTGAGGGTACAGAATTCTTGCCCTGGGGACTCTGCTCAAGGAGCTGAATCCATCTTTCTATTCTACTCTGTAAGCTCCATGTTCGTGAATGATTTCATAATCATTTTGAAGGTGGGGGTCCTAAAAAAAGCATGTGGGGGTTGATTAATCCTCTTTCCTAAAATGTTTTATTAACTTGCTTTCATTTAGCCTGATGAGAAAGTTTGGTGAGAAAAATCAACGTGGCAGAATGTTAAAAAAAAAAAAAAACAACTCAGTTTCTTGTTTTGTTTTTTCATTTTTGACTTTCTTTCTAAACCCCCAAATATCTCCGTCTACCTTTCCCCCTGGGCTCCAAAAGACCTCCCTTTGGCTTCAAGCTGATCCTCTCTCTTCCCCTCTCCTATTCTCTCTATGGGGGTCTCTGAAAATACATCTGACTTCCTGTTCTGTCCAGGTGAGAACAAGCCGTCACTGGGCCAAAAACCAAGGCCACATTTCCAAAAACAATATCACATGCTACTGTGTTTCCTTCCAAAGTAATTTCCTGGCTGGAAACACTCATGGCACCCAGAGTGTAGAAATGACTTATTAACACTTAAAGGCTGAGAAACCAAGCTTGATTTCCCCAAATGTGCATCTCAATGGTCAGGCCAGGATCTAGGATTTATTAACTTTGCCTTCTAGGTGCAAAGAACTGGATTCCAGAGACAAAGTTCTAGGAAGGAGGGGATTTAGGAAAACAAACAAACCTCCTAAATCAGTTCTTGGACAGGACGTTTCTCAGCAGGCCCCCTTCCAGACTTACATTTACGCTGCGAATGAACTTTTGGGTCTTACTTTTCCATCTGCACACTTGGTGCCAGCAAGCACAAGCCCGGGGTCCGGCAGGTCATCGCCCAAGTACACGTGGGTCCCGCGGCACAGAATTCGACCTCCTTCCTGCAGTGGGATGTTTGTTTCTATGGAAACGGCATTGGTACCAATGACGGGCCGGCTGGCACCTCCTTGACACTGGATTTTTCCGCATTTAGCATCTCTGGAAGGGAGAGAACAAACAGTCCTCAAAGAGGGCAAGTTTGGAACCGGCCCTGAGCCATGTAGGAAGTTCAAAGTGATGGTGTGCTCAGGTTGTGGGTTCCATACCTCATCTCGCATTTGGCAAAGGAACTCTTAGAGTCTTTGCCACAGTTGCCGTAAGGGTCACCTGCAGAGTTGACTCTCTCAAAGCAGATCCCGGGGGCAGGTTTAGCACCTGAAACAGAAGCAAAGCAGCACGTTCACCTCCCGCAAGTGTTTTTAGTATTTGCTGTTGAACAGCCCCGGGCTTGCAGGTTAATGGGAGATGTGTTTGGTGTGCGGAGAAATCATGCCTGCATCTTGGCTGACTCCTGGTATGAGCTGACCAGTGGCAGCCTAGCATCCTCTCCCGGCTTCGCTCATGGTTAAGCCTGCATTTCATAGCTCACTCTTCTCTAGGGCAGCTATCCAGGCCCAGGGTGCATGCAGCCTCTCAGGAGATGTGGCCTGGCTGTGGGACCAGATCTGACCCAGCACAGAAAGGAGGTGGCTAGCTGGCCGCAGGGACAGGGGAGCTTGCTCACTTTAAGAGCATCTCGCACCTTTCTGGTGAGAAAGCGGAAGCTAGAGCAGGCTCCAAGGAATGATGACTATGTGGGGATGCAGAGAGAGAGAGAGAGAGAGAGAGAGAGAGAGAGAGAGAGAGAACAAACAAGCAACACAGAGATCTTACACAACATTTTCAGTCCTGTAAAGCTCCCTATACGAGCAAGCACTGGCTTCAGTTTGTGCCTATGTTAGCAAGGCAGAGAGTGCTCTTGGAGACCAGGGAGGCATAAACCCCAATAGTCATTTTGCACAGAATGACAGCACCCAGGAGAGAGGCACATGGGACCAGAGAGCTCAGGACATGGCCATTCTTAGCACATCTCTCAGCCAGGGAAAGAGTGAACGTATGCTTTGGGGTTTGCACTGCCAAAGTTTTGGAGGGTTCTTAGATCCTATGCATAGTGACACCTGTTGAAGTTATGAGAAATGCAGGAAAATGGTCCATACTCTTCGGAATAAACTGTGCCTTGTGGTGTGATCTTGGTCTACCTTCTTTCCTACACTGGTGTCCGAGTGGGGTGCTCCTTCTGATATCACTTCCAGCCTCCAGGATGCCCACTCTCCAGAGCTCACTCTGTCCCTCGCCCTTCTCTGTACCCAACTCTGGGGAAGCTCCATTCGCTTTCCAAGGTGACAACTGACTTATCTAAGATACCAGTCTAACGACGGGCAAGGGAACAGAAGATGTTCTTATTTCTAAAAATGTCTCTCTTTCTTTAACCTGCACCTGATTCCTCTTTATCAGGCAGAGGCAGACATGAATAGCATCTCATTTAAAAAACAACAGACAAATCAAACCAAACAAAACCCTTGCAAGAATTGGGATGGGCAGTGGGTTCCGCCATTAACTTTTGCAGTGAGCTACCTGAGTCCTGAACCTCTCATTTTCCTATTCTGTTTTAAGAATTTATTTATTTATTTGAGAGACAGAGAGAGCACAAGTGGGGGAGGCGCAAAGGGACAAGCAGACTCCCCGCGGAGCAGGGAGCCCGATGCGGGACTCGATCCCAGGACCCTGAGATCATGACCTGAGCCGAAGGCAGACTCTTAACCGACTGAGCCGCCCAGGCGCCCCGCCCCACTCCCCCCCCACCATTTGTTTGTTTTGAAGCCATATTGAGAGGCCTCTCCAAACTCATTTTTAAGGACATTACCACAACTGGACACAATTCTCTGTCATGGGAAAAGGCGAGGTGCCTGGCTCAGCAGTGTCAGATCCCTTTCCCGGCACTCCAGAGCCCCTTTTCTGTTCACAGCATGATGACACAACCGACTACTGACTACCGTGGATCCATATCTTCCACACTCTTCCGTCTTATTCTTGTGCATCTACCCGGAGGATGGCGAAGGTGAGTCTCAGTGTTGAGCCTGTACTTTGAACTTAAATCAGTCCTGTTTGATGGTACTTTGATCAACATACCTGGATCTAATTGATCAGTTTTAGAAAAACTGGCATCTACGGAGAAAGGGGAACCCTCCTACACCGCTGGAGGGAATGCAAGCTGGAGCAGCCACTCTGGAAAACAGTATGGAGGTGCGTCAAAAAGTTGAAAATAGAGCAACCCTACGATCCAGCAATTTCACTACTGGGTATTTACCCCAAAGATACAAATGTAGTGTTCTGAAGCTGTTTATAGCAGCAATGTCCACAATAGCCAAACTGTGGAAAGAGCCAAGATGTCCATCAATGGATGAATGTATAAGGAAGATGTGGTATATATACACAATGGAATATTATGCAGCCATCAAAGGAACGAGAGCTTGCCATTTGCAATGATGTGGATGGAACTAGAGGGTATTATGCTGAGCGAAATAAGTCAATCAGAGAAAGACATGTATCCTATGACCTCACTGATATGAGGCTTTTTTTTTTTTTTAAAGATTTTATTTGTTTATTTGAGACAGCGAGAAAGCGAGAGCACATGAGAGGGGGGAGGGTCAGAGGGAGAAGCAGACCCCCCGCTGAGCAGGGAGCCCGATGTGGGACTCGATCCCAGGACTCCAGGATCATGACCTGAGCCGAAGGCAGTCGCTTAACCAACTGAGCCACCCAGGCGCCCCGATATGAGCAATTCTTAATCTCAGGAAACAAACTGAGGGTTGCTGGAGTGGAGGTGGGGGTGGGAGGGATGGGGTGGCTGGGTGATAGACATTGGGGAGGATATGTGCTATGGTGAGCGCTGTGAATTGTGTAAGACTGTTGAATCACAGACCTGTACCTCTGAAACAAATAATACATTATATGTTAAAGAAAAAAAAAAGAAGATAGTAGGAAGGGAAAAATGAAGGGGGGCGGATATTGGAGGGCGAGATGAACCACGAGAGACTATGGACTCTGAGGAACAAACTGAGGGTTCTAGAGGGGAGGGGGGTGGGGGGATGGGTTAGCCTGGTGATGGGTATTAAGGAGGGCGCGTACTGCATGGAGCACTGGGTGTTATACGCAAACAATGAATCATGGAACCCTACATTGAAAAAAATTTTTAAATTAATTTAAAAAAATAAAAAAAGAAGACCAGCAAGCCTTAAAAAAAAACCAAAAACTGGCATCTAGAATATCAACAACTCAATGGTTGTTTGTATATTCACATGGACTCTATGTACTTATTACTTGCCTGTCTGGCTCTTTTTTCTTTCCTTCCTTCCTTCCTTCTTTCCTTCCTTTCCTTTCCTTCCTTCCTCTCCTTTCCTTTCTTTTCCTTCCTTCCACCCATCCACCCATCCACCCTCCCATCACGTTGCAGACTTCAATCACACACAGATTTATCTGGCACTTACTATCCACCAGGCACTGGGGGCATATTGATTGGTCACCGTGGACAAAACCTCCTGCTTGCTTTAAAGTTGCAAGGAAAAACAAAAAGCAAGCAAATGAGTATATTGCTCTCAAGTCCAGGGGTGGGGAATGTTATGAAGGAATCGACAGAGTGGGAGGGTCCAGGGGGCTATTGTGCTAAGCAGGCTGGTCAGGTAGAGGAGGGACCAGGAGCTGAATTCCACCACTCAATCTAACTAGGGATCCTAAGAGGTAGGTCTCATTATCCCATTTTATGGACAAGAAAACTAGAACCTAAGAGGTTAAATATGTGGCTTAAAGCCAGATATCAGGACTACCTGAGGGTGGAGCTCAGCCTGTCCCCGCTGGTGCTCTGAGGTGTATCGAGGCCCCAGCTGTGCTGGGTCCTGCACGGGCCTTGGGGACAGAGAGAAGACCAACCTGCATCCGCGCCCCCCCCCCCCCATTGCTGATTGGAAAGCCAGGCAGGTGCGCAGGGGTAACGGGGCAAGAGCCATGATATTTACTGGCATGCTGCCCAAGTGATTTAGGAGGATACGGGGTATGAGTTCCTGCGGCGTGCTGTAAGGCTGATAAAATGGCTTCATTCCCTCTTTCCCTGCCTCAGAAGGATAAAGGAGCTCCCGCAGTTTCCGGGGGATGCTAAGCTCCTGGGACTGGGGAGGCAGAGTTGTTCTCACTCTGCCACTGATGCCGTGTTGATGCTACAGAGGTTCTGTCACGCTTGCGATTATCAAGTAATTTATCTTCCGGGAAATGTGGCCACTTAGAAAAAAACAACCTTGTTGCAATTCGAATGTATTCATTGATAAATTTGTTTCCTTATAGGTAAAAAAAAAAAAAAAAGAGAGAGAGAGACAAAAGAGATTTTATATACGTGTGTGGGGGGGGGGGTAGAGATTTCCCAGCAGTTTCAGACACATGAGCTTGCAAACAGCTGGAAGGCAAGACTGGAGGAGCGTTGGACTGGGGTGTGCAGAGGGGTAAGACCAGGAGGAAGGAAGAGGGAAAGAGACGGGTTGCCACAGCGATTTAAAACAAAGGGGGCAAGTTTGATGTATGAATACCACAGAAAGCGGCTAAAACATGGCAGGAAATCAAGCAAAGGAGTACAAACAGTGTTTAAGCAAGTACGAAACATTTCAGAAGAGAAAACCAACACTAGGTCACCGCTTGGGAATCTGGATCTGGAACTTTGGCAAAACTGGGTCTTCTAGGGCAGGGGGCCTTGGGATTTTAATGCCCCAAATGCCAATGGGCTGCATGGCTTAGAAAACCAGGTGTATGTGTGATGTACTGACTATGAAATCCTTAGAGGCTATAGAAGAGTATTAGTGGTTCCTGATAACTGTGAAGTGCTGGGCATGCCCAAGTAGAAGGCCACCACACACTTAAGGAGAGTTGCCATTTTCCCACAGAGAAAATGGCCCAGAAATGTTGATGGCCAATTTGAACATGTGAATTTTTAGCAACATGGATGACAGAGTCCAGTCTTACAACATAGTGTCAATTAACTTGACGGGAAATATTGAAAAGTCCCATTTTAATGAGGAAATACTACTTTTTCTTTTACTCTCCTATATTGTGAAACTATGCTACTCAGCATCTTTACATTTCTCTTTGGTCTCAAGGTCTGGTTGACTGATCTTTGACAAAGGTGCCAAGAAAGCCCAATGGGGAAAGGATATCTCTTTAATAAATGGTGCTGGGAAAACTGGATCTGCACATGCAAAAGAATAAACTGGACCCTTATCTTCTACCACTGCACAAATGAAGTAAAAAATGGAGTAACAACTTAAATGTAAGACTTAAAACTTATAGTTTCAAGAAAACATAGGGGAAAAGCTCCTTGACATTGGTCTTGGCAAAGATTTCTCGGACATGACACCAAAAACACAGGCAACCAAAGCAAAGATAGACAAGTGGGACTACATTGAACAAAACAGCCTCCTTACAGTAAAGGAAAAATAATCAACAAAATGAAAGGCAAGCTACAGAATGGGAGGAAGTATTTGTAAACCATCTATTTGACAAAGGGTTAATACACAAAATACACAGGGAACTCCTACAACTCAACAGCAAAATAATCCCAAATAACCAGATTAAAGAATGGGCAAAGGAACTGAATAGACACGTCTTCCAAGAAGACATACAAATGGCCAACAGTTATACAAAAAGATGCTCAACCTCACTGATGATCAGGGAGATGCAAATCAAAAGCACAGTGAGATATCACATCACACCAGTTCGAATGGCTAGTATAAAAAAAAGCAAAAGACAACAAATATTGGCGAGGGTGTTGAGAAAAGGAAGCACTTGTACCGTTGAACCATACATTGTGGGGATGCAAACTGAGACGACCTTTGCAAAAAACAGTATGGAAATCCCTCAAAAAATTAAAAATAGAACTACCATATATCAGTAGTCCCACTTCTGGGTATATATCCAAAAGAGCTGAAATCAGGATCTGGAAGAGATATCTAAATTCCCATGTTCACTGCAACATTATTCACAATGCCCAAGACATGGAGCCAAACTATGTCCATTGATGGACGAATAGATAAAGAAAATGTAGTATATGCACAAAGCTGAAGATTATTCAGCCTTAAAAAAGAAGGAAATCCTGCCATTTGAGACAACATGGATAAACCTGGATGACATTACACTAAGTGAAATAAATCAGACACAGAAAGACAAATACTGCACAATCTCACTCCTATGTAGAATCTGAAAAAGTCAAACTGATAAAAGCAGAGAGTAGAATGGTGGTTGCCAGGGGCTGGGGGAAGGGGGGAGCTTTGGGGAGGCATTAGTCAAAGAGTACAAAGTTTCAGTTATACAAAGTAAGTCTTAGAAATCTACTGTACAACAGAGTCTATAGTTAATAAAACTGTACTATATACTTAAAATTTTGCCAAGAGGGTAGATCTTATGCTAAATGTTCTCTCTCTCTCTCTCTCTCTCTCTCTCACACACACACACACACACACACAAATGAAGGGGTTAAGAGGAAGAATCTTTTGGAGATGATGAATATGTTTATGGCATGGATCATGGTGACAGCTTCTTGGATGTATACTTATCTCTAAACTCATCAAGGTGTATATACATTAAATACAGCTTCTTGTATGTCAATCATACTTCAGTAAAGTGGTTAAAAACAAGTCTGTTTTCCATAGCACATCCTCTGTACTTCTAGCTCATTTGGATGCTGACCTTTTTATTTTGTTGTGATGTTGTCACTGGAAATCTTATTTTTAGTACAAGTACCCATTCCTCCGACAGTGAGTCTTTTGCTTTTGCTTTTTTTCTATTTGCTCAGCGGGTGTATATTCATGATCTCTATAACCTAATCATTCATCTTGTTGCTTGTCAAAGTGATCTTTTAAAAGCTCTTTTACCAGAATAAAAAAAAAGGGGAGGCATGAAGTCACACTCTAGGCACAAACAGGTGATAAATGTCCTTGTCTTTTCTTAAACCCAATTTTGTCAGTCAACGTCAACAAACCTCCTAAATAGCACTGATAGACGCTCATGAGGTCCAGTGTGCCTTTCTGACTGGACTGTGAGAGTCAAAAGACATGATTGAGAGATTAAGAGGTTGGTAGTGAACCATTCTTTCTGATGGATAGTTTTTTGGGGGTTTCCATGCTTTGTATCTGGGCATGTATGAGATCTAAGGAAAACATTGAATGTTTATCAAATTTCAATTGCTTGTGGAAGGCTCCTCCCCTTTGGTCTCTATAATCAGCCACGCTGCAGAATTGGAAGGGCAAGGGTTTGGGACAGAGAATAAGATAGGCTGATCTGATGTCGACCCTACATACTAAAGGACCCTGGTAAAGTGATATATGCTCTAGAGACTCTGTTCCCTGATTTGTAAAACGGGGACAAGGCCATCCCTTCACCCAAAGGTGCTGTGAGGACTTCTTGAATCCCTAACGCATAGCAGTCTCTCAGTAAACCTGAATTATAATAAGGACAGCCATCAGTCACGGGGAAGAGGAAGTCTGGCTCCTGGGCATTAAGAATGGGAGGATGCATGAGGGAGAAGAGAGCTCCTTGCGTCTGGCCATGTTTACAACACTTACCGTACTTGTAATAGTTCACGATTACGTCCATAAGGGCGTTACATCTGTCTGCTTCACAGATGATTGTCCCCAGTGCCTAGCACGTCATAGGAAACCAATGAAGAGTGCTGAATGGCTAGATAAGTAATTGCTGAACCCACCTTGAGACACGAGGGGGAAGAGAATCTCCTTTTCTGAAACCCTGGGAGGTTTTGTACATACTTTGTATGTTCAGTAAAAACTACAGTTGAAGTTAAGGACTTCAACTTCCCTACACCTCTCCCCTCCTTACTCATTTCAGTGTGTGAGGCTCCCCACTGCCCCAAGCCCTGTGCTTATTCTGGGCACCCTCCCAGCCTGCTCTGGGCTGGGCTTCCCGAGCCCCATCTCACTGCACAGGCCCATGGCACCATCTTGAAAGAGGCAGTAGGAGGTCTCAAGTACAGACCCTTGAGTATGAGTCCTTTTATACTCTGGGGACACAGGTCACCTTCCCTATAATTTCTTTCCTCACCCTTAAACAAACCAGCACACACACTTGAAGTGGATGAGCATATTTTAGGTCACCAACATGCCATCTGTTGAGTCCCCCCATTATTAGGCATTGTGCTGCGTTCAGCACGCAGGATCTTTAATCCGTCTAACCACCCTGTAAAGTCTACATATCCCATTTCACAGATTTAAACACCACGGCTCAGTGTTCTAGCAACTTGCTGAAGATGTTAATGTTGAGTAAGTGGTAAAACCCAGTGGACAGGGGTGGTGCCTCAAGCCTGCACAGAGCAGGTGTGTGCCAAGAATGAATGAGTGAAGAGCCACGAGGAACACAGTTTGGGGAAGGCACGTCATGTCTCAACCGCCCTCCCCAGAGGAAGTCAACTGCAATTTCTGTAGAACAAAACATCTTGGGTAAGCGAATGCTGTCTCCTGGCTCATCTTTTCCGTGGCTCCGGATTTTCATTTACTCATTTAAATCAGAGGAAGTATTACCATGCTGTCCGATGAGGGAAGAAGACATAAGGTCATCAGGAGACAGAGGTTTCGCAAATACAGGTAAAGTAAGAAACTGTATGGGCAGGACAACCAGAAAGGGAGCTTGGCGCTGACCCTGGGAGCAGAGACAGCTCTTGCTTTCAAAGAACACATCATTAAGGAAGGAGAGTAGGAGCCACGAAGCCCAGAGACAAGTCCTGAGCACCTGGGCTCAGGCCAGTTCTGATAGCGGAGCAGGGCCCAGCCAAGTGTTGCACGGGGCTTTCTCTTAGAGACAGAATGGTCAATAATTTCAGAAGTGTAAATGACTTCTACCCACTGGGGAGAGGTTACGAAGGCACAGAGATTTGGGTTCAAAGTTGCCACGCTTAAAAATGTCTGTCTTCACGTTTTCACGAAAAGATTTCATGTCTGTCTCTTGGAAAAAATGACAACAGTGTTCTTATCGCTACGATAGTGCATCAACTCACAGCCTTTGAATTCTTAATAACAGAACACTTAGATGTTTTGCCATTATCCAAAGATAAAATTTAGCCTTTCAGAGGGAATTTTGACATCCCACTGTATTTTACAATTACCCAGAAAGTGATGGGTTTTAATTACCAGTTTTATCTTCAGAGGGATAAAACTTATATTTGTAATTGTAGTTTGCAAGTTCCAATGTCATTGTGTCTTTTGAAAGAGAGATGATGACATCTTGCATTAAGCCCACAATTTACTTGATCTAATCTTTTCCTTGAAATGACTCTATATGCAAAGGCACTTCTCGCATTTGGGCGGATGGGCTCCTCCCTCCCTGTCACTAACTGTCCCGCCCCCGCTGCGCATACCTGCAGACAAAGGCCCTCTTTCGAAGGACTGAAGGCTCTCCGGTTGTCCTCATAGTGCTCCCTCGCTCTACTCCAAACTGACCTTTGCGTTCAATGGAAAATGGAGCCCAAATGGACAAGTTTTATCACTTCCTTCTCACGCAGTGGGACCAAAGGGAGACTCTCTTGTCTCTAGACGATAGGACTCTTGGCAAAAGTATCTTCTCTCCCCATCATGCGTCACCAGAGTTGTAGATGATTAGTAAATGTACTGCCCCAGGTGTATCATAATAACACAAACTCATTTAAACCAGCCTTGCAGATAAACACTGAATATTTACCAGCCCATAAAAATTGTCTGGCCAGCTCACACTGCATAAATCAAGTGACACTATTTTCTGGTGAGTGATAAAATAGATAAAACTAACATATTTCAGGACTTCCCTGGTGCAAATTGTCTGTGGCTCTAGACACGTAGTTATCCGTAAGATTAATTTCCAAGTAACGCTTTCAGTAAGCATGGTGCAGATAAACAACGTTGGCAAAAGTAAATTTTCTGCCTGAAGAAAAATATCCAGCTGTATTTCGGAAGGAATAAAGGTCATATCACACGGACAGAAAATCTTTGTGGCTATTAAGATGAAACTGGACTAAGGGAGCTAAGCACAAGTTACAGTTGGAACTGCAGATAACATTTCTGTGCCTGACATCAACCTATTAAGCCTTGAGAGACAACATTTGTGGAAGAAGAATCGGGGGCCAGGGGAGGGAAGAATTTAAACTCCTCGCCAACAAGAACATTATCAACACTAATTAGGAAAAGAAACAAATGAATGAAAACCCCGAAAGGTATTCTAAAAGGGTATTACTTTGCTAGCGAGGAGTTGGTTGCAGGCATATGTTTTGAATTTTCTATCATTCTATTTGTAGAAAGATTTGGAAGCAGGATTATTTTATTGAAATACAATGCCGGATTGAGAAAAGTCTATTTCAAAAGGGAATAGTTAGCTGGAAGGGAGGGCTTTATCCGGCCAGCATTTGGGCAGCCAGGTCTGGAGACTGACGGACGTCCTGAGCATAACTGGATGCTTCCGGATGACTCGACAGTTTGGTCGGGTCACTGGGGTGCACGTGGCACAGGCCAGCAGAGCAGGAGCCCGATGACCCTGGAGCTCTGAGTCACTGGGCCTCAGAGGGGAATGAAAATGACCCTCCAGCAGATGTGGTCCAGAGCCCAGAGCATTTGCTAAACCATGGGGAAATGAAATACGGCAAATGTATTCCTGACAATAAATTTTCCCTCTCTGAATCATGGAAAGCTAATTTAAACCAAGCACCATAATACAGCATTAGAATTCTCTCAGCCTGGTGCCTCTCGCTGGCGAGGATCCTGGCTGTGGAAGTCACCCTGGCCCCCAGGATCGTGAGGGTCACATCCTGACTCTACTCCAGGTCCAGGCGAGAGCACAGAGGGACTGTGGGAAGTAGGTGGCTCTGGCAGAATCAGGGCTCTTGAGTCAGCATCTTACAATAGCTGGACACCAATGATTATTTAAGGAATGAGAGGATGGGGTGACAAATGAGGATCTCTGCTCTCCAGGTCACGGTCCAAGCTCTGGACAAGACGAACGGCCTGCAGTTCCCTGGAATGCACCCCCTCCAAGTGTTTCTCTGCACCTCGACCCCTGCTATTCCGTGTGCAGGAAATACTCTTCTCCTCCCACCCCTGCTAAACAACGTCTCCAGGGCCACCTCATCTAGGATGCCTTCCGGTTGGCTCCACACCTCACTCTTGAGGGCTGAGCCCTCAATCTTCCGTGCCCCACCACATCCCAGCACTCACTACAGCCCCAGGATGTGAGCATCTTGCTCACTAGACAGTGAGCTTCCTGTGAGCTCAGTCATATCTTCTTTCTAGAGTTCAGACCTACTAGGCGCCACACACCTAGCACGTGACAGCACGTGATGTATTACACACGATAGGCCGGCCATAGGCTGTGTTCGAGGACAGCAGTATACCCCGGGGGTAGGCATATTACAATCCCCATTTTACAGATGAGGCCCAAGGTTGGGCAGTTTGTTGAAGGCCACCTCATTAGTAAGTGGTCTGTTCAAGGACTGTGGTAGGCAGAAAAAGGGCCCCCCAAAGAGGCCCACGTCCTGATACTCAGAACCTGTGAATATGTCACCTCACACGGCAAAAGGGACTTTGAGGATGTGATTAAGTTAAGGATTTGGGGAGGATCGATTCTCCTTAATGGTCTGGGTAGGTGCAATAGGATCACAGGGCCCTTATAAGAGGGGGACAGGAGGCTCAGACACAGAGAAGATGGGACGACAGAAGGAAAAGCCAGAGAGGGAGAGAGATTGGCAGATGTGTGCCGCTGGCCTTGAAGATGGGGGCTGGGGGGGGGGTGAGTCCAGGAATGCAGGTGCCTCGGGAAGCTGGAAGAGACACAGAAATGTCCTCTCCCCTAGAGCTTGCGAAAGTAACGCTGCCCTGCCAACATCATTTTAGGACTTCCAACCCGCAGAACTGTAAGATGACAAATTTGTGTTGTCATAAGCCACTACGTCTGTGGGGATTCGTTAGCAGCCCCAGAAAACTCGTACAGTACCCTTGACCTAGACAGTAGGGCAGTTGCTCCGACATGGAAGGAAAGGAGCATACTGCATTCACAGAGGAGGTGGGCAAAGGCCCTTCTGAGGAGATGTGGAGGGCCATGGCTAGCTCTACCCGCCCCACCCCCCTCGCCCCGAGGAAGTCTGCACGGCGATCAGAAGGACCGAGAAAGGATTGGCTGAAGTGCACCGAGCCCTGGGAAGTCACAAGCCTGAGGTGGGTCCCCCCGAGCTTGTCACTTCCAGGAACTCTGAGCACCCCTGATGCCAGGGAGGCTTAGTCCGCAGGCTGTGACCCTCTCACAGCAAATGTACCACGGCCCGGGCAAAGGCCTCCTCAGTCCTCAGGGGGAGGGCCGGGAGAGAAGAGGCAGGCTGGGAGCTCCACAGCAGCAGCCCTCCTCAGCAGGGGCGCCGGCCCCCAGGCAGTCAGGCCTCCAGCCTCACTGTCAGCCACCGGGATGCAGGTAACTATCTACTGCTCTTACTTTTGAAAAGCTCAGGGCATGAGTCAGGTTGTCAGTTTGCCTGCCTGTCTGGCGTGCTCGCTCTCTCTCTCTCTCTCTCTCTCTCTCTCTCTTTCTGGTCAGGCAGCTTGAGAAGGACTCATCTGATGAGATAATAAATACCAGCCTTGGTCACCAAGAATCTGAGGCGTGCAGCCAGCTGAGTCACACAGTGGTGGTGGCTCAGAGAGAGCCGTGGAGTTCCATCTGACCTCACTTTGGAAATGGGGCCAGACGCTGTAATATAGCAGGGCACCCAAGAGCACATTTTACTCCAAAAGCTCCAAGTGCTGTGTGTGCTCTGGCCACAGAATGCTTTTTTGGAAGGGAACATTATAACAGCCCCTGTAACTCAAGAAGGGGGAGATTACTGAGTCCGGAGAAAGGCTGGGAAGGAATGGCCACTAGGGATGCTTTAGGCCACAAGGATTTGGCCTGCAGCAATTGCCACTGTCCCAAAGTGACCTCACTTGGCTAAAAGGTGTCTGAAGTCACGAAACCATTCAGAGCCCATCCAACCACCTGACACGTGTATAGTGAGTGCCTTCTTTGTGCTTGTCATCGCAAGGCAGTCACCCGGTGTGAGATCGAGAGACCCTACCCTGGCCCGAGGGCGCCATGGCCCAGCGGTGAGGAGGCCAGCACAGAGGGCTGGTCAGGGTCCCGAGATGAAGCACAAGGCCCCAGATGCCACAGGCCTCCTCCTTCTGTGCCCAAGTGGATTCACAAAGCCCGAGGAGCACTGGGAGAACTCACAGATACTAAGAACAGGCTGCATCAGCCCCTTGTTGCTGCATCCGTGCCGCTCCTTCTTGCCCCGTAGGGAGGTCCGAGTACAGAGGGGCACCTTTGGCTGGTGGGGCAGTGGGCTCCATGGCAGGACCCGACCCTCAGAAACGTCTGTCCCTGCTCTCCCTGCTCGCTCACCACTTCCACATCACACTGAAACCAAAACCTCACAATGAAAGTCTGACAAAGGCCCATATCGGATTTCCCTCCCCCTGGAGCTTGCCTGGCTCTCTGCTTGGCTGACCACAGTGGCCTTGCCATAGCTGGTGTCCCTGGCCAGCCCTGAGGTCACCTCTGAAAGGCAGTGGGAGGAGGGAGAATGACAAGACAGGGTGGGGACCACACTCTTAGAAAGTGCTCTCCGTGGGATTTACTGCTGGAATCCTGGAGCTGGAAAGAGGCAGCAAACCCTGGGGTGGGGAATCCACTGGGCCCTGGCTGTTCCCCAGGGCCCTGGACCTTTGGCCCCAGAAGATGGGTCAAAAGAGGAGAGACATGCCTAGAGGACCGATTATTCCCTCTTTTGCATCCAAGCATCCGTTTGACTGTGGCGCTTCTGTGGAACTTTGTTCTAGACCTGGCTCTTTGGTGTGACTGCCCAGCCTGTGTTATATCACCCTGCCTTTGGGCCAACTGGCCTGGGTTCAAATCCCAGCCTCACAACCTCATGAGACTGACTTCCAGTCTCTGAATTTGAGCTTCACTTTCTCTAAACTGTAGTCATTGTCCCTATCTCTAAGGTTGGGAATTAGAAGGGACAAGTCATACTGAGCATCTGGCCCAGCATCCCCTACCCAGGAAGCAGTGAGGGGACAGCCTCTAATTACCCCAGCAGCTGCTTCCTGACTAACTGCCCATCTGGGCACCTTTTTTGGAACACACAAGTCCATCCCTCTGCTTTTAGAACCAGAATGGCTTTCAAGGCTCTTCAACACCCGTGTCCGCGTTCTTCCTTTGAGCTCTGGTATCCAGGCCGCCCATCCCAGCAGTGCCTTCCCTGCACCTTCCCATCCGAGGGCCAGCTTGCTGCTCCTTGTGTCAGGAGCAACCCCTCCCTGTCCTTCCTGGTCACAGACTACTCATGCATCAAGTCCGCAGCGACTTTCTCTTTGGCATCGCCAGCCTTTGGTTGGCGTCCTTGTTTGAGCACCAAGAAGCACTTACACATAATCAGAGTGGATGGAAGGTTCTGTCCGTCTGCCCGACTACCTGTGAAGCTATCTGAGACCAGGAGTCATGGCTGATTCTTCCCCGTCACTCCCTCGGGCACACGATAGGTGCTCACGCATTGGACCCTCTCCTCACTGGACCGCACTGAGGCCTCAGGACAGGCTCTGGGCAGCACCCGTTTTTGCCTGCCTAGTGCCCGGCCTGGCCCCAGACCTACCAGGAGGCCACTCTCTGTAGCTGAATGGAGGGAAGCTTTGTAGATGGTGCACTGCAGCAGTCATGCTTCTGGAGAGCGAGCGAGCTCCCCAGCCCCAGTGCCACGCGCCCACTGGTGGCAGCCGCCTACCTGGTCCCCAGAGTGTGACACACTGCTGCTCGTGGGTCTGACAGATGCCGCTGTGGCAGTAGCCGTCCACCCCCTGACACGGGTGCCCGTCGTGCAGGTACACGTTGGCGGGGCAGCGTGGGCTGGCTCCCGTGCAGAACTCTGGGAGGTCACAGGAATTGCTGGAGTCCCTGCACGCTGTCCCTGCAGGTTTCAGCTGGAAGAAGAGGCTGTTTATAGGTTGTGTGCTGCAGGAGAGGGGGAGCCGCTTCCCAGCAGCACCCCAGGGGCAGAACAGAGCAAGGCCACCCTCATGAAGCCCCACATAAAAGGGCAAGGATTCCAAAGCAAGAGACACACAGAGAGTCATTAAACAGAATCTTGCTCTGGGCTCTGGGGTTCACCTTTCCACTATGGGGGTGCAATCAAGAGCTGCTTTTTAATTTCATGCAATACTAGGATTTTCTGCTGAGCAGACGAGCTGACGACTGGCACCTGTCTCCTCAGAGGAGGAGTGGGAAGGGAGTGCTGGCTGACGGGCTCCTTCATTCTGAAGAAGATCTCCGGTGGCCAACACTGTCACATGTTTTATGACGACGTGTGTACTTAACGGTGTTACCGCTGTGGCCCAGATGACGAAAATCATCCCAAGGGCCTGGTCACAATAATATTTCACTTTGTCATCAAATCATGGAGTTGGAAACCTGTCTGCAGGACTTCATGGGGAGGAGGAGAGAAGAGGCGAAGCAAGGGAGCAATGAAAGATGCTCAGAACCACTGGCCAACGCCTCATCATTTCATGGTTGAAGACACGAAGGCTCAGAGTGGCTGGTCAGAGGCCACACAGTCAGCGACCCTCCTTCCCCCCCTTGTCCCCAACACTCTCCCCCACCAGCAGCCATGTGCCAGGGGTGTCAGCTTCCTTGAACAATCCCCCAGAAGTTAGTCACAAGTTAAAAGGGCAGGAGGGATATTTCAAGCCGGATGTAAGATGGTGCAATGCACTTCTGAATCACTGGGCTCTCATGGGGGAGCTAAGAGGGAGTTTCCTGCCAGCAGAAGGCCAAAATCAATTGCTTAATTAAAAAAGAAATAAAGTCTACCCTTGGAATTTTTGCATCAAAAGCTCAGGCTTCTAGTCTGTCAGATCTCAGCTCTGAATAATGAGACCGACACTGCAATGGCCAAAGTAAACCCAGTCACGGCAGCAAGGACAGGCAAGGCAGGAAAGTGCCGCGGTGGGCCGGGCTGGCCAGCACCTTGTGTTAGGAAGACGTCAAGATGGAGATGTTGACCTAAGACCCCTGGAAGAGCCCACATGGCTTCTTAGCCCAGTGGGCAGATGCTCCCAGCTCTCCACGTGTTCCCATTAGGGTGAGGGGATGTCAAGCACCTCCAATGGCACAACGGGCATATTTAACACTGAGCTGGAGATTTTTGGCACAGTTGCTTTCAACCCACAAATAAATAACTTACCACAGGTGACTCAGCACTGAAGTGTGCATTTCTCACGAAGATCGGGTGACAGTAAGATCAGGCAGTGGGGGACACTGACTTGTGCTGTAAGGGGTTATAGTTTTCACAGCACAGGTGTCACGTGTCCGGCCTCAGAGTGGAACCCGCTGAACCAGGGGGTGGCCATGGGGCCAAGAGAACTCACCTGGCAGTCTTCACAGCACAGCCCGTGCGCGCACACAGCGTCTGGCTTCAGCGTGCACGTGGTGGCGTTGCAGCAGAGATTCATACATTCCTGCAGAGGGGAGGGGGGTTCGTGGGACACGGTCGTAGGTCGTAGGGGGCAACTGCTCATGGAAGGCAGGGACCGTCAAGGGAAGGAAGAACCAGAGGGCCTGGCCCTTGAGCTGCAAACCAGCCTGACTGAGAGTATCTTCATCTGTAAGAAAGCTAAGCCTCTGGTGAGTGCTTATGAACTGATGGGGTGAGTCCCTGGAAAGAGTCAGTAGCCCTCAGTGCCTTTTGTGAAGGGCCAGGGAGCCTGTGCAAGAAGGCTGGCTACTGAATCCAACCAAGTGGGCTGTGGCTGGGGCTCTGTAGGGAGCTCTTGGATGCATGCGGGGCTTATTGCTGTGAACCGTATCAGGATCTTTGAACTTACTTATATACAGAGATGCATACCACCGTAACTCTTCAAATACCGACCCCTTTTCACCTGGAGCATGCTGGCAGGAAATGAAGTCCAATCAGTGTGTTTGGATCACAGTTCCCTGCAATCCTACCAAATGGTGTGGCCAAGACTCCTGCTAGCACAGGTGGGCTGCCTCACCTGACAAGGCACCTGTCAGGTCTGAAATGCACAGTACAAGGACCAAGATCACTGGAAGGTCTGTAGGCTGTGCCCACTGATTTGCAAGGGATTTAAACAGATCAAATATTAGATGCATTATTCCCTCTGAAATGAGAGAAAATTACCTCCTTTCTTAAGCTGTGCTTTACAAGTACCTGCTTTTTTCTAACAAAAAACCCTATAGGGGATGGACATCTTTGCTTAGCTGTCTACAAAAGGTCTACACATATTATCTAGTGTATTCATGAAGTCCTTGTACTTTAAAACATCCCAATAACTTGGAGTTTACACATTTTAGAAGAAACTGAATTATCAGAAGGAAGAGTTCATAGGGTCTTTAGTGTTAATTTATAAATGTCCTTTATTTAGTATATGACACAAGCAGAAGAATGTATATACTATTAGCTAGTGAAGCCAACCATGTACTATTTTTTTTATTTTATTTTTAAAGGATTTTATTTATTCATTTGAGACACAGAGATACAGAGAGAGAGAAGAGAAAGCATGAGCAGGGAGAGAGGCAGAGGGAGAGGGAGAAGCAGGCTCCTTGCTGAGCCAGGAGCCCGATGCAGGGCTCGATCCCAGAACCCTGGGATCATGACCTGAGCTGAAGGCAGACGCTTAACCATCTGCGCCACCATGTACTATTTTAAGAATGTAGTCGTTTACTCCTGAAAACCATCTTCTGTAAATGAATTTATCATTAGTATTATAAATGCAATTAATAGCATTTTGTTGATAATCAAGAAGATTTAGGACTATCCCAGATCTCTGAACTGTACCCTGCGTAAGACTGTGAATTATGCTCTCATTTGGTGTTTACCATTTGCCCCTATTATATATACAACCAAAGTTATTAAATTTTAAATTTGTTCAAGGACTTTATAAACATCCGGAGTGTATAATATACACAATAAGATAAAAGTGCCAACCAGAAGTCATAGCTGTAACTTTCATGACAGTAATGGTTTCTAACTCATGGACTTATAATCCTATAAAGTTTAGGAACTTGGTTTTCTGTTGTTTTTGTTTTTGTTTTTGTTTTCAAAGGAGTCCATTGATTGCATTCCTGACCAGTACCATCAAATATACAGCAATGTCATCCTGCTCATTAAGGTCTAAATGGCTCTACTAATGACACACTAACCAAATTACAGATTTCCTTGAGCTACTAAGTTAAATCGGCTCTCTGAAAACTGGGTCCTAAGATTCTTGGAGAACTACCTCCCCCCACCCCTGACCAAATCACCAAACAATATAAGCAGCTGCTCAAATGGAAATGCAGCCAAGCAGAATGGCTTTGACTTCAAAGGGGATTGATAATGTGAGAAAGATAACTAAGTTTAAAAGATATTTGCAGGCTACTGGCATTCTATTGACTTTAAACAAGGAGATAAGGCTGCTTTCCCAACCCTGTGAGTGGGATGAATGAGTGAGTTGTCAGGATATCCTTATGGTGGATGTAAATCCCATGCCCTGTATGGAAGGCTTCAGCAGCCACTTGCCTTCGTAACTGCCCAGGATCTATTTCTTCCGCAGTACTGTATTTATCAGAAGAGACAAATTCTTCATCTGCTGATACATTTATTATTTTAGTACTCAATAGAAAAGTTCAACAGAGCCAATGAACACTAAGTTTCCAAAGAAAAAAGAGTAATGAAGCCATTAGAGAATGCTGCAAAAGCCCTGTCCTTCTTGGGTTGTGGGCAGTAGACCCAGATTCTTCATCACTGTGCTCTGGGATGTCTAAGGTGCATCTTCTTGAAAACAGTGTAGATTATATCCAGGAGCAAGAGGGCAGAAGCTGGGCTCAGTTGTACACTGGGGAAGTGGTTCTGATCCCATTTGCTCGCTGATGTGGTGATACACCCAGTCCTTCTTTGGGGGACGGGGGTGGGTGTGGGCCAATATGAAGCACAGATGTAACAAATATTTCCGGGGCCTGAGCACTGGGAAGGTGGGTAGAGAGCCCAGGTGAACTGAGCCCAGGTCTGACTAAAAGTCTTGGTCAAAGCAAGTTGGAAACTGGATATGGGTTGTTACATTGTTAGATGCAGTTTGAAAAGCAAAAACTAAAGAACTGCAAATTGAAGCAAAAACCTTGCCCATGACTTTGAAAGATTTCTTGAACCAAAGGACTTTGGATGAGGAGAATGACAGTTCTCTTCAAATACCAAGAAATTATCTGTGAAATAAGGACCCTAACCACAGATATATATAGCTGGGAACTATGTGCAGACAAAATAGGGTTCTTCATAAGGAAGGGGGTTTGATTTAATCAGTGCTGCCCTGCGATACAGTATCCTGCCTGGAGAGATAATAAGCACCCAGCCAAAGCTGAATGCCTCCTCGATGGAGGTGAAGCTGAGGATCACATCAGTGGCTGGCAAGTTTCAAGCACTCAAACATTTGCTGATGTGATGGTGGTAGCGGGGTGCTGGTGGAAGGGATGGTGTGGGTGGTAGTAAGGGTGGTGATGGTAGTGATGATGGTGGTGGTGGCAATGATGATAGTGGTGGTAGGGATGGTGGTGGTGGGGTGCTGGTGGGAGGGATGGTGGGGGTGGTAGCGGTGGTAATGGTAGCGGTAGGGATGCTGGTGGTGGCAGTGATGCTGGTGGTTGGGATAGTGGTGCTGGCAGTGATGATGGTGGTAGAGATGATAGTGGTGGCAGTGATGATGGCATTAGGGATGGTGGTGATGAGGATGATAGTGGTTATGATAGGGTGATAATGGTGGGGTGGTGACGGGGGTGGTGGGGATGGCAGGGATGACAGTGGTTATGGTAGGGTGGTAATGGTGGGGTGGGGGTGGTAATGGCGAGGGTGGCAGTAGTGCCCATGGTGGTACTGGAATATGGAGCAAGTGACTGCTGGTGGTCATTCTAAACCTCAGAGTTCATGACTCTATGAAGAGCTGTCAAATTTATTTAGATTAAATAAAGAATTATGAGGACTTCAAATCAAAGACAAACCGTTTTAAGGCCACATGACCTCTCCTGAGAACTAGGGATAATTTAAACTAATTTTGTTTTTCTTCAAGTAATTAACAGTCTCTAAGGAATTTCCCCTTTGAATACCCCATCCCATGACAGTTTCAAGTTTTCCTCCACTAATCTTAAGAAGAGTTTCTATAGCCCCATGCATGAGGATTTGCTCCCGTACAGCAATCACCCTCAGCATGTTGTGAGCACAATTTCTGCTGCTCTGGACGGAGCTGTTATCAAGGATGAATCCCGGGTTTGGAAAGGGCACACAGACATTTGATGGGACCACCCCTATAAGCCCCATCCCCTAGTATTTATTCACTCCCGACATTCTTCCAGAAATGGCCAGACTGAGCCCCAGATCGGTCCTGCTGGTATAGGAAACCACAGAGTCTTGGAGATGAAGCAGATGAAGGAGATTCTACAATCAGTTGCCTGTCTGATAAACACAGGAATCCGAGGGATAGCCCAGGGTCTCTGCACATTTCCTTCCACCCCAGAACCCCCTTTCAGAGCAGCTCTCCAAAACATGCTCTTCCTAAGCCCTCTCCAAGCCTGTCTGTGCAACCAGCTAAGCCCGTCTTGAACCCGTCTGCCATTCCAGCTTGCATCAGCTCTCAGGGAGGGAATCCCACATGCAGACGGCTTGCAATACAAACTGCTTGCTTTGATTTATATTAAACACAACCCCCTCCAAGCTTCTAGGAGGCACTTGTTTTTACCAGGAGGTCTTACTGTGTCCTATCTTTCTCTTTCCTTCTCAAGATAATTCAGAGATTAAAAACCGGCTGCTATCATTTTTACGTTGATTAACTTTATCTTGGGCCCTACGGAAACAAGAAATTTTCCTGACATTGGCTGGGAAACAGGGCTCAGTAAGCCATTTGCTGGATAAAATTGTTCCCTGCTTTTGCTAACAAGCGAGGATGCAGAAGCCTGGAGCCTCGGCTTGTGCATATAGAGGAGGCTGTGGCATTAGGCAGAATCACAACGTGGGCGGGAGCTCTTGGTTCAAAATGAATGTTGCTTATTCAAATTCCCCTCTGGTTGCTCGCCTTACAAAGAGAAAGAAAGGATGCTTATTAGCCATCTGAAGCTAGCATCCCAAAGCTTTCTTCTCTGTTACACTCAGAGCTAAATGCTTTTTTTATTGTTTCTGTCCTCATCTCGCCTCCCCTACATGGTGTCCTTCAATAGAGAAGATCCCTTATCATTTCAAACCAGTGCTATGACTTCTGTGCCATCGTTACAGTTCGAGAGGGCCACCCTGGCTTGTGCGGCTGTTCAAGGTGGCCGTTTAGGACTTTCCATCCTGAGTTTCTAGCACTTTCATTCTGCTGTGTCATTCTTCCATGTGCATGCTCTTTTGTTAGCCACGGCCGCGAGGCAATGGTCCCGGGATGGGTCTCTTACCTCGGGCTCCCCACAGTCACACTCCTCTCCTTGTTCCACGTAGCCATTCCCGCACTTCTGGCCCCCGAAAGACTGCTTCACTTCCGGCAGGTTAAAGAGGCACATCCCCACGCCCTTCTCCAGGCTGACCTCCAGGTCCTTCTTGCTACAGCTGCTGAACACCATGGGGAATGGGAACCTGTGGGGAAGAGCTGGGCCAGTCAGTTGTCAAGGCACAGAATGGGCAGGTGTTCACGGCACCTGCTGACGACACCTGCCCACCTGTCCGCTGTTCGTCTCCGTAAACAAAGGCTTAACGACCTCGCACAGAACGAGGCACGTTCGGCTACCTCCCGAGATCTGCTCCTGGACAGTGCCAATGTTACCAAGGAGGAGGTGCTCTATCAAAAAAGAAATGATCTTTTGACAGTTTTCAAATCAACAAATTTAGCCAGAATGTCATTATGGACAACTATTAATGGTTCTGTATGAAACGATACAATGAAAAATGAATTCTTAGGACCTGCAGCTTCCATACAGTATGAACACATACCGATGTCCGTATTGGAAAGTACAAAGGAGACACAAGTACAAAAGCCTGTGTTTATCAATTCCATGGCTCCATGGACACCATCCTGCTATGGGTCAGGGCCAGCTGATGCTGGCATGCGGGTTTACGAAGGGCAAATGACTGCTTCCCAAAGCATAGCTGTAAGATAATGGAGGTGGCCAGAAACGCAGGTCCCGTTCTTGCCCCCAAATCCCAGGACTACAGAGGGATGTGGCAAAGCTGGCCAACTCCCCTGGGACGTTCATGTTCCCCCTTCCATGGTCTAGAGGGGCTGTCCCGTTCCCTCACTCCAGGGTGGCTCTATGACTAATTGTTGGCAATGGAACGTGAGCAGAGGTGAAGTGATGGGGAGTGCTTCTGGCTGAAGGTAGTTAAGTGAGTGTTCTTCTTCGGGTCCTTTCTTTTCCCGCTGCGAGCTGGGCTCAGGGTATTCCAATGTCCCAGGAGCGGAAGGAGTCAGACATGGCACCTGGTCCTGACTCAGTGCTGGGAGGGAAGCCACCTGCAGCTTAGAGCTCCGGGCTGTCACATGGAAGGGAAACACACCTACAGCGGCTAGTGTTATCCAACACACGTGGGGTATCTCGCTCTCTCTCCAAATGCATTTTCTCCTATCTTGAGACAGCAACGATTATAAGGGACAAGCATGCCAAAAACCCAGAAGCTTTTATTACCTAGTGAGGAAGCAGGGGACTGCTGACCAGTAAGCCTAAACACCTTCTTTCCATGCAGACGTTTAGGATGACATTATAACTGGATCCTAATCAACTGGCTAAACCAATGCAAGCTATTGCATCTTCCTGAAGATGGCCGACTGGCCACCATTTGATACAGTTTGGCAATATTTCGAGATCAGGATAATTTCCTCCTAATACACTGGTAATACTGTCTTATTCCCCCCCCTCACCAAGTGTTTTCTATCAATCTCAGGCTATTAACTCCGGAGAATTCTAATCTATAAATAAATTGATAAGTGCAAATCTTGCTCTTGGATGGAAAGGCAAGAATAAACCAGGACTTATTTCTACTGCTGTCACAAAGTTCCTTTGAAAATCTTAACTTTCCTTGGCAGACAGATTGATTATTCTTGATATCAAAATGATGCTGATATCAATTTTGATATCAAAATAGCTTCAAATGATGATCACAAGAAAATTCTAATTTTATCAGTTTAGAAGTGCTTTGTATTGAAAAGGCAATGGTACATTACACAGGGACTTGAGAGCACTTCTTCCCTTTGCAAAGAAAGAAGTTTCATCAAGGCAAGGATCAGACTTTCTTCAACGCTGAGAGTCCTAGGACACTTAGGTATGTCAGGGCCTGATCCAGGAGGTCAAACATTATTCTCATGTGCCATGCAGCCAGGTGTTGTGATGAATTCTCATCAGTTCATTCTGGAAAGGAACTGATTTCTAGAATGTTTTAACAGCTCATTAGAAAAGACACTAGGATCACCTGTAAATCTCAGGAAGGGCTTAGAGCAAGAATAACAGTAGTTTAGAGAAGCCCAGGGAAAGAGTGGTATGAATCAATGTTTCACAAGGGGGCAGAGAATGTCCACTAATGTCCAGAGGCTAGAGGGCAAATGCCAGCTCCAGTCCCAACTCACACAGGTCCTCCCATCTCATTGCCTTGCAAAATAACAAATACCTATTGGGCTTTGGGTAGATGACATTAAAGAAAAGGGATCGATAGTAATAAGGTGAATGGGATCAGTTTAAGTCCAGGATTTAAACTTGAGAGTGTTTGGGAGAGGAGAGGAGATCCTTGTTGGCAAAACCACATTTGTGTGCCTGTGCTAGATGCTGTCTGGAGTTATCCTTGTAATAATAAATTTCAATTTCTCTTAGAAATAGGGGGATGAACAAAACATAGAAAAATCCTGACCATCATGGAGCTTGCATTCCAGTGGGGCAGGAAGGTAATGCATAAGGGGGCCAAGAAAGGGTGCTAGAAAGGAATGTCAAAGAGAAAAATAAAACAAGCAAGAAGGAGAGGTTGTGTGTGGGAAGAACGGAATTTTTAGGAAGGCTGCTAGGGAAAGACATCACCAGGGGTGGGGATGGCATTTGAGGCTCTCACCAGAAGGCTGTGAGGGACCAAGCTGTGGGCACATCTGGAGGAGGAATGTTCCAGGAACAAGGGAGAGCTGGTGTAAAGATACATGGAGAGATGTGACTGGACTAGATGAATTTGCTCAGTAGAAGGCCCCTAGGCCACCTGAGCTCATGCCGATGGCAAGAAGACTACTAAGGAGTAGCATTAAGTGGTGGTGGTGGGGGGGCTCTACCCTGCACGGACCAGGTACTGATAATGGTTAAAGGCATTTTTCATAAGAACTTCAAACTTTATTATTTTCTCCCTTTTTAGCAAACTTAAAAAAAAAAAAAAGATTTGAGAGAGAGAGAGTACACACGCAGGGGGAAGGGGCTGAGGGAGAGGGAGAAAGAGAGTTTGAAGCAGACTCTGCACTAAGCCCTACATGACGCTCAATCTCATGACTCTGAGATCATGACCTGAGCCGAAATCAAGAGTTGGACGCTTAACTGACTGAGTCATCCAGGTGCCCTGAGCACACTATTTTTGAATGACAAGCAAATAGAGAATATCTAAAAGTTATATTTAACCCAATGGCCCTTCATCCAATAAACAGAATTTAGTGAGGTAAAATGATTTCAAATCTCCAAAGGGAATTTGATGGCACCAAACATTAGATTCCTCTAATTATAATACAATCCTAATCGACACATATTTGAAAACGTTTGACATCCAAATAGCCACTGGTTACACAATGCCTAGTGAACAACTGAGGTCTTGGCTTAAGGAGTCAAAGAACAGTTCATTCATCTTTATGAAAAATGTGCAATGGACCATGAACAAGGTATAGAAGCTACTCCCCAGGACAGTGTCAAGAATCCATGGACAGGATCAATCAGCACAGAGATTAAGATGGCTATTTCTTCAATTCAGTCACAGGTAAAAGAATGACACCAGGAGGATGCTTGGCACGGCCAAACTCATCACCCCACTCCTAGGTACCAACTCTGCCTTTCAGCTTTGGATGACAGCAGAATTAAACATTATGGGTAGGGGCGGAGCAAGATGGCAGAGGAGGAGGAGACCAGGATTTCGTCTGGTCCCAGGAATTCAGCTGAATAGGGATCGAACCATTCTGAAAACTTACAAACTCAAGAGGAGATTGAAGAAAAAAGCAACAACTCTCTGAACAGAAAAGTGACCACTTACTGGAAGGTAGAACGTGCGGAGAAGTGAATCCGAGGCGATATTCGGGAGGATAGATGGCAGAGGAGGGGGCCTCCGTCGGCCACTTCTGGCAAGTGCTAGAGCCACGGAGCACAAAATCGGACCTTATAGAAGTCGGCTCCGCTGAGGGACGTCGCTCCAGTGGCTAAGTGGGGGGTGGAAACCTCACGGGACAGTGTGGTCTCATGACCCTCGGGGTCACAGAAAGACCGGGGGTGCCTGAGTGTGGCAGAGCTCCCAGGGATCGGAGCGGGGAAGCCAGCTGCAGAGACGGAGCCAAGGCGCGGGCTCTCAGCTCGGGGTTGCCATAAACTGTGATCCACGGCCCAGTCGGGCCACTGCTCCTCCAGCAGGGACCCAGCGAGCAGCAGATCCGGGGAGACTCCCCTCCCTCCCCTGAGAGGAGCGGCGCGGGAGCGCACCGCAGGGATCTGCTGGGTTTGGAGACTCCACATGGGGTCAGGTGCCAGAGATAGAAACGCTCAGTCACAGGCCGGGTGAGTACGGAGTGCGGCCGGAGACCGGGGACACGGGAGTGACTGCTTTTCTCTGGGGGCGCACTGAGGAGCGGGGCCCTGAGTTCTCGGCTCCTCGGGCGGAGATTGGAAAGCCACCATTTTTGCCCTGGTCCTCCAAAGCTGTACCGAGAGCTTGCAGGGAACAAAACCTCCTGAGAGCAAACCTGAACAGATGACTTAGCCCTGACCGACAAGGACGGGGCAATTCCGCCTCCGGCAAAGACATTTGGGAACCACGGCAACAGGCCGCCCCCCCCAAGAAGATCAGCACGAACAGCCAGCAAGCCAAGACCAAGTTTACTGATCAATGAGAATGGGAGAACTCCAGCGCTAGGGGAATACTGCATACAGAATTCATGGCTTTTTTCCCCATGATTCTCTAGTCTTTCAGAGTTAATTTTTTAAACTTTTTTTTGAATTTTTCTTTTTCCCCTTTTCAACCAACATCCTATCAGTCCCTTTATTGAAAAATATTTTTTATTTTTCATTTTTAGAGCCATATTCTATCCCTTCATAGTAGTTACCCTTATTTTTGGTGTGTATATATATATATATTTCTCTCTTTAAAATTTTAAGATACAGTTTCTTCTAAAAGATCAAAATATACCCTAAATCTCTAGTATATGGTTTTGTTCTGGTCTCCTGCCTGATCACATTCTCTTCCCCCCCCTTTTTATTTTTAAATCCTCTTTTCTTTTTTCAACCAACTTCTTATCAATTCCTTTTATAAAATGTTTTATAATTTTCATCTTTACAGTCATATTCCATCCCTTCATCGTATTAACCCTTATTTTTGTACATATATAAGTTTTTCTTTCTTTAAAATTTTGGGAGGCACTTTCTCCTAACAGACCAAAATACACCCAAAATCTAGTGTGTGGCACTGATCTATGCACCAGCCTGATCATATTTTGATCATATTCTGTTTTTTTGTTTTGTTTTTATTTATTTTTACCTTTTTTTCTTCTTTCTTTCTTTTCCCCCGGTTTCAGGTTTTTTCTGATTTGTTTAGAGTATATTTTCTGAGGACAATGTTACCCTGTTAGCATTTTGTTCTCTCATTCATCTAGTCTCCTTTTGACAAAATGACAAGATGGAAAAAATCACCTCAACAAAAAGAACAAGAGGCAGTGTCGACTGCCAGGGACCTAATCAATACGGACAATAGTAAGATGTTGGAACTAGAGTTCAGAATGATGATTTTAAAGATACTATCTGGGCTTGAAAAAAGCATGGAAGTTATTAGAGAAACCCTTTCTGGAGAAATAAAAGAACTAAAATCTAACTAAGTCAAAATCAAAAAGGCTATTAATGAGGTGCAATCAAAAATGGGGGCACTAACTGCTAGGAAAAATGAAGCAGAAGAGAGAATTAGTGATATAGAAGACCAAATGATGGAAAATAAAGAAGCTGAGAAAATAGAGATAAACAACTACTGGATCACGAGGGCAGAATTCGAGAGATAAGTGATACTGTAAGACGAAACAACATTAGAATAATTGGGATCCCAGAAGAAGAAGAAAGAGAGGGGCAGAGGGTATATTGGAGCAAATTATAACAGAGAACTTCCCTAATGTGGGGAAGGAGACAGGCATCAAAGTCCAGGAGGCACAGAGAACCCCTCTCAAAAAATCAATAAAAATAGGTCAACACCCCGACATCTAATAGTAAAACTTACGAGTCTCAGACACAAAGAGAAAATCCTGAAAGTTGCTTGGGAGAAGAGATATATAACCTACAATGGTAGAAACATTAGACTGGCAACAGACCTGTCCACAGAGACCTGGCAGGCCAGAAAGGACTGGCATGATATATTCAGAGCACTAAACGAGAAAAATATGCAGCCAAGAATACTATATCCAGCTAGGCTGTCATTCAAAATAGGAGAGATAAAAAGCTTCCAGGACAAACAAAAACTAAAGGAATTTGCAAACACGAAACCAGCCCTACAAAAAATATTGAAAGGGGTCCTCTAGCAAAGAGACAGCCTAAAAGTAACATAGACCAGAAAGGAACACAGACAATATACAGTCACAGTCACCTTACAGGCAATACAATGGCACTAAATTCATACCTTTCAATAGTTACCCTGAATGTAAATGGGCTAAATGCCCCAATCAAAAGACACAGGCTATCAGATTGGAATAAAAAACAAGACCCATCGATATGCTGTCTGCAAGAGACTCATTTTAGACCCAAAGACACCCCCCAGATTGAAAGTGAGGGGGTGGAAAACCATTTACCATGCTAATGGACACCAAAAGAAAGCTGGGGTGGCAATCCTTATACCAGACAAATTAGATTTTAAACCAAAGACTGTAATAAGAGATGAGGAAGGACACTATATCCTACTTAAAGGGTCTATCCAACAGGAAGATCTAACAATTGTAAATATCTATGCCCCGAACATGGGAGCAGCCAATTATAAAAGGCAATTAATAACAAAAGGAAAGAAACACATTGACAACAATACAATAATAGTGGGGGATTTTAACACCCCCCTGACTGAAATGGACAGATCATCTAAGCAAAAGATCAACAAGGAAATAAAGACTTTAAATGACACACTGGCCAAATGGACTTCACAGATATATTCAGGACATTCCATCCCAAAGCAACAGAATACACATTCTTCTCTAGTGCCCATGGTACATTCTCCAGAACAGATCACATCCTAGGTCACAAATCAGGTCTCAACTGGTACCAAAAGATTGGGATTATTCCCTGCATATTTTCAGACCACAATGCTTTGAAACCAGAACTCAATCACAAGAGAAAAGTCAGAAAGAACTCAAATACATGGAGGCTAAAGAGCATCCTACTAAAGAATGAATGGGTCAACCAGGAAATTAAAGAAGAATTTAAAAAATTCATGGAAACCAATGAAAATGAAAACACAACTATTCAAAACCTTTGGGATGCAGCAAAGGCAGTCTTAAGAGAAAGTATATAGCAATACAAGCCTTTCTCAAGAAACAAGAAAGGTCTCAAATACACAACCTAACCCTACACCCAAAGGAGCTGGACAAAGAACGGCAAATAAAGCCTAAACCCAGCAGGAGAAGAGAAATAATAAAGATCAGAGCAGAAATCAATGAAATAGAAACCAAAAGAACAGTAGAACAGATCAATGAAACTAGAGGCTGGTTCTTTGAAAGAATTAACAAGATTGATAAATCCCTGGCCAGACTTATCAAAAAGAAAAGAGAAATGACCCAAATCAACAAAATCATGAATGAAAGAGGAGAGATCACAACCAACACCAAAGAAATACAAACAATTAGAAGAACATATTATGAGCAACTCTATGCCAGCAAATTAGATAACCTGGAAGAAATGGGTGCATTCCTAGAGATGTATCAACTACCAAAACCAAACCAGGAAGAAATAGAAAACCTGAACAGACCTATCACCACTAAGGAAATTGATGCGGTCATCAAAAATCTCCCAACAAACAAAAGCCCAGGGCCAGATGGCTTCCCCGGGGAATTCTACCAAACATTTCAAGAAGAATTAATACCTATTCTTCTGAAACTGTTCCAAACAATAGAAATGGAAGGAAAACTTCCAAACTCGTTTTATGAGGCCACCATTACCTTGATCCCCAAACCAGGCAAAGACCCCATCAAAAAGGAGAATTACAGACCAGTATCCTTGATGAACATGGAGGCAAAAATTCTCACCAAAATACTAGCCAATAGGGTCCAACAGTACATTAAAAGGATTATTCACCATGACCAAGTGGGATTTATCCCTGGGCTGCAAGGCTGGTTCAACATCTACAAATCAATCAATGTGATACAGTACATTAATAAAAGAAAGAACAAGAACCATACGATCCTCTCAATAGATGCAGAAAAAGCATTTGACAAAGTACAGCATCCTTTCTTGATCAAAACTCTTCAGAATATAGGGATAGAGGGTACATACCTCAATATCATAAAAGCCATCTATGAAAAACCCACAGCAAATATCATTCTCAAAGGGGAAAAACTGAGAGCTTTCCCCCTAAGGTCAGGAACACGGCAGGGATGTCCACTATCACCACTGCTGTCCAACATAGCATTAGAAGTCCTAGCCACAGCAATCAGACAACAGAGAGAAAGAAAAGTCATCTGAATCGGCAAAGAAGTAGTCAAACTCTCACTATTTGCAGTTGATATGATACTTTATGTGGAAAACCCAAAAGACTCCACCCCAAAACTGCTAGAACTCATACAGAAAGTCAGTAAAGTGGCAGGATATAAAATCAATGAACAGAAATCAGTGGCATTCCTATAAACCAACAAGACAGGAGAGAAATTAAGCAGTCGATCCCATTTACAATTGCACCCAAAACCATAAGATACCTAGGAATAAATCTAACCAAAGAGGCCAAGGATCTGTACTCAGAAAACTATAAAATACTCATGAAAGAAATTGAGGAAGACACAAAGAAATGGAAAAACTTTCCATGCTCATGGATTGGAAGAATATTGTGAAGATGTCAATGCTACCTAGAGCAATCTACACATTCAATGCAATCCCCATCAAGATACCATTCCCTTTTTTCAAAGAAATGGAACAAATAATCCTAAAATTTGTATGGAACCAGAAAAGACCCCGAATAGCTAGAGGAATGTTGAAAAAGAAAAGCAAAGGTGGTGGCATCACAATTCCGGACTTCCAGCTCTATTACAAAGCTGTCATCATCAAGACAGTATGGTACTGGCACAAAAACAGACACATAGATCAATGGAACAGAATAGAGAGCCCAGAAATGGACCCTCAATGCTATGGTCAACTCATCTTTGACAAAGCAGGAAAGAATGTCCAATGGAAAAAAGACAGTCTCTTCAACAAATGGTGTTGGGAAAATTGGACAGCCACATGCAGAAGAATGAAACTGGACCATTTCCTTACACCACACCCAAAAATAGACTCCAAATGGTTGAAAGACCTAAACGTGAGACAGGAGTCCATCAAAATCCTAAAGGAGAACACAGATAGCACCCTCTTCGACCTCAGCCGCAGCAACTTCTTCCTAGAAACATCGTCAAAGGCAAGGGAAGCAAGGGCAAAAATGAACTATTGGGACTTCATCAAGATAAAGGGCTTTTGCATAGCAAAGGAAACAGTCCACAAAACCAAAAGACAACTGACAGAATGGGAGAAAATATTTGCAAATGACATATCTGATAAAGGGCTAGTCTCCAAAATCTATAAAGAACTTATCAAACTCAACACCCAAAGAACAAAGAATCCAATCGAGAAATGGGCAGAAGACATGAACAGACATTTTTCCAAAGAAGACATCCAAATGGCCAACGGACATATGAAAAAGTGCTCAACATCACTTGGCATCAGGGAAATCCAAATCAAAACCTCAGTGAGATACCACCTCACACCAGTCAGAATGGCTAAAATTAACAAGTCAGGAAACGACAGATGTTGGCGGGGATGCGGAGAAAGGGGAACCCTCCTACACTGTTGGTGGGAATGCAAGCTGGTGCAGCCACTCTGGAAAACATGACGGAGGTTCCTCAAACAGTTGAAAATAGAGCTACCCTACGATCCAGCAATTGCACTACTGGGGATTTACCCCAAAGATAGAAATGCAGGGATCCGAAGGGGTACAGGCACCCCAATGTTTATAGCAGCAAAGTCCACAATAGCCAGACTGTGGAAAGAGCCAAGCCAAGATGTCCATCGATAGATGAATAGATAAAGAATATGTGGTATATATTTACAATGGAATATTATGCAGCCATCAAAAGGAATGAGATCTTGCCATTTGCAACGATGTGGATGGAACTGGAGGGTGTTATGCTGAGCGAAATAAGTCAATCAGAGAAAGACATGTATCATATGACCTCACTGATATGAGGAATTCTTAATCTCAGGAAACAAACTGAGGGTTGCTGGAGTGGTGGGGGGTGAGAGGGATGGGGTGGCTGGGTGATAGACACTGGGGAGGGTATGTGCTATGGTGAGTGCTGTGAATTGTGCAAGACTGCTGAATCACAGATCTGTACCTCTAAAACAAATAATACATTATATGTTAAAAAAATAAAAAGAAGATAGCAGGAGGGGAAGAATGAAGGGGAGTAAGTCAGAGGGGGAGACGAACTATTAGAGACGATGGACTCTGAAAAACAAACTGGGGGTTCTAGAGGGGAGGGGGCTGGGGGGATGGGTTGGCCTGGTGATGGGTATTAAGGAGGGCACATTCTGCACGGAGCACTCGGTGTTATACGCAAACAATGAATCATGGAACACTACATCAAGAACTAATGATGTAATGTATGGTGATTAACATAGAAAAAAAAAACTTTATGGGTAGTGAGTTCACTACTCTGTCATGGAATCACTTACCCACGTACTTACTCAAGAAAGAGTCTTCAAGAGTCTATTATATTCAAAGCTCTGAGGAGGATCCCAAATATGGCTGGAACCCTTCCCACTGTCCCCTTGTAGGACCTTTGCCAAGGCAACTACCGGACACATTCATGCCCCACACCACCTCTCCATCCATAGAAATAAAATATGGACACATATTTACATATACATAAAATAAACATACCATATGTGCTTATCCATATAACAGAATTTATATAAAAATAAAATTATAATTATAATGCATGTAATTATATTTAGTTAACATATACATATATATTTTAAAAAATAACTATTGAGAACCTTCTTTAAGCTGGGTGGCATGATGGGTGCTTTCTCATAGTAATATTTCTTTTTTTATACTTTTTTGCTTTTAGACTTAAAACTTCAAAGCAATTCAGTGAGACAGGTATTACTATTCTGATTTTGCCAACAAGATGAAGGACTGGTTTGAGAGTTTATGGTAAGGGGTTGGGAGACACTGGATTTGATTCCAAGTTCAGTTATTTAAAAACGCCATTTTCTTCATGACTGAGGTCAGTGCACACTGCATTACCTGGGGGAAACTGCCAGAACACGGACAGTGATCAATAAACTCTCGACATACTGATTTAAACAAGAAGAACACATCCTCGCATTGCCCAACATATGCCTGGATCAGCAGTTCTCAAAGAGTGCCCCCTGCATCAGCATCACTTGGCAACCTACTGGAAATGCAAATGCCCAGGCCCCACCCAGACCTACTGAGTCAGAGAAATTCAGGGGTAGGGCCCAGCAACCTGTGTTTTAATAAGCCCTCCAGGTGATTTTTTTAAAAAATGGAGGTACAATCCACATAACAAAGTCACCCATTTAAAAGCATGCAATGTAGTAGCTGTTCGAACCTTCGAAATGTTGTGCCACTGTCCCCACTAGTAATTCCAGAACATTTATTTTCCTTACCCCTCTCCCCCAAACAAACCCCATACCCATTAAGCCGTCACTCTTCATTCCCTCGCCCCCACAGTTCCTGTCAACCACTAACCTGCTTTCTCTTTGGATTTGCCTGTTCTGGACATTTCATAGAAATGCAATCCTCCATTAAGTGACCTTTTATGTCTGGCTTTTTTCATTTAGCACAATGTTTTCAAGGTTCATCCACGCTGTGACACTAGTTATTAAAATTAAGTTTTGGGAACAACTGACCTAGATTTAAAACTCAGGGGTCATAAAGGTAATAGGGACAAACCCACACCTACTTAGGTTAGAAAATAAGAAATACAATCTAGGTGCATCAAAGGTCACCTTTCACGCACCCAAATTAGAAATAGTTCTGTTTTACACCGTGGTTCCATTTTCTAAGGAAAAAAAGCCCAATGTACAGCATTTTGAAAACATTATATGATTATAGGCAGATGCTAAAAATCCCATGAGTATCTATCTTTTAAAGCCAACTTCAAATCATGAATAAATTTTCAAATATCTTTCAGTGTTACACCAGAATGACCAACTAATCATCACACTATATACTAATTAAGGTGCCACAGAAGGTTCTGGTCGTTAAACATGAGGTTTCTGTTCTGAAGCAAGTTCATTCCTCTTGCTAACAACTCCATTGTATGGGGATTCTGCCTTCCTTTGATTCATTCTGTTCCTGCCTCGTGGTAGAGCTGTAGCCCCGTAACAATGATGAAAAGAACACTGCATTGGGCCACATAGTTGCCTGTAATGTTGAAGATCTTCCACAGCCCAGGGTCAGTAGTTTTTGTTTTTGTTTTTGTTTTTTAAAGATTTTATTTATTTGACAGAGAGAGACACAGCGAGAGAGGGAACACAAGCAGGGGTAGTGGGAGAGGGAGAAGCAGGCTCCCCGCGGAGCAGGGAGCCCGATGTGGGGCTCGATCCCAGGACCCTGGGATTGTGACCTGAGCCGAAGGCAGACGCTTAACGACTGAGCCACCCAGGCGCCCCCAGGGTCAGTAGTTTAAAAAGACAAGCCTCAGTTCTTTCCAGAGCTTTTGGGAGGCTCATCACAATGTGCTTTTTAACACTTCTCGTAAATTATCCCAAATATGTCAGGACAGCCGCTACTTGAATTGACATAGCAATGAGAGACTGGTGCAAAGCAGTAAGATGGGAACATTATTTAGAAAAGAAGTCCGTCTGCAAGATACTTGCCCTCCACACAAGAATGCTTTCAAATGATTCTGCCTCGGATCCAGAAACGGTGCTGCTTTCTGCTCACGGAGAGATGCCACACGGGAGTGACTGGCTCCTGCCCAGATGTGACCTCTTCTCTTATACACATCTGCCTCTGCCTCTAGTTTTTAACTACCAAGGATACTTGGGGGTAAATTCACCATGTAGAGTGCAAGGTCAGAAATAAAATGGGGACAAACAGACAGCTGGGCAATGTGGGAAAAAAAACAAAACACAAAACCCACTTTTCGAAAGAGGAACGCCACTTACGGCTTCTCGCTGTAAATGCAGCCCTGGCTTAGTATTTTAGCTGTCACAAAGCTGCCAAGTAAAACATTATTAGGGGTTAGTTTTACTTGACAAATCTGCAGTCAGAAAATTCTTCGCTTGCAGCGCCTATTGTGCATTTCCCTGCTATATTCTTGGGGTGAACCATACTAAGCCAATTTATCAGCCCTGACAGAAGTCGGGAGTTATCTGCCTTGCAAAAGCTCTCCAGGTATTATCTGGAGACAAAGGCCGTTCTTGTTGGAAACGAGGCAGCCAGGGAAAGCAGGTGTGACCAGGTTGGATTCAGGGGGACGGTAGGTGACCGTGTGCAAGGTTTCCCAAGACACCCTCGCCTCCAATAAATGTGAGTTGGGTCCCAGAGTCTGGGTTCCCAGCTCCGAGCTCCGGGGCTGACATCAGTCTGTGTGCTGACTGCAGGAAAGACATGGAAGTGACCCGAGGAAGGAGGGGAAGTGGCCTGCACAGCGGCTGAGAATACCTTGGAGCTGACACAACCATGTGACAGGAAAAGCCAGCATCGCAGGAAGCCGGGATGGATAGGAAGCCTTCCAGATTTACTTAAATCCATTGGAAAAGAAGAAACCACCACCACCACCTCACTTCTCCCACAGCTGATAAATGATTAAGGCATAGCTAGTTTCAGAAAATATGTTGCCGACATTGTGCTTCCCGCGGATTTCTTTTTGCAGACTAGAGTGGAGTTTTAGTTCCTCCTGACAGGAGAAGCGACAGATTCAGCAGGCCTGGGGGAGGGTGGGGATGAGGGGTGCTCTTTACCTGGGAATGTTGCATAGAGCAGGTGGAGAAGAATCGGAAGTGGAAGACAGAGTCTGAGCACCCCATCCATCAAAACTAAGACCACGTTTTTAAAACCGAGCCTCAGTTTTCACATCTATAGAATGGGTCGGGATCAGTGAGCTTCCGACAAAAATGGGGTGAGTCTCCAGTTAACTTCAAAGCACCGTGAGATGCTGGTTGTCAGTATTCATAGGAAGAAGCTGTGTATTTCTTTTTAGAGTTGCTGCTTTGGCTACTTCAAATTACTGACTACGAGTGCCTTGTACATTCAAGGACTTAGAAACATTTCGATAGGATGCAGAATTTATCATAATTGTGGCTCAAACGTAGCAATCTTTAGACTTTAAAACCACAAGTACCTGTCAGCTTGAGAGGAAAATGATTCAGGAGGCCAAGGGACGATCAGGCAGTTAAGTACGATTCCTCAATTGAATACATATATGGTGTGAACGGAGCAAAAAGACCCAGTTCCAGAATGGAAGGGCCGGGTTTTCTCTCGCTCGACCAGAACAAGGACTGGGGAGCAGACACAACCAACCCACACAAATAAAAACGCATTTGGATGCCTCTTACCTGCCACGCAGAGGCGCTTGTCAGCAGAGCCCGGAACCTCTCTGCGAGTCTTTCCCGAAGCTCGGGTCACGTGAGCACCCTCCCCACAGTCCTCCAACCCTGTCATCAGGCTGGAGTGTGACCCCAAACACAGCAGACCTGGCCTTCGTGCTCCGAGAACATCATCTCATGATGCATTCTGTGTCATTCGCTCCACAACTAGCCCAAAGACCTTCTTCAAAAACAACTCCTTAGTTTACAGTTCAGAGCCGATTTCTACTCAGTCCTTCTCCCTCCAGGAGAACAAACCCCACGTGATCATCATTGTCTCTTCCTAGTTAAGCCGGAGGCCTGTTTACAGTGAGAGGGTGCATGAGGTCACCATTACGTGGTCAAGTTTCAAACCCAAAATTCTAAGGCCGTCTTCAGGAAAATCTTGAGGTTTCTCACAGTGGTGCCCAGGACTGAAAACTCTCAATCAGCATGTGCAGAATTAAGGTGCAAGCAAGGAGGCGGTGCTGTTGGGACCAGCCTGGTCTCTGGCAGCCTGGCAGGATGGAGGTGCAGCTCAGGGAGGCCGGCCCATTTCAGGCATTCCTTGCCCCGCATGTCAGGGATAATGAGCATAGCTATTAATAGCAGTTAGCACTGGTCAGCGAGCCCCTGCTGTGGGCCCGCAGCTCCGTGGGCCTTCTCACTCACCCGAACTCCCATGAGTCAGATTACATCATTTCTATTTTGCGGATGGGGCTACTGAGGCTCCAAGAGCTTATGTACCTCGGCAGAGTCATCTCAGGTCTCAAAACACAGCTCACTGACCTGAAGTCTCATGTTCTGCTCCTGCAACCCACCTTGCTTCCACGGCAGTCTGGAGGCCTCTACGAGTGTCTTCCAGAAGTTACTCCCAGGGTAGGAGTCTTAGGGCAGTCTCAGGCATGACCTGGCACAGATGACTGAGCCAGGAGGATCAGCATCCATGGATGGGCAGCTGTCCAGATGCCTGAGCTCCCTGAAGTCAGGTAGAGGCAGAAGCAAACCCTGAGATCCTGCATGTTACTCCAAGCATACCTTCAAGCACCTCCCTATACGTCTTTGGCGTAATGGGAAACAAAGGCCAGGTCTTGGGAATTATCCAGCACACCTGAGGTCAAGCCCAGGCCAGAAAGCACACACTTGCGGGAGGTTGTGAGCCTGTTCTGGCCCCAAGAAGCTGTGGGCAGAGGAAGGGGTCTTCCACCTGGAAGGCAATGTGACTGCTGGGAGATTCCTCTGAGGTGTGTGTGTGTGTGTGTGTGTGTGTGTGTGAAGGGGGGAGCGGAAGGGGACCTGAGTCTGCATTGCGCCCACCCACGGGTGCACAGGGCACAACCCTAAGAACACTGGCTCACACACCAGAATGAAACCCAGGGTGACCGAAAGGAATTCCTCCTGTCAGCTCCAGGAACGGAAAGTGACTGCATTAGGGCCAAACGCTGACCCAGTGGGCCTACCAGATGGGCTGCAGAAGGCGAAGAAAAGCACCAGGCCAGGAGCAAATGATCAAAACTGGCCTTAGTAGGACATTTCCATTGTTAATAGCAAACACCTGGGATTCAGAATGAAGCCATCTGCGGCACATTATAATTCATGGTTTTACATGTGAACTTTGACCCCTGCTCCTCCTCCCTGGAAACCAATTAAAGCACAAATGTAATTTCCTAGAATTTTTAATAAAGAAAGATACCAACTAAGCTCCGCCAGTCAGTTGAGAGGTACACGGGAGGTCTCTGGACGTTACCAGAAATGAGACCTCTCACTTCTGGGTGCTGATGGCTGTTTCCTCTTGAACCCAGGCCTGCAGGGCAGGGGGCTCACGGGCGGGGCACCCGGCCCATCAGGGGCTGTGTCTTAGATGAGTTTCTCAGCTTCGTTACAAGGAAAGGCCCCTGTCTCTGAGTGGGGCTCATCGGGGACTGGGCTCTGGCAGCTGTAAACTGATCCAGAGGTGAGTCAGGGACAGTTTGCATGCCCGAGATGACTCTGGTCTTTCCTCCTGCCCTAGCAGACAGACCTGCGTAGATTATGCTAGTGGCTTCTGCGGGCTCTGAGAGTCTGTAACAGGGAAGACATTTTCAACCAAATGTGACAGAAGAAGTAGTGATGCTAGATGCCTCCAAGCCACCCACCGGGGCTGAAGTTGGCACGAGGCCTGTTCTTGCCTCGCCGAGCTCCTAACACTGGGGTTGCCATCAGGATGGTGAAGGGCTGGCCCCTGGCTCCACCCCACCCCCCACCCCCGTGCCCAGTGGTTTGGAACCAAAGGCTCTTCCGCTCAGACACATGTGGGGAGGTGCAGAGGAATGGGCCAAGAACCAGAAGCTGTGGGCTGATATCCAGAGTCTGATCCAGACTAGCTATGGGGCCACTAGGCTCCCCAAACCTGCTTTCTCCTCTGTAAAATGGAGGTGATTGTTTTTGCCCTTTATTCATAGGCACGATTAAATGAGAAAGGAGATATGAAAGTTCTTTGCAGACTGGAGAGTGGTCTATGAAGTCTACAGGGCCTTATTCTTACCAGTACTTTTAGATTTTATATTTTTGAGCCCTCTCCTCCCACTTCAGTTAAATTAAGCAAAGGATTTCAGGAGAAGCCACTTCAGGAAGGATTCTACTTTTTGAAAGCAAATTGCTCCTATCACCCTGATCTCCAGAGTATGTATGACAAAAGCAAAGGACTCAGCCACCTATTTACCACCCATTTCCCTGGGGTTTCTCAGCTCTTGTTATAAAAGACAACAGCCTCAGAATCTTCTCTCCAGAGGTTCAGCCATTACACAAAAGGTGGAAAGGTGGCCTCACTCTGCATACATCTGATTGTGCTACAGTCACTCTTCATCCGTCTGTCCATCCATCATTCCACCCACCCTTATCTATTCATCCACTGATCCATCCTTCCTTTCTTCCAGCCATCCATCTGTCCATCCTTCCACTCACCATTTTCCATTCATCAATGGTTCCTTCCTCCCATCCATCCATCCATCCATCCATCCATCGTTCTGTTCATCATTACCCACTCATCCATCAACCCATCCTCCTATCCATCCATCCTTTCATTCAAGAAGTATTTATTTTACTTCACTATGTGCCAGGCACAGTTTTAGGTGCTGGGGACTTAGCAGGGACAAAACACACAAAATTTCTGACTAGTGGAGCTGGAAGTGGGTTCTGCTGGATACTGTTGATTGCAGAGAGGCCTAAAAGTTTACCCTTGACCTCACCCTGGAGCCTCCGTGTCATATGTCCTGGGGAGAGGAGGAAGCCATGGGTGTGTGTTTGTGTGTGTGGGAGTGGGAGGGAAGCACTGGCAGAATTTCAGCTATAATGTTTTCACACATGTTCTACCACAAATAAAATGCTGGATTAACGAGCAATGACAGGAAATAATTCTCTGCTGTTGTAACATTAAGTTGAAGGAAGTTTGCAAAACTAAATGGTTTAAAATTGGGTCAGCTTGCCTGCCTCCCAGAAGTCGTCCAGGGACACTGCTCTGTGCGGAGAAGGCTTCAGTCCCCACACGAAACCCAAACACGGCTGGGGCCACGTCCATGTGGCAAACGCAGCAGTAGACTGAATGGCACAGCTCCCCAAGACTCATCCTCAGCCTTGATGCATGGAGCCCGGCTGCAAGGAACTCTCTCGAAGCCTCCAGCTGGAAGCTGAGCACAGTTTTCTCTGACCATTACCCCAGGACAGATGCCCTTCTCCTCTTCCTGAGGCTTAGCTGCTGCAAATTTTTATTTGAGGTAAGTCATAGGAAGGTGGAAAGGCAGGGGCTCGGCACCTGGTGACTCCGGCTTATGTCCTGGGATTTCCACTTGGCTAGTTTTGAAAATGTAGGCAGTTCATGTGCCTTTCTGAGCCCCAGCTTCCTTCTCAGGCATAGTCATACCCATCTCACATGGTTTACTGATGAACCAGGACATTGGAATGCAGTCCTCTAGGATCAAAGTCAAGTTTTCCTATGGGCCTTTCCCCCAAACTGGATATTTAAGAAGCAGGGGCCATGCTGACCCATCTCCCCAGCTTGACCTCTCTGTTTTGTGTCCAACTTAAGAGAGGAGGAAGATTCTACTATGCCCTTAGGCAGTGACATTTAGTATTGAGGCTCTGCATTAATTGCAGACAAACGCCCGTATTTTACCGTGAGCAATAATAGCTAAGTACCCAGAGAGGAACAACATTCTCCATATTGGTGCGCCCTCTTGAACTCTCTTCAAGAATCTCTCCTGCCAGTTCATTTCCCCTTTATGATAATGTTGGGATGTAGCCAACGAAATTACTCTGGCTGGATAATTAAACTGATTCTGAGACGCAGTGTTTTAATGTTACTAGAGTTCCTCATTTTGTTCCCTCCTTGAATAAAGATTTCCATTTCCCTCCCTACCCTTTGAAGAATGAAGTGAAGCCTTTCTTAAACCTTTCATTGAGAAAAAAAAAATAATCACTTTTAAATGAAGAGATAATATGGGAAAATGATTTCCCACAAGCCCATTCTTATAAAATCCCCTTATGATAAATGTATTTCACGATTTCAGTTCTTCAGAGTTTGCCGGGGGGTGGGGGGAGTGAGTTTTAATTATGTGTATTTTGCCCTCTTCTTCAAGAATGCAAGTTCTACCAAGAGTACAGATTTCCCAAATACATCTAATTTCTATCAATTCCTAACCACATCCCAAACTCTGAGGAATCTTTTACTGAAAAGTTCCCTTTAGTTCCTTGAAATACATTTTCAGATAGAGGTCTCCTCAAACAGAAAACCAGTTTTCCAATAATGTGAGCTAGGAATTCTTGGGCAGAGTCTACCTAACCTCATTCAATTCTTTAGGGTTCAGACTGGACTGTGTTCCAGAACGTCTTCCCTGCCCACCATTCCTTCCAACTTTTTGCTCCTCGTTCACAATGAATTATCATTGCTGTTTTTAAGTGTGAAATGGTATCATGGCTATGTTAAAAAATGTCTCCTTATCTTGCAGCGGCATAACTTATAGGTGAGATTCTATGAAATCCAGGACCTTGTAAACAGACTAGCTTAGGTGCCCCTGCAGCGAGCCTCATGGCACCAAAAATGTCCCCCGTCAGAGTCCTGAGGTTCTAATATGCAAACAGCACAGTTTACTTGCCTGTCATTCCACCACAGTATGAGTTTCCAGAAGGTTCCTGCCTTCTGTGTCTGTGCCCGCACTCTGCTCCCTAGGATCTGGCACACAGGGGCACAGTAAATGCTAGTTGAGTAAATGAGTGGTTTCGCGATGATTGGTTGCCTAACCTGATTTCCTGCAGCGGGCTGGTCCTGAGTCAGAGGCAGGACTGATGTCTTCTTAGTTTTCATCAGAGAATGCTGAACCTGGGTGGAGGCCATCCAGATGTGCTCCACATCCAGACAGCTGTGTAGCAAGTAGGTATGCAATGAATGTTTCCTGAATTGAATTAAATGGAACTGAATGAGCGAATTATACAAACTTCTGACGATGTAGCATGGCAATGCTTTCTGCTTAAACATGGTTATTTGATCCAGTTGTAGATGTTATTCCTGAACGTCCAACCTCAGCTTAATGTAAATTCTTTGCACCACTGGAGAGCAAGCGGTCACCTTCCTGTGATTTCCTTAGCCTGCGTTATCCTGGGCGCGCAACACACTGCTCTCCGCTCTCCGTTGGCAGCCACGGAACATTCTTTGCTCAGGAGCTGTTTGCCAGCCTGGATGAAACAAAACCCAAATAGCTCCAAACCCCTAATCTTAGCATCAGCATGAAAACTATGCAGTAATTCCTTTCAGATACACACACACACACACACACACATACACACACAGGGAGTGCAAAAAGGCTCTTCCATGGCTCTTTGAAGTCGAGTCCTTAAAGGATGCTTACTGTAGAAACAGCAAAGTGAAATCCTAAGCAGAATAGCACTTTGTACATCAAGTATGCAAGCCTGGAGAGGCGAGGGTGTGAGGTGTGTATGATGCACCACCTGGTGTGCTGAAGCAGGACCCTTCTCCTTGAATTCCAAATGCCTATTAATTACACGAAAGTAAAACTAAAATTTATAGCCCATCACTTTGACTTCCTTTTTTTACAAGAAGCACACCCTGCCTTTTAAAAATAGACACAAACCCCTTAATTTGGCAAGCTATCATAGCTTGGATGCTGGTGATCTTAGAAGGGAAGAAAGCCTGCAAGGTTAAGTCAGATCAGATTACTGTCCTGCCTAAAACCCTCCAAGGACTTCTCACTGCCCGCGGAACAAAACCGTGTTCCTACCTGGTGGACTGGGCTTTGCCGGCCCTGGCTCCTCCCAAGCCCCTTTGTCTCCAGCAGCACCAGCAACCTGTGCCCTCCAGGCTCCACCCCCATCGTGACCCAGCCCCTGAGAAGCCCCTGGCCTCCGGTCAGCACTTTGGTCTTTACTTAAAGGTCACCTCCAAGAGAGCTCCTCCCCAAGCCCCTAATTAAAGTGGGGCCCCTCGCCCATGTGTTTCCTTTCCAACCTCTTCCTTTGTGTCCTTCAAAGCACTGCTCTTTAACCTGCGATTTTCAACGTATTGTTTTTCAAGTCTGTCCTCCCCCAGAGAGTGCAAGTTCCACGAGGCAAGAAGCGTGTCTTGTTCCTGGCTGTCACCCCGACATCTACGAGGGCACGTGAGACCTCGCAGCAGCCAGGTTAGCGTGCGTCCCAGACTGGCTCCCTTCCTCCAACTCCTGCTAACAGAAAACTTCCTGCAAAAAATAAAGGAAGCCCTGAGAGTACTTTGTGAATGCCAATACTGCTTTTTTGGGGGGTCCACCCTGGGACCACTCTGACATTTACAATTATGCTAACTATCCTTTTCCAAACGTGTTCAAACTATTCACATTTTTCTTACTCCCATAAATGTGGCATGCTTCGTCCTCAACCCTTTCAGCCCAAATGCTCCAAGCAGCTCATTAACGGGTGGACTCCACTGAGTCAACTCCCACACGAATTCCCAGATACTGCTTTTGCCAAAGAGTGATTTCCAAGGCGGGTCTTCATGTGAACTAAGCGAAGACAGAAAACACATGCTCGCACGCACTCCAGGACTTGCGGTAATTAAAGGTCCGACCTGTAAGGACCCCCTCCGACCACCCCTGCAAGCTCCCGCTGACGTCACGACGCCGCGTTTAAGCGGGAGTGCACGCTAGCGCGGTTCTCCCGGGGCGGGGCTTCGAGTCCCATTTGTCAACGACAGGCAGGTGGTGAATATTTCAGAGTTTGGATTCTGGAATGTCTTGATAAAGAATACACAGGGCATATTAAGGGCTGCGCTTTCCCCCTTTCAACCATCGGCAATGTTTGGTCCTTTTTGATTCGGGGAGACCTGAAGATCATGAAAGCAATCACGATTCACCTCTTTTTGAGCCCCCTTCGAGGCTAAGACTTGAATAACATCTTGAACGTTTGCTGCTCGTGCCTGAAATCAGTAGTGCGGAGGAAGTCAGGGGGAAGGCTGGTGTTTGGCCGAGGGCCAGCCTACAACGAGCCCTTCACACAGGGACCGTGGGCGCGTGGCTCAGTGACTGTTTCGAGGTGCTGGAGGTGCTTTCCAGCAACTATGAGCAGGGATTCTGGAAGAGGCCCTCAACGATTTAGTCCCCGCGAGCTAAATAATAACAGTGATCGTGCTGCCATGTATGTGTGGAGTGATTTACAATTTACAAAGACATGTGATCTCATTTAATCCACTCTGCCGCTCTCGAGGGGACTCTATGAGGTAAGAGAGAGACCACGTTGGGATAATACTGCAGATTAAAAGCAGCCTAGAAGTTCTACAATGGGTGATGGATGGCTGAGGGTTGCCTGGGCGGCCTGACCTCCCCCTCACTGTGGGCTTTTGTGATTAATTCACCCACTTGCTTGGGAAGTTTCTTTCCATCTGAGAAAATTAAAAACACCACTCTCTGTTCAGGAATGTGGGATCATAAATGAGAACCAAATAAAAAAGATTTACACAAAAGCACAAGCTCAGCAAAAGAGAAAACTTAGAAATTGCTAATAAGGTATAAATCAAGTAAAGGCTATCAGCAAACCCCTGGTAAGGAAAAAAAAAAAAAACGCCTTTGAAACGATTTGCTGAGCTCTTAACAATACCGCTTCTACCTATGATTTTCAAATATCTCCAGGGTAATTTGGCTCATTTTCTTAAACGCTGCCATGATGACTTTCAATTTGAAGGGTTTTACACAAAATTATGGGGAGTGTCAGAAGGTAGGTCTTGCTCTTGTGCCTCCAGAATCACACACTTCTTAGAGCTGTAGGGTCTTCCTTATCTGTGCATTCCCCATGACAATACACACAAGGGGTCAAAAAAATCTGTTGACTATGTGAACAAGTAAGTGGAAGGTGGATGTATAGCTATAGATGATCTGATGAAAAGATGGATGGATGGATGGATGGAATGAACAGTGAATAAATGGATGGATGGATGGGTAAATAGAATGAATATGAATCGATGGGTGGACAGATGGATGGAAGGAAGGAAGGAAAAAGACAAACTCACTCATTTTCTTGATGAAGACTGGTTAAGACCAGAGGGGTTACTCCTTTGCCTGTATTACCCAAAACAATTGGCATCAGAATAGGGGCTCCCAGGGCTCTTCAGTCCTACTCTAGCGTTCCCAATCTAGATTTTCTTCCCTTTCATTTGCCAATTTTATCAAGAGTTCCAAAACATTTCATGCTATTAGTCATTGGGAACCCCTTCCGGAGGCATGTAAGCTGATGTGTTTGTGTCTATTTGATAAGCAGGGAAATTTAGCAAACAGTGAATTTTCTGTGGCCACTTTGAGTTCATCAAGAATGAGAAAGCATGAGCACCACTCAGCTGTACGTTAACTTCCTACCATCCTCACTGAGATTCACATGTCATGCTGGCCAGTGATGCGGGGCTCTGTCTGGCCTGGTAGGATATTGGAAAAAGAAGACACCTACAGGCCCCTGGCCCAACCTCACACCCTAAGAAGGAATTCTTTGCCCCAAATGCCCCCCAAATAATTATCTTGCCTCTGCCTGAACAATTTAAATGACAAGGAGTACCCACTCTCTCAGAGTAGCCTCCCTTTGGGGAGCTCCCTGGTCAGTATCTAGGGTTTTATAATATTTCACTTCCTGTTGGTGTTGGCCTAAGATACTCTCACTTCAGGCTTCCGTTCCTGGCTTCAGTTATCACAGACTCAGAGCAAATCCCTCGACTAGGTCTTGGTAACTCCCTGGAATCATGCTTAAGACAGAACCAGGAGCAAAAAAAGATGCTCTCTGAAGGCTCTATGCTAATGGTGGCGATGAATTCAAGCAGTCACTTGCTAATAAGGTAACAATGAGGTGCCTCAAGAACAGGCTCAGGCATGAGAACGTCCAGGGTGTGAGCCGTGCCCTTCTGCCCAGTCTTTGCTTCAGGGGCAATGTGATGCCCAAGGAGCCATTTGAGAGGAGCACCCCCCCCCCAAAGCTATTGCTTATAGAAACATAGCCACATTCTGTAACAGTCCATCCCTTTACACCTCTAGCAAGTGTCCCCTCCTCACACCAGGACTGGCCCCTTGCCAGCAGGTCTTCCCAGAGGCCAGTCTTTGGGCTGCCAGCCAGTACTTGCTTCCTGCTCCAGCATTTCCTTCCAGCAAACCCAGAGAGCAGGCCTCACCTGGGAAGTGCCTTGAAGAGAAGTGTTGGGAAGGTCTCACTCAGGTATAAAAAAAGAAGATCGTAACAAGTGCCTGTTCTCCTTTCCTAATGAAAATCTCCCCACATTAGCACAGCACTCTGGTTTGGGCCGGGCCCGTGAAGGCATCAGGATCTCATCAGAATCTGTACTCAATCACTCCACGTGCCATCTCTTTCCACCTCATCTGAATGCTCCCTTAACGAACGAAACTGTCTTCCTTTTCCCCTGGGCGAACCAAGTCTCGAGTTTCAGAAAGGCATTCCAAAGGGAGGAAGAGCGTGATTTACTGACGCAGAGAAGTCACTTCATTTAAACCTCTCAGATCCTATAAGGTGATGCCTCAGAGGTGGGAATGCGGCAGGCTCCCCCTCCCCCTACTAATGCACTTCAGAGACTGCCTTGGGGCCAAGGCCAAGGGAAGAAGCACTCCCCAGCCCACACCCTCTGAAGGCCATGTGGACCCATCTAACCCTGCCCCCTTTGCCCAGTGAGTTTTCTCAGCCTGGCTGGCGGGAGCAGTGGAGCTGTAGGCTGTCTACTTAGAAAGGGATTTCCTTCTGGAAGTTTCCATGGGTGGTCTGGCCAGAAAACCAGGGAAATTTTTGCTTAGCAGTTTCCCAACATGCAATTCAACCTGTGGCAACTCTGAAAGCGGCTGGACTGTGGGTACTTGCCCGGTGGAGGGGTTCATGATGCAGCCTCCTTTGTCAGCAGCCACACTGCAGCCACAGCCTCGCTCCAGTGTGTCGTGGTTCATCCCGAAGTTGTGGCCCAGCTCATGTGCCAGGGTCACGGCGGCGCCAAGGGGGCTGTCTGAATGGTCCTCAAAGCAAACACAAGAGCGCAATGTATAGTTCACCTCTCCTTGGCCTTTTCCTCAGCCCCGTCCACCTCTCTCCCCCACCATTGGTCTTTTGTTAACATCTGACCGGATCCAATCTCCTATAAGGAAGGAATATAGAGTCCCATTATTTAGTTCAAACGTACATAAGAGATGTGACCTATTTTATGAAACCAGCTCAGGGTCCCTTCTGCAGAGGAATGCATTCATCATGAACACAGGTAGGACTCCCTACATCTTTACATGAAATGCTCAAGGCAATCACATCTATTCTCTTTCCTGCAGTCGCTTACAAAATATCTTTCTTGGGGCTCCTGGGTGGCTCAAAAAAAAGTACCATTTTATTCTCGAAGGAGATGAGGCTAATGAAAAGTTGGGAGGGAAAGCATACTTTGCGACACTCTAAATAAGACCTGAGCGGGGGGCTACTGAACATGCCCTTCCTGTCTACTTAGAGCGAAGGATACTTGGAAAATTCACAATAATTCACAAAAGAAGCTAGCCACATTGAGTAATCTGTTTGAAGACTCAGTGAATTAAGATTGTAATCCAGTTATGCCTCACTCTTGCTGGCTCCTTGTTTTGTCAAGTGGATTTTGGAGAAGGGTAGAAGCACCCTGATTCTCTGACTGTTGGTGCTGGGGGTTTGCTCAACTCTTTGATGGGTTTTGGAAGATGGTCTCTCCATTCAGCGAGCATTGCGTGGCCACCCCTAATTTAATGAAGTGCATGGATGGTTTAGATGAATAGATATGAGATTATTGTTACTTAAGATAGTATCACTAAATTATTAAATCTAATTATTAAAATATTGTTACTTAATTTTAACAAACTAAAATTATTAAATGGGATTTGCAGAAATTATGCCCATTTTTTTTTGTTTGTTTCAGGAGAATTTAGTGATTCATCACTTACATATAACACCCAGTGCTCATTACATCAAGTGCCCTCCTTAATGCCCATCACCCATTTAGCCCTTCTCCCCACCCACCTCCCCTCCAGCAATCCTTAGTTTGTTCTCTGTAGTTAAGAGTCTCTAAAGAAAAGTCCTTCTTTTCTCCTTTGTTCATCTGTTTTGTTTCCTAAGTTCCACATATAAGTGAAATCATACGGTATTTGTCTTGCTCTGACTGACTTATTTCACTTAGCATAATACCCTCTAGTTCCATCCATGTCGTTGCAACTGGCAAGATTTCATTCTTTTTGATGGCTGCGTAGTATTCCTATCACTCCTTTTTCCGTTCATCAGTTGATGGACATTTGGGCTCTTTCCATAATTTGGCTACTATGGACATTGCTGCTATAAACATTGGGGTGCAGGTGCCCCTTTGAATCTCTATTTTTGTATCCTTTGGATAAATACCTAGTAGTGAATTGCTAGGTTGTAGGGTAGCTCTATTTTCAACTTCTTGAGGAAGCTCCATACTGTTTCCCAGAGTGGCGGCACCAGCTTGCATTCCCACCAACAGTGTAGGAGGGTTCCCCTTTCTCCGCATCCTCACCAACATCTGTTGTTTCCTGTGTTGTTCATTTTAGCCATTCTGACAAGTGTGAGGTGGTGTCTCATTGTGGTTTTGATTTGTATTTTCCTGATGATGAGTGATGCTGAGCATTTTTTTCATGTGTCTGTTAGCCATCTGTATGTCTTCTTTGGAGAAATGTCTGTTCATGTCTTCTGCCCATTTCTTAACTGGATTATTTATTTTTGGGGTGTTGAGTTTGGTAAGGTTGTTTTTTTTTCTTTATGCAGAGGTAAATTTATTCACATTAATTGATTCATTGTTGGTGGATCTACGTTAAGATTGTGGTGAACAGCATGGGCTTTAAAGACAAATCTATTCAAATTCAATTATTCAGCCAATTATCTGAATTACTATATGCAGTGGAGCAAACTTCTTAGGCTCTCTAAGCCCCAATTTTCTCATTCTTTCAGGATTGTGATAACTCAAAAATGTATATGTAGTGCTCAATAAATGCTAAAATAATTAATTCCTTCAGAGATACTATTGCGCCTGTTTGTATCTTAAATCCTGCTCTGTAGGTATTCTTTAGTACTTTTTTTTAAATAATTTTTTATTGTTATGTTAATCACCATACATTACATCATTAGTTTTTGATGTAGTGTTCCATGATTCATTGTTTGTGCATAACACCCAGTGCTCCACGCAGAATGTGCCCTCTTTAATACCCATCACCAGGCTAACCCATCCCCCCACCCCCCTCCCCTCTAGAACCCTCAGTTTGTTTTTCAGAGTCCATCGTCTCTCATGGTCCGTCTCCCCCTCCGACTTACTCCCCTTCATTCTTCCCCTCCTGCTATCTTCTTCTTTTTTTCTTAACGTATATTACATTATTTGTTTCAGAAGTACAGGTCGGTGATTCATCAGTCTTGTACAATTCACAGTGCTCACCATAGCACATACCCTCCCCAATGTCTATCACCCAGCCACCCCATCCCTCCCACCCCCCACCACTCCAGCAACCCTCAGTTTGCTTCCTGAGATTAAGAATTCCTCATATCAGTGAGGTCATATGATACATGTCTTTCTCTGACTGACTTATTTCACTCAGCATAACACCCTCCAGTTCTATCCACGTCGTTGCAAATGGCAAGATCTCATTCCTTTCGATGGCTGCATAATATTCCATTGTGTATATATACCACATCTTCTTTATCCATTCATCTGTCGATGGACATCTTGGCTCTTTCCACAGTTTGGCTATTGTGGACATTGCTGCTATAAACATTGGGGTGCACGTACCCCTTCAGATCCCTACATTTGTATCTTTGTGGTAAATACCCAGTAGTGCAATTGCTGGATCGTAGGGTAGCTCTATTTTCAACTGTTTGAGGAACCTCTATACTGTTTTCCAGCGTAGTAGCACCGGCTTGCATTCCCACCAACAGTGTAGGAGGGTTCCCCTTTCTCCACATCCCTACCAACATCTGTCGTTTCCTGACTTATTAATTTTAGCCATTCTGACTGGTGTGAGGTGGTATCTCATTGAGGTTTCGATTTGTATTTCCCTGATGCCGAGCGATGTGGAGCACTTTTTCATGTGTCTGTTGGCCATTTGGATGTCTTCTTTGGAAAAATGTCTGTTCATGTCTTCTGCCCGTTTCTCGATTGGATTATTTGTTCTTTGGGTGTTGAGTTTGATAAGTTCTTTATAGATTTTGGATACTAGCCCTTTATCTGATATATCATTTGCAAATATCTTCTCCCATTCGGTCGGTTGTCTTTTGGTTTTGTGGACTGTTTCTTTTGCTGTGCAAAAGCTTTTTATCTTGATGAAATCCCAATACTTCATTTTTGCCCTGGCTTCCCTTGCCTTTGGCGATGTTTCTAGGAAGAAGTTGCTGCAGCTGAGGTCAAAGAGATTGCTGCCTGTGTTCTCCTTTAGGATTTTGATGGACTCCTGTCTCACGTTTAGGTCTTTCAACCATTTGGAGTCTATTTTTGTGTGTGGTGTAAGGAAATGGTCCAGTTTCATTCTTCTGCATGTGGCTGTCCAATTTCTCCAACACCATTTGTTGAAGAGACTGTCTTTTTTCCATTGGACATTCTTTCCTGCTTTGTCAAAGATGAGTTGACCATAGAGTTGAGGGGCCATTTCTGGGCTCTCTATTCTGTTCCATTGATCTATGTGTCTGTTTTTGTGCCAGTACCATGCTGTCTTGATGATGACAGCTTTGTAATAGAGCTGGAAGTCCGGAATTGTGATGCCGCCAGCTTTGCTTTTCTTTTTCAATTTTCCTCTGGCTATTCGGGGTCTCTTCTGGTTCCATACAAATTTTAGGATTATTTGTCCCATTTCTTTGAAAAAAGTGGATGGTATTTTGATGGGGATTGCATTGAATGTGTAGATTGCTCTAGGTAGCATTGACATCTTCACAATGTTTGTTCTTCCAATCCATGAGCATGGAACGTTTTCCCATTTCTTGCTGTCTTCTTCAATTTCTTTCATGAGTATTTTATAGTTTTCTGAGTACAGATCCTTTGCCTCTTTGGTTAAATTTATTCCTAGGTATCTTATGGTTTTGGGTACAATTGTAAATGGGATCGACTCCTTGATTTGTCTCTCTTCTGTCTTGTTGTTGGTGTATAGGAATGCCACTGATTTCTGTGCATTGATTTTATATCCTGCTACTTTACTGAATTCCTGTCTGAGTTCTAGCAGTTTTGGGGTGGAGTCTTTTGGATTTTCCACATACAGTATCATATCATCTGCAAAGAGTAAGAGTTTGACTTCCTCTTTGCCGATTTGGATGCCTTTGATTTCTTTTTGTTGTCTGATTGCTGTGGCTAGGACTTCTAATACTCTGTTGAATAGCAGTGGTGAGAGTGGACATCCCTGCCGCGTTCCTGACCTTAGGGGAAAAGCTCTCAGCTTTTCCCCATTGAGAATGATATTCGCTGTGGGTTTTTCATAGATGGCTTTTATGATATTGAGGTATGTACCCTCTATCCCTATACTCTGAAGAGTTTTGATCAAGAAAGGATGCTGTACTTTGTCAAATGCTTTTTCTGCATCTATTGAGAGGATCATATGATTCTTGTTCTTTCTTTTGTTAATGTATTGTATCACGTTGATTGATTTGCGGATGTTGAACCAGCCTTGCAGCCCAGGGATAAATCCCACTTGGTCATGGTGAATAATTCTTTTAATGTACTGTTGGATCCTATTGGCTAGTATTTTGGTGAGAATTTTTGCATCCATGTTCATCAAGGATATTGGTCTGTAATTCCCCTTTTTGATGAGGTCTTTGTCTGGTTTTGGGATCAAGGCAATGGTGGCCTCATAAACGAGTTTGGAAGTTTTCCTTCCATGTCTATTTTTTGGAACAGTTTCAGGAGAATAGGTATTAATTCTTCTTGAAATGTTTGGTAGAATTCCGCTGGGAAGCCATCTGGCCCTGGGCTTTTCTTTGTTGGGAGATTTTTGATGACTGCATCAATTTCCTTAGTGGTGATAGGTCTGTTCAGGTTTTCTATTTCTTCCTGGTTCAATTTTGGTAGTTGATATATCTCTAGGAATGCACCCATTTCTTCCAGGTTATCTAATTTGCTGGCATAGAGTTGCTCAAAATATGTTCTTCTAATTGCTTGTATTTCTTTGGTGTTGGTTGTGATCTCTCCTCTTTCATTCATGATTTTGTTGATTTGGGTCCTTTCTCTTTTCTTTTTGATAAGTCTGGCCAGGGGTTTATCAATCTTGTTAATTCTTTCAAAGAACCAGCTCCTAGTTTCGTTGATCTGTTCTACTGTTCTTTTGGTTTCTATTTCATTGATTTCTGCTCTGATCTTTATTATTTCTCTTCTCCTGCTAGGTTTAGGCTTTATTTGCTGTTCTTTCTCCAGCTCCTTTAGGTGTAAGGTTAGGTTGTGTATTTGAGACCTTTCTTGTTTCTTGAGAAAGGCTTGTACTGCTATATACTTTCCTCTCAGGACTGCCTTTGCTGCATCCCAAAGGTTTTGAACAGTTGTGTTTTCATTTTCATCGGTTTCCATGAATTTTTTTAATTCTTCTTTAATTTCCTGGTTGACCCATTCATTCTTTAGTAGGATGCTCTTTAGCCTCCATGTATTTGAGTTCTTTCCGACTTTTCTCTTGTGATTGAGTTCTGGTTTCAAAGCATTGTGGTCTGAAAATATGCAGGGAATGATCCCAATCTTTTGGTACCGGTTGAGACCTGATTTGTGACCTAGGATGTGATCAATTCTGGAGAATGTTCCATGGGCACTAGAGAAGAATGTGTATTCCGTTGCTTTGGGATGGAATGTTCTGAATATGTCTGTAAAGTCCATTTGGTCCTGTGTTTCATTTAAAGTCTTTATTTCCTTGTTGATCTTTTGCTTAGATGATCTGTCCATTTCAATGAGGGGGGTGTTAAAGTCGCCCACTATTATTGTATTGTTGTCAATGTGTTTCTTTGCTTTTGTTATTAATTGCCTTATATAATTGGCTGCTCCCACGTTAGGGGCATAGATTTTTACAATTGTTAGATCTTCTTGTTGGATAGACCCTTTAGGTAGGATATAGTGTCCTTCTTCATCTCTTATTACAGTCTTTGTTTTAAAATCTAATTTGTCTGATATAAGGATTGCCACCCCAGCTTTCTTTTGGTGTCCATTAGCATGGTAAATGGTTTTCCACCCCCTCACTTGCAATCTGGGGGTTTCTTTGGGTCTAAAATGAGTCTCTTGCAGACAGCATATCGATGGGTCTTGTTTGTTAATCCAATCTGATAGCCTGTGTCTTTTGATTGGGGCATCGAGCCCATTTACATTCAGGGTAACTATTGAAAGGTATGAATTTAGTGCCATTGTATTGCCTGTAAGGTGACTGTTACTGTATATTGTCTGTGTTCCTTTCTGGTCTATGCTGCTTTTAGGCTCTCTTCTTGCTTAGAGGACCTCTTTCAATATTTCTTGTAGGGCTGGTTTTGTGTTTGCAAATTCCTTTAGTTTTTGTTTGTCCTGGAAGCTTTTTATCTCTCCTTCTATTTTCAATGACAGCTTAGCTGGATATAGTATTCTTGGCTGCGTATTTTTCTCGTTTAGTGCTCTGAAGATATCATGCCAGTTCTTTCTGGCCTGCCAGGTCTCTGTGGATAGGTCTGTTGCCAATCTAATGTTTCTACCATTGTAGGTTACATATCTCTTCTCCCGAGCTGCTTTCAGGATTTTCTCTTTGTGTCTGAGACTCGTAAGTTTTACTATTAGATGTCGGGGTGTTGACCTATTTTTATTGATTTTGAGAGGGGTTCCCTGTGCCTCTTGGATTTTGATGCCTGTTTCCTTCCCCACATTAGGGAAGTTCTCTGCTATAATTTGCTCCAATATACCTTCTGCCCCCCTCTCTCTCTCTTCTTCTTCTGGGATCCCAATTATTCTAATGTTGTTTCGTCTTATCGTATCGCTTATCTCTCGAATTCTGCCCTCGTGATCCTGTAGTTGTTTATCTCTCTTTTTCTCAGCCTCTTTATTTTCCATCATTTGGTGTTCTATATCGCTGATTCTTTCTTCTGCCTCATTTATCCTAGCAGTTAGTGCCCCCATTTTTGTTTGCACCTCATTAATAGCCTTTTTGATTTCAACTTGGTTAGATTTTAGTTCTTTTATTTCTCCAGAAAGGATTTCTCTAATAACTTCCACACTTTTTTCAAGCCCAGCTAGTATCTTTAAAGTCATGATTCTGAACTCTAGGTCTGACATCGTACTAATGTCAGTATTGAGTAGGTCCCTGGCAGATGGGACTACCTCTTGTTCTTTTTGCTGAGGTGATTTTTTTCGTCTTGTCATTTTGTCCAGAGGAGAACAGATGAATGAGAGAACAGAATGCTCACAGGTTAACAACGTCTCCAGCAAATATACTCTATACAAATCAGAAAAGACCTGAAACCAGGGGACAAGAAAGGGAAAGAAGAGAAAAAAAAATGAAAAAGAAAAAGATAAAAACAAACAAAAAAAAACAGAATATGATCAAATATGATCAGGCTAGTGCATAGATCAGTGCCACACCCTAGCTTTTGGGCATATTTTGGTCTGTTAGAAGAAAGTGCCTGCTAAAATTTTAAAGGAAGAAAGACATATATGTACAAAATAAGGGTTGATACAATGAAGGGATGGCAGATGACTGTAAAGAGGAAAATTATAAAAGATTTTATAAAAGGAATTGATAAGAAGTTGTTTTTAAAAAGAAAGAAGAGGATTTAAAAAGAAAAAGAAAAATGAAAAAAAGAAATAGAAAAGGGAGAGATTGTGATCAGGCAGGAGACTAGAACAAAGCCATATACTAGTGATTTAGGGTATATTTTGATCTGTTAGAAGAAATTGTATCTCAAAATTTTAAAGAGAGAACAACTTATATATATATGCCAAAAATAAGGGTAACTACTATGAAGGGATAAAAATATGACTCTAAAAATGAAAAATAAAAAATGTTTTTTTAAAAAAGGGATCGATAAGATGTTGTTTGAAAAAGGGAAAAAGAAAAATTAAAAAAAAAACAGTTAAAAAATTAACTTTGAAAAACAAATGAATTATGGTAAAAAAGCCATGAATTCTATGTGCAGTATTCCCCTAGCGCTGGAGTTCTCCCGTTCTCCTTGATCGGTAAACTTGGTCTTGGCTTGCTGGCTGTTCGTGCTGATCTTCTGGGGGAGGGGCCTGTTGCTGTGGTTCCCAAATGTCTTTGCCGGAGGCGGAATTGCCCCGCCCTTGTCGGTCAGGGCTAAGCAAGCTGCTCGGGTTTGCTCTCAGGAGCTTTTGTTCCCTGCAAGCTCTCGGTACAGCTTTGGAGGACCAGGGTGAAAATGGTGGCCTCCCAATCTCCACCCGGAGGAGCCGAGAACTCGGGGCCCCGCTCCTCGGTGCGCCCCCAGAGAAAAGCAGTCACTCCCGTGTCCCCGGTCTCCGGCCGCACTCCGTGCTCACCCGGCCTGTGACCGAGCGTTTCTATCTCTGGCACCCGACCCCGTGTGGAGTCTCCAAACCCAGCAGATCCCTGCGGTGCGCTCCCGCACCGCTCCTCCCGGGGGAGGGAGGGGAGTCTCCCCGGCTCTGCCGCTTGTTGGGTCCCTGCTGGAGGAGCAGTGGCCCGACTGGGCCGCGGATCACAGTTTATGGCCACCCCGAGCTGAGAGCCCGCGCCTCGGCTCCGTCTCTGTAGCCGGCTTCCCCGCTCCGATCCCTGGGAGCTCTGCCGCACTCAGGCTCCCCCGGTCTTTCTGTGACCCCGAGGGTCCTGAGACCACACTGTCCCGCGAGGGTCCCACCCCCCGCTTAGCCACTGCAGCGACGTCCCTCAGCGGCGCCGACTTCCAAAAGTTCCGATTTTGTGCTCCGCGGCTCTAGCACTTGCCAGAAGCGGCCGACGGAGGCCCCCTCCCCCGCCGTCTATCCTCCCGAACATCGCCTCGGATTCACTTCTCCGCACATCCTACCTTCCAGAAAGTGGTGGCTTTTCTGTTCAAAGTGTTGTTACTATTCTTCTCTTCGATCTCCTGTTGAGTTCGTAGGTGTTCAGAATGGTTTGATCCCTATTCAGCTGAATTCCTGAGACCAGACTAAATCCAGGTCTCCTACTCCTCCGCCATCTTGCTCTGCCCCCGAGTTTGGTAAGTTCTTAACAGATTTTGGATACTAGCCCTTTATCCAATATGTCATTTGCAAATATCTAGGTTGCCTTTTAGTTTTGTTGTTTCCTTCACTGTGCCGAAGCTTTTCATCTTGATGAAGTCCCAATAGTTCATTTTTGCTTTTGTTTCCCTTGCCCCTGGAGATGTGTCAAGTAAGACATTGCTTTGGCCAAGGTCACAGCGGTTGCTGTCTCTATTCTCTAGGATTTTGATGGTTTCCTATGTCACATTTAGGTTTTTCATCCATTTTGAATTAATTTCTGTGTATGGTGTAAGAAAGTGGTCCAGTTTCATTCTTCTGTATGTGGCTGTCCAGTTTTCCTAACACCATTTGTTGAAGACACTGTCTTTTTTTCCACTGGATATTCTTTCCTGCTTTGTCAAAGATTAGTTGACCATAGAGTTGTGACCATCAGTGGTGTTTCTGAAAAGACCTGCCCACCACAGAACAATGAAGGTACTTTATTCAAATACTGCTTTGCGCTACCCAGGAAAGAGATAAGAAGTTTTCCGAGAAACTTCCAGGAAACAGTGACACTGGGTTTTGGAGAAAGCATCATTCCTGACGCAGATAATCTTTGTGGGGCCTCTTGTAAAGGCATGATCATGAAAGATTATATAAGCTGTTGCTCGTTACAGCCGGAGCCGCCTCTCTCCCTAGCCCTGAGTCTCAGAAGAGAACAGCACATCAAGGGACCAAGGTATTCTTAGAATAGATGAAATTCCTAATAAATTACTTTGTTTAGATTTTACAGTTTCCTGTTGTAGGAAGCTTCACAAATTTGTTTCAGGAAATCAATTCTCAAGAATAACACAGGTTGGCAAAGAGAATGTGGAGGGCTGAATTTAGCATGCTTTGGCACAAAATTCAAGGACTTCGTCCTTTAAAAATTATTCTTTATTTGATTCTTTTGTATCACTGAATATCTTGGGTTTGTTTTCAATTGCCAAGTTGTTTTACATTCTTCACGGATAAGTGATTATGAACAGAATACCTGGCAAGACACCCTGATCAACAGTTTACATTTGTAATAAGAAAAAAAAAACCCTACTTCTTTATTTATGGCATAATCCCCAAACCAAGGCTGTTCTAGTCCAGTTAGATACAAGGGCATAGCTTTAAATTGCTAAAGCAAAGATTTGTTCCATCTTAAGAAAACAGAGAACCAGTAGAGGAACTCATCTTTTCAATTTGATTGGATTCCTGCTTCCTTGCTACACGATTTCCTTCCTCTTAGACTTGTGAGTCCTTGAATGGGGCATGGTCACATGGAACAACCATGAATTTAATTTTAGAGACATAATAGGAGAAAGTTCATCTAGAAGTTTTAGGTCTGGTCAAGAGATTGATCTCATTTATCTCTTGAATTTTATAGAATTAAAGGGGCTGTAGGCTTTTGTCCTACTTGATGCTTCCCTCATATGTGGAGTAAACAAAGGATGTGTCTAACTGCTGCCAAGTTGGTCAAACATATTTCCTGTTGATTGACTTTGGTCTTGACTTGATTACCACTGCAGTACACATATTTGCTTGTTTTCCTGCATTTGTTTTCATCTGTTTAAAAAAAACAGGCTTTTCTGTATACTTTTAAAGAAGGAATCTTGATCAAGTGCTTGTATGGAAATGGAATGAGGGATACAAGCTGAAGAAAGCCACTTACTATGATCAGAATGGTTATAAAAATGTTTAAACACTCCAAACAGAAGAACCTGCCATACGTATAAGGAATTTAGTTTCGGCTCTAAAAAATATTTACACCCATTTTAAGTGGCAAAGTCAGTAGCAACTGACCATGGAACCATGAAACAGAAAATTATTCCCTCTTAAAATTTTACAGGCTGCTCTGTAAAAATACAGTTGGGATCTGACTTGAAATTAACCTGGCACCAACAAAACCAATCTTTCCAATGACTTTCATAGTGGGGATCACATACAGGGCTCAGAGGTCCAAAGAAAACCAGAGGGTAGCTCGTTCAAGCCAGAAATCCAGAGTGGGTGCTATCCTCCCAAATGGCTACTGCAGCTTGTATGTTTAGTGCATGTTTATATGAATTACCAACACTTATTGGAGAAGAGGAAATCGTTTGTTGTGTATATTCACTAAGAAGATTAGGTCGGACACTATGTGGAAGGAAAATAATAGCAGAACGTTACTCCTTTTGCTCCTTAATACAATGGGGTATTCAGAAATGTTCTGTTTGAAAAAAAATGTGGAGGAAATCATGGTTTCCTAGAAGGGCAACGTTCTGTTTGTTTAATGGAGATGTCAGAGTAGTCTCTGAGAATACTCCCTTGTCTGAGGGCTGGTACAAAGGGGACACTGCATTTTCAGAGCAGGGACGGTGCCAGCATGAGGTGAAACCTTTTCTTTAATTAACTGATGGAATGGAGCAGGAGTCCCCTGTTGGGCAGTGTATCAAAGCTATTTCCCTCTTAAGTTCGTAAGAAACAAGTCCCAGATATTCTTCCAATTTCGTTCCCTTTATAAACATGTAGAGCCCCAAAATGACAAAATTATCCTTATGAAGCAATAAACCTAGGTATGTGCCTTCCAAGATTAACGTTATTATGAAGACAAATTGGACACCAGCTAGGAGGTAGATCAAGCATCTGCAGTGGTAAATAGTCAAAAACCCAAGATTTTTGGCTGTTGGACCTGGAGGCAGAACCATCAGAAAATCATTCTGGTAGTAATGTTTGGTGAGACCACAGTTCATCTAAGAAACTGACTGATGAGGGGTAACCCCAGTGCCCTGGTTCATCTCAATGCTGGGGGCGGATCCTGGATTGGAATGCTTTGATCAAAATCCCAGTTGAAACTTTTTCTCCATAAAAGGGGCAGACTGGCTTCCACTGAGTTATTTTTACACACTCACCTTACCTGTGTACGACTTGATGTGGTTTTCTTTATAAACAGTCCCTAATATATTATGGGATACAGAAGACCATAAATAGAGCTAGAGAAAGGTAGAATTACATATAAGAAGCATGAAAGAAAATGGCCTAATTTTACAAAGTCCGATAAAAGTAGAGCTGTCTGGAGAAATGCAGGGAAATGGGTGGAACATGGCCATCAGCAACTCGGTGCCCTTGACTTACCATGACGATCCCTCCCGACTGCTCTGCGGTGCACATGCTCATGATTGGTGCCATGCCAATGGTGGTCCCTTGGAAATAAACCCCACTGGGAAATTAAAAAAAAAAAAAAAAAAAAACAACTTTCTTAAGTTAATATAGAATGAGGACATTTCCTAACATTTGAAATTCTTTTGGCCATTCTTGCATTCCAACAAGAAGAGCAAGCGTACATGCAAAAATGAAGAGAGCCACGTGGGGTGTGTTTACAGGTGATTTGTGTCCTTAGTTCCTCTCAGATGTATTTTGCATTGTGGTCCCATAATCCTTTCAGATTTTTTTTGCAAGACTCAGACCATGACCAGTCATGACCTCTGTACTTATGAGTGGTATCCTGCCTATTTCCTACGGATTGGAGGGTGCTGCTCCTTTGAAACATCTGCTGATGGAAGTGCTGGGAAGAGTCACAGAGAATCCCTGGTAACTAAATGAAATGCACGTGGTGGTTTACTAGACTTTCTGTTGTAGCTGAATTTTGTTTTCCTGTGTAACATTACAATTAGGCCAGAAACCCAAACTCTTTCAAGTGTCTTGCTAAATTAGCTGGCAAAAATGAAGTCGGCAGAAAAATGACTGATCCTCTGGAACCAGTGCAGGATAAGCACCCACCCCAGGAGGATGCCTCTGCACCCCGGGAGGAAGGTTCTGGTAGGGGATGTTGTGGCTTAGGTGCAGGCTTTCCCCTATGTGGATTCTTAACCTGATCAATGAGTCTAATGATGTGAAGCCCTGTTTAATGCAAGTGATGTAAATTTGACCCTCATGCATTAAAAATTAAACATTGTTCGTATTTGTTGAATCTCCTTTAAGGGAATCTCCTTTAAATGACTTACTCATGTTATCTTGGCCATGTACCTACATAGATTATATATATGCTGTTTGAGAAGTTAGTTATTTTGACAGTGTTCAACTGAACAAAAGGGAGTTAAGTATATATAAAACCTTATCTGTGTATATATGCATATATATCAATCCATCCATTCCATCCTGTCAAACTCACATGTACAGTAGTTGGGGTTACAGATTTTATATTTACATCTATATAGACCATTTTAACAGATATAATTATATATGTATATAAAGTTATATAAGAGGCTAATTTATTTCCACATGTTCAAGTTGGACAGACTCCATTTGGGAAAAAAAAATAAGACAAAACATTCTGACTCAAAATATCTAAAATGTCCTTTGAGTAGTTCAGGATTAATCAATGCATAAAATATGAGGCAACCCCAAATATCCAAGGCAGGGAAGAAAACCAAACAACCCTGTGAAAATAGCCAAAGTAAATTATCAGGGAATGCCAGCAGCCTTAGTTCATATGTAGACATTTTCTAAAGTGAGGATGGGGTTAGAATGGTTTTTAACTTTCTATAATTTTTTAAAAGATTTTATTTATTTATTTGATAGAGAGAGCACATACACAAACAGGGGGAGGGGCAGAGGGAGAGAGAGAAGCAGACTCTCTGCTGAGCAGGGAGCGGGCTCCATCCCAGGCTCCTGAGATCATGGCCTGAGCCAACAGCAGATGCTTAACTGACTGAGCCACCCAGGCGTGCCCCACCTTTCTATAAATTTTTAAGAAACTAGATATAATTTTCCAAAGAAAAAAGTCTCTGACCCCGAATCTTTCAATTCAGTGAAATGAGCTACATGAGAACATAAGACTAATAGCATAAACTGTTTAAGGGTCTTAATAAAAAGTTTGTCACTTGGGGAAAATCTACTCCTTACCAATTTAGATTATGATAAGAATTTTTTTCTTTTATTTAATTATTTAATTAATTAATTTATTTATTTTAAAGATTTTATTTATTTATTTGAGAGAGAGAGAATGAGAGACAGAGAGCACGAGAGGGAAGAGGGTCAGAGGGAGAAGCAGACTCCCTGCCGAGCAGGGAGCCCGATGTGGGACTCGATCCCGGGACTCCAGGATCATGACCTGAGCCGGAGGCAGTCGCTTAACCAACTGAGCCACCCAGGTGCCCAAGAGTTTTTTTCTTTTAAATATAAAGGTGTTTGAATATCTTCCCAATATGTTATAGCTGCGCTTTCCCTCATTTTATTATCTTCATGACACAGTGCTATTGTTGCCTTCTCCCAGAGGACCAGGGACTCCCGAGAGCAGGGAGGCTTATAGTGCTGGCCATCGTTATGTTCAAAGCACCTAAAACATAGTTGCTTCCTGACTGGTGCTCAATACACACTGATTGAAAGAATGCAGACTGCTAGGGTCCTCTGATCTAGAAAACCAGAGTCACAGCGAAACAGGAGGAGGAATGAACATTTCCTTTCTCCAGGCATCTGGCAATAATCATCCTAATGCATCATCTTCACATCTTGCATAAACATTTTTCACTAGTAGTGAAAGAAAATGAGCTTTTTTTTTTAAATAGCCTACTCGGGACAATTTTGTATCAAGACAAAGATTAGAAAAATTTGCATAGAGGAAAATGTTCAGGTGATGGAAAAAGAAAATAAGACATCTCTTAGAGGGACAGGTTTCCTCGGGAGTTCAAAGGGAGACTTTCCCAATAGAACCCCAGTTCCGTCAGGATGGCACGTGTTCCCCACTGATGTGGGCTGGGAAACAGCCCTGTACAAGTCAGTGTGGTCTGCAGAGAGGTGTGCAGCTTTGGTGACTGCCAGGTGAAGCTAAGAAGGAGAAGGGGCTGCTGAGGTCGCTCTTTCTTTAAGCAAAGGAGAGACAGTGAACCCCCATACCTGATAAGCTGGGCATTGTCATGCGATTTGCGGGGCAGAAGCTTCATCTTTCTCCAATCCAGAAATTCATGGAGGCTTGTGAACGGGTCCTGACTTATAGAGCATTTGTCGATGTCATTCCACACCTCCACGCCCACCAGCACTATCCGAATGTTCAGTGGTCTGTAAAACTGACGAAGACAGGCACCCTCTGGGGATCACATTCATGAGAGCTTATAATGCAGAGTAGAACATATTTGCATGTTTTGAACTTCACTGACACAGGTGAGAAAAATATCTCTGTGCTCCCTTGTTCCTGTGGCATTAGAATTTAAGAAATATTTGCAGTGTCTGATGCAAAGTGATATGTTAACTGGGTTTCCATTGTTGTTGACTGGTTAGACACCGAAGTTAATAGGCTTTTTGATGTCTGCCCTTATTTGTAGGGAAGCACACATTTCACATGGTTCACTGGTGTTTTAAAATGTGCATATAGATGTGTACTATCTCTAAAGTAGTTACATTATACCCAAAGACTGCCAGTTAATAACTACTGCAGGAAAAACAATGAGGGAATTAGGATCTTTCACTCTGCCAAGGACAATAATTTGTTTCTTTAAAGCAAAATGTTCTACCTAGGAGTTACTGAAAATGAATTTGTATTAATTTTTCAGCAAAGACTCAGACTTGGCTGATGCTATCACGTTACGTTGCTTATAATCAACCTAGAAGGTTTTAATTAAATGCACAAATCAATATCTTTCAGAATAATAAAGGCATACGCAGAACCCTTCTTCTGGAACTTAAATAAGCATTTTCCTCACAGCCAGAAGTTAGCTCACCAGCGGCATCATGGGAAGGATCTTCTAAAGGAAGTTCCTCTTTTATAGGCTTGTGAAATCAAGCTTCAGGTATACTACCAAAGCATCTTCTCACTGCCATTCTGTCTCCTATCTTTATATACTCCTGACTTCAACCTACAACCCTTTCTCCACAAGCAGATCATCCTGGGGCAGAAGTAGGAAGAGCAGCTCTTCTAATGGCTGAGGGATAGTCTAGTCCGGGACAAGATGATTGGTCAGAGCAGAGGGAGGAACTACCCATTGCCTCCAACTACCTTGCTGCCCGCCATGTGCATTATGACAAGGAGGTGGCTCTGTGCTCAGGGCCCAGGGGGTAAGGACATGGGATCACCTGGCTGGCTATAAAATCTTCCAGTGCCCATGATGGGTGAGGCGGTACACAATGGGCAGTGGGAAAGTCCTCACTTTCTGATACTCCAGGTAGCCAAGGAGAAAGATGTGGCTGATGGTAGCAGCCAAAGTCAAGCTCCAGATGTGAGCAGGTCCCATTTTTATGCTACACGCATCTGGGTCAATAAGTAACAAAAGTCACAGAGGCTCCTGATTGGATGGTTAAGCCCCATTCCAATGTGGTGAGTTAGTGGGCAACACACTCCCCAAGTCTCAGCATCTGACCCCTGTCCTGACCCACAGGAGGCAGGCTCATCGCTTTCCCTGCTGATCTCCCCTCAGTATCTGCTGAGCATTAGGTTAGCCCAAGAGTATGACTGGAACGCACACTACATCACAGAACGTAAGCTGGCTCAGCGGTCCCACTGGGCTTCAGGCAGATAACAATTACAGGCATTACATTAATAAGTTAATGACACAATTCTCTGACCTAAATGCTGCCCAACAGCTTTTTAATCAAGAATTGCTTGGTCTGTCGTATGGACTTGCAAGCTCCCAGCGCAGGCTTCCCGGGCAGAATGAGGTTCCTGGACTCTTCTGGAACTCTGACTGCCCATGTCTGGCCACTGCCCTTTGACCAGGAGACCACACTTCCCACTGTGTTAGGCACAGAGGTAACAGTGATCAGGAGGCAGAAACGTTGGAGCTCCAGTGCCGATGTCCACACCAGCTCACCAAGCCATAACCTCAGAGCCAGATGCCCCATGCAGGCTTCATGTTGTCATCTGTGAAGGGGGCACTGAGTTTGCCTCCAACAAGGGTTCTATGGAAGGGGTAACTAAGGTCTGTACAGCACGGTCCCTCAGAGCTGGCTTTGGTGCTTGCCAACCAAGGGGCTTTTCATGAAATGATGGGTTATAATTTCCGTCTGTTAGCTCACTCGGGTCACATCCTTGCAACAGACTTCACACGTCAGTATGTAATGCACGCTCCTTCCGCTCCCAACTGGTGCCACTGAACAACGGTCCCGCCAGCTACTCCGGCTGAGTCATCAGACGTGACCCCTGTCCTGCCCGCTGGGGGCCTTCTTCCAGGCTGCGGATGGCTGATAACAATAACCACAGCGGACCCTCAGTGAGCCTCTCCTACACCCAAGGCACGGTGCCGAGGACTTGCCACGCTGCAGCTCTGTTAGTCTGCACCCCAGTCCAATGAGGCCGAGAACTAGCATTATTCCCATTTTGTCCTCAGGGACGCTGAGCTATGGAGGGATCAGGCAACCGCTCGAGGCATGACTGGCGTGGCTGGGATGTGGATGCAGGCAGCCCGGCCCCAGCACCCAGGTCTTAAACCACTAAGTAGCACAGCCCCTCCTGTGCAAGTGCTCAGACTCCTTGCCAAGAGGACCCGCTGTGACCCCAGGCCCAGAGAGAAGCTGGACAGGAGCCTGGCAGCTGCCTGTCTGTCCATGCACCCCAGAACATGGGGGTGTGCAGCCCGAGAGCTGTGGCATCGATTCACCCATGAACACAGTGGCAACAGGCATTTGCTTGGCTCTTACTGTATGCTAGGCTTGGCACTGGCCAAGGATTAGGATGCCCTTGCCCTTGGCTCCCAAATGCTCAGAGGTCAGCAAGAGGCTCAAGGCTGGGGACACTGAGCCCTTGTAACAGTTCACTCCAACAGAGTGAACTACCAAGAAAGGGTGCAAACAGGAAGTTCATGGGGTGCTGTGCTGCGGGCTCAAGGAAGCCTTTCTGGAAGAAGTGGATCTGAAAAAAAATGGGTGGGAGCAAAGAGAAGACCTGGTGGGGTCCAACATGAGAACTTGCACCCTTCAGGCAACCAGCTCAGGAGAGGAGGAAAGAAGACTCCCACAAGCAGGAAAACACCCGAAGAAATTAAATGCACAGAAGATGAGCCCTTTCAGAAGTAGGTCACGAGGGTCTGCGCCAGCAAATCTGCCGCTGGTGCTAACTTCTTAATGGATACGAAGCGGGACAGGTAGGAGGTGAAAGGTTAAAGAGGCAAAGCTTGGGTGATCACACACCTCCACTGCTCCACCCTGCAGGTGACTCAGGACCTGGGGAGCGCCTCTTAGTTCCTAGACACAGGCTTTACCTCCAGCTATGGGCATCAGACCTGCTTTCCGTGTTTTACTTACAGGGGGAGTTTCCTGGATGCTTCAGAATGTCACTTTTGTACTCAATGACTTCCTGGTCTTTCAGTCTGGAATGTCCTTCTCCCTCTTCCCTTCAGGCCAACCCAGCCAGCCAAGCAGGTATTAATTTAGAATGGCCAAGGAAAGCCAAGATTTCTGCAAATGAGGAAGTTGCCACTGGAACCATCATTGTTTTGGGGCCGAGACATGCCCACTTGGAAAGGGGCAAAGCTGAACTTTTGAACACCTGCCAGAGCCCAGGGCTCATCATCAGTTAGCAGACTTGGATGCACAGAGCATCTGGAGGAGCCTGGGTACCCCCAGCACAGTCTTCAGGGTCTGCCTGGGGTGGCCGCATATGTGTGCTCAGCAATTCAGCTCTCTCCCGGCCAGAAACACAAGAACAGCCAGGCTGGCAAACTCCATGGAGTCTGTCAGGTCTTTTCTGAGGTATGTGGTTCTTTAATTACCAGGGCGAGTTATTAACAACCCACTGATTGCCAAGGTACCCGGGCAGCAATGCCTTTGAAAGCTTCCAGGTGACTCCAACGTGCAGGCAAGTGTGAGAGCCTTCAGCCCCAGACAGCCTGATAGCTCTGTTCTGCAGGTGTGCTGCAGAAGGGCAGGTGCTCCGACAGCTTCACCCTCTTCTTGTGAAGAGGTAACGTAAAGAGTGTTGCTGAGCTGCTACTCCCAGACCAGACTTCTGGGGTTTCCTGCAGGTCTGGATCACCTTTGCCAAGGGTGAGCTCCCAATCTCCTCATTCTCGGTGAGCAATTTTCCAACAGCTGACTGGACCGATTTCCGGGTCTCAGGACCGTGGACCCGTGTGTGTCACTTATAAATGACCGCCTGCCCTCAGGGGGGCTGTGGACAGAACCCAGGGAGACCTGGGAAAAAGCCCCCTTGGGAGTTCTCCGGAGGGTCAGATGCATCCTATTGGGGTTCTGGCTCTAACTGGGGAACCTGAGACCCTCTCACACTGAAACTCTGGCCAGAAGAGAGCCTGGAGGGAGATGTAGCCCAAGGCCACCGCAGTCCAGACAGCGTGCGTGGGTTGGCCTCTCCCGGAGCTGCTCCAAACCGGGAATTCTGCGCTCAGAGGAAAGGGGAAGTCCGTGTTCCAGCCCAGCACCAGAACCTGGTCTGCCTGCCAAGTCAGCCGAGGTGTGTTCCATTCCCTCCACCTCATTTCTAAACATTTACATGCTTTGAGTGATTTAATTATCCGAAAAAGAACTTACCTTGTCAACGTGATTAGCGATCTCTATTAATCGCTGCTTAACTTTTTCCAGATCTTTTCCTTGCCTCTGAAACTTAATAATTTTAAATGTCAGCATTAATAACGGCAAGAATATCAATCACATCTCATCTTCCCAGCTCCTGGAAACGTGAAGTCTTGAGCTCCACAAACCACCCGGGACCCTCCACGGTTTGTAGTGAAACAAATTCCCATCCTGACGAGTAATTTCCCTGTCTGGGGACTTTCTGAAACTCCCTGAAATTTGCCCAAGCCAAGTGCTCAGAAGACAGTAACTTCTGTGATTTTTCCAGCCTCATAAATGATGGAGGCCATGACATGTTTTGGCAGAGAAAACAGACAAAGAGAAGGCAGTCCAAAGCCATTTTTCATATCATCAACTTGATTTTAACTTCCTCAGAAATTTCCTTTATATTTGTTTCTAAAAATTAAACAGCAAAAGTAATAGGAGCTCATGGCACCAAGTCAAACAGCACAGAGAAGGGAGAAACATTAATGAGCCCGCCTTCTCCCCTCTAATCTGACCGTCCTGCATGGGAACTGTTCTCTGAGCAACTGTCAAGCTGGTTTCATTCATAGGTGTCAGGAGGGTGAGTTCACAAGAAAAGGTCACCTAATTCATAACATGGAGTGGAGGCAAGGAATGAACGCAGAGAAGATCATCTAAAAACAGGGAATTGGAAACTAATTAAAGAGAAAACTAACCTAGCATCAAAGCAGATTTCAGAAGGTAGGGTTTTTCTGCTATGTCTCCGCACGCAGCCTGGATTCTTCGATTCATTTTGGGTCAGGACGTATCAGACAATTTTACATGAAACTTTCCCCCCAAATGTGTCAATACATTCTAAAGCCATCTGCCATTTCCCCCAAATAATTCCTTTTGGAGAGCTTAGCTACAGAGTAGATCTGCTTTTCCTGCAGTCCTGGCTTTTTATTTTGTAATATCAAATACATTTGCAATATTTTATGCTCTCTAATACCAGAAAACCACTTTTTTCAGTGGGTTGTTTACAATGCTTTTAAGGGTTCATAGAAAATGAAGTTAATCAGAGCAAGTAATAACTTGCTAAATATTTTCTTTTCCGTATTTTTTTTTTTTTAACCCACTATACCAAGAAGTTTGAAAAAGTTCTTACCTCCCGGTTGTCTGCTACGATAACCAGCTCTACGTACTTGGTCATCTTGAGGGTGTCTCTTTTATGCTGCCAAAAGTAAACATGGATTTAATTTCTTTTCACACCTCTCCAGGGCTTCCAGAAGACTGTCTGTGTCTCTGGACCCAAGCACTTTGCCTAAGGGGAGACTATCCTCACCACCACCACCAGCAGCCCCACCTCTGTTCCCTCTAGACGTTCACTTCCAACCCCAATGACCTCTGTCAAACCTTCTCCACATGGGTGACCGGTTTCCCTTTCCATATGGGAAATCCTTAAAGAGGAATCCTGCCTGCTGAATCGCCGACCGTGGGATCAGAACGAGTCCAGATCATTATAAATGAAACATGCACATACACAAGCAAAACCAAAGCATTGTCTGGAACAGGAGCAGGCTGATGGGCTGCATGTAGCACAGAGGAAGATCCCTACAGAAGGTGATGGAATTCAGTGTCTTAAGTGTGTTGCTTTCCCCTTTACGGTCGAGTGTTGGGATAAAAGAAAAGTGAAAGAGAATATATTTTGAGGCAGAACTGCATGATCCTTCTGGGGGAACACTAAGTAGTCCTCTTCAGGCGGCTTATTTCTTGTGGCTGAAAAATCTAGTTAGAAGCAAAGGACAATAGTGGTCTGGAGAACAGGGAACAGCCAAGCTGATACGTGGAACAGAGTCAGGCGAAGAGGAGGTGCTAGGAGTAAAACCAGAAAGAAACAAAAGAGAATAGAAAGAAACAGTGTCAAGAAAAAATAAAAAGACTAAACTATATGCCACTGAGCAGGGGACTGAGGGGAGGAGTGAAATAGTTGAAAGGAATAAGGAAACGGTACATCAAGGGGTAGGGACGGAGAAGATGCAGAACTCCCTCTGAAATAAAGGCAGCCTCTGAAGTGGGTTACATTTTAATCAAGTTTCCTCAAAAAACATTTGCACTCTTCCATGAATTACTGGGAGAATCCCAAAGGCATTTTTAGGAGAAAAAGAGCAATTCATGGAGGGTGGTCTCAAAAAGCAAACATTAAAAACGAAAAACAAAGCCTTCTGTTTCTGCAATAAAACGCTGTTGGAGGAAACGGGGGCTGAGGTGGGCTTGGTCCTTGCAGCCGATGGGCTGGTTTCCGCGTTAGAGACACTGCTCCACGTATAAAACTCTCACGCTCTAACCACGCTTTCAGACAAAAGCAAAAATGACCTAGGCATGCTTTGAATCAGCTTTCCAGTCACATAATCCTGAGGGAAACATCTTTTATAAGACAAATCCCCATCAGTCCGGGATCTTCCAAACAGATTTTTACAAGAAAAATGTTTGTATCATAGCAGTGTTCCTGCTCGCCGCCCAGCTGTGCTGATTCATGAATTTAGGGATCCCTCAAGAAATCTGGAAACCTTATGGAGAAGGGAAAAATAAAGCACCAGGAAAGGTATAATTTCTCATACTTTTACAATGTTACAAGAAAAAAAAAGTCAAGGTTGGTGACTACGTGCTACAGGCGTGCTTCCTGGTGATAACTATGTACTCATAAAGGAAAAAAGATCAACCCCAGTGGTACCCACCGGTGTCCCCAGAACAAGCCACCTTTGGAGGGGTGAAGATCTTGCCCCTTTTCCTTCTCGAGGTGTGAAAGAAGCAGATGGCTCTCTCTGTCCCCCGCCCCACAACTTCCCGATTAACCACGAACAGATTCAGCTAATCATACTAAAGAGCATAGAGCTCTGTGACAGAAAAAAACCTAATTAATATCCCCTTGAAAACCCCACAGAAAGGGCCTTGGCTGTTTAGATGTTTACACCTTTCAGACCACGAAGGGTGAAATAAATGACCGGGGGATTTTTCCAAGTGGCCTTGGATCATCATTTAGAAAATACACAATTCCAGATAATGAAAACAAACACATGAACACAATTTTCCTGTCTCTGCAGTTTTCAGAGAAGTCCAAATTTTCTCATGAATTCAGAGAAATGCAAGCTCAGAGAGAAGCCTAACCACATAATAATAAAAAGCCATGGGGGAGGGGCCAGCTCATGGCCACGAACATTCATTCTTCCATCATCGGCACACAGAGAGGCTTAAATTACCTCCACATGACTTCGACCTATCTGGGCTGTCCGGTTAAAAAAAAAACTCATATTTAAAATTTTTGATATGAAGAGCAACATTTGAAACTGGTGGCTTGATTGAATTTTCATTTTTTGGGTTATAAACAAAAGCCCTTCCCCAAACAGATAGGAACGTTAGCCTCTGAGAATGGCCCAAGAGTCTCCGTTCCAAGGTGGAGACCGAGGCGTTCTCTGAGTCTTGTTCAAGAGGGAACCAGTTCCTGGGCCTCCCGAAGTCATCACAGCCAAGTTCCCAGAGACAGAATATCCCCTGACATGCTGCAACAAGAACTCTGGCACGGGGGACTTAACCCAACCCAACTCAAGTCAGAAAAGCAAGATGAGGGTTTCAATAAACGCTTATCATACCTCCTCCCTCATCTGGGCCAGACTATGTGTCTATCATTTACTCACCCCACAAATATCTACTGTCACTCTCTCTGTGACTCGGCACTAGGTCGAGTGCTGGGGATAGAGGGATGGACAAGAAACCCAAGGTCCCAGGCTCATGAGGCTCGCACTCTGGGAGGGGTTAGGAGACAGGGTGACAATAAAGAATCAATGAAAAAAATCTTAGCCTGTAAAAGGGGCAAAACAATAGACATAAACAGCGTTCTGCAAGGAGGATAAAGATGGGCGTGTGTGACGAAGACAGCTACGACCCGAGGATGAGAAGTAGGTATGTGTGCAGGGAACAGTGTTCAGATAGATGGAATAGCCACAGCAGAAGTTCTGAGGCTGGGAGACCATGGAGAGTCGTGGCAACAGGCAGGATGGCTGCATGGTCTAGAGCGGGAGGGAGGAGTGTGCATGAGCCTCGGACGGGGCAAGGAGGCTGAAGGATCATCTAGTGACCTGAGAGCACCAGGGAGCCCCTGCACGGGAGCTTTTAAAAATAGCCCTCTGGCCGCTGGGAGAATGGATTATGGGAAGATAGTAGCAGAAGCCAGGAGTGCAGGTGATTGCTGGTGACGGTTTGAGACATGAACCATGGAGATCGGCAAAGGGATTCCATTTGGGTGTGATGCAACCATCAACAAAAGAACAATAACAATGAAGCCAGGGCCCACGTTTCCGTGGGTGGCAAGATTAGCAAATTAAATAAATCCAAAGTTTGGTTTGATCTTCCTCTGAGTGAAAAAGCGTTGTTGTTTGCTCACAAGAGGCTCAGTGCCTGGACTCTGAGGCCACTTTATGAATATTTATGAGCTGAGCCCCGGTCCCTACTTTGCCAGGTCTTCTCCACCATCCTGACACTGGCTTGTGTGGGCGTGTGAAGCACACTGATCACACCTGCGTGGGATACAGCCCCTGGGGCCTGGCTGATTCTTGGGCTGCACAAGCAACCCGAAAGAGACAGCTGGAGGAAGGGGCTCCGTCTGACAGAATGAACGTTAATAGGGACAAATGCAAAATACTGAAGTTGAGTCCACAAAGCCAGTGGCACCAGGGAGATCTGTTATTTATTTATCCAGAATCTTAATGGACTTAAGTCTCAATAGGAATCCACACCTGGAGATTTTGGAGCCTCAGCTCACATGGAGGGAGGCTCAGAGCTCAGGGCCAAAGAGGCCATCACTCTGCCTCTGTTGTCTACCAGCAAGATCTAGGAAGGAGCAACCAAGGCAGTGAGAACGGTTGATACGGTCTCTCAGAGGAGGTGTGGACAGCAGATGATTATGTCAGAGAGGTGTTCGGTAGGCCTGCTATAATTAGCGGGGTCACATGGCTGTGGCCAGTTCCCGATGTTCAGCGCTCAGGCTCTGCACCACCATTACGTGTCTTCTACCAAACAGGAGGGGCTGCCTAGAAATCAAAAGCCGTAGACCGGCCCATTTCAGAACAGCTATGGGGGCGCCTGGGTGGCTCAGCTGGTTAAGCGACTGCCTTCGGCTCAGGTCATGATCCTGGAGTCCCGGGATTGAGTCCCACATCGGGCTCCCTGCTCAGCAGGGAGTCTGCTTCTCCCTCTGACCCTCTTCCCTCTCGTGCTCTCTATCTCTCATTCTCTCTCTCTCAAATAAATAAAATCTTAAAAAAAAAAAAAGAACAGCTATGTTTGAGGACACACAACGGTGTCCCCTGACCAGCTCAGCAGCCTGAGCCCACATGGCCTCCTACAGGAAGTACTGCCTTTCACATTTGACTCATAATCACCCACACTAACGGAGGGGAGCGATAGCACAGATGATCCCCAGAGAAAGGATGATTCAAACATAATTCACATTTGCCTTTGGAATGCATTATGTGATTTTTCTCCCGTAGCAGATTTCCCAAGCCTTCGCCTATAGCTGGCTCAGGCCAGTGTTAGAATTAGTCTGCGTTCTCGCCTGGCTCCTGGATGGAGAGGGAAGGAGTGTGGTGAGTCGCAGGGCAGCAGAGTGGCTGGGGCTCCGCGGGCCGGACTCGGGGAACCTGCAGAGGCGGGATTGGACTACAAAGCCATATGACTGCAGGCACCCTTCCAGAGCGACTTGGGTTCTCACTAAAATCTAACGTAGAGCCTTGTAAAAATGGCAAACAATAGCTCAAGCCTGTATTATTGCCCGAGCATACCCCGAGTGCTGATTTATTCCTGCTACTCTGTGAAGGGAAACGCACATATCTGCAGAAAAATCTCAGCCTGCAAACCAGTCTTTGCACTGGTTAACACTTAGCGGGGGCAGAAGAAGCTCGTGGAAGGCCGGTATGGCTGCCTCATTGCATAAACAAGAGGAGCTAGCTGCAGTTCCACTGATTTTTTTTTTTTTTTTGAGTATAAAATCAGGTGGTGGGAGTGAGCAGGTAAGCTGCACATAACGTGAACATGTCTCTTTCATGTTCACTGGAGACACTACCCCAAACCACATGGTCTCCAATTCCAATCCCCAAGTCGTTGCCTTACTCGAAAATTACGTTTTGTATCATTTTCATTATGTAGATGTACTTTATGTCATATTTCCTCTTCCACTAAAACAATCACAACTATTTCTAGAGAAAAATGTTGAGGGCGGAGCTGTTGCCTTCCTTTTTTTAAAGGTTCGTTTGCACTGCAATGTGCATTATTAACAAAACAACATTGTTATTCACGTTTTGCTCTCTCCTCTACAAGTCAGAATGACTGGAAATTACGGTGCCAAGCACAGTTCTAGAGAGCCAGAAGCTTAGTTAAAGAACTAAAATATGGCTGGCAAGTAGAGACCGAGCCCGTACTTCTACATGAAATGGCAAACGTATTTGGATGTCATTTAAACTGTCACGTTACGAATCTCACAACATGGGTAACGTGTATTCAACAAGGTGCTCAAAGCAAAAGCGCCTTAAAAACAAAATGCCAATGTTCTCCTTGTTTATGACTGGAAAAGCTACAGCTTAATCACTTCTTCTCAGAGGTCTGGAATTGAAGGCAAGAGAGTATTTCAAGAGTAAAATAAACATGCCCTGGGACCACAGAGGCGGGTCTTTGTGATTCCAACTCTTCAATCTGTCACTCTAAAATGGGGGGGATGGGGGTGAAAGGCAGGATGGAAACTCTTTGGAGCTGCTGTTCACTGCGGGTGTGTGGGGGGGATTTTTCAAGCTCTGCTCCCTGGGTCTCCCCTCCTGAGTATCAGTGTCAAGGTGGGTCACCGTCCCAGACGGGGGTTCTTCCTCTTCCGTGTGATGGGGAAGGGCAAAGAGGTGGCAAGCCCCTGCCATAGAAAATCTTGTGAGCATAATAAGAAGTAGAGGACAATAGGGTCACAGAGGCAGAACACCAGATCAAGAAGAATGAACGAAATGAAAACGAAGGTTAGAGGAACACAATTCACAGGTGTGAGGGAAATTTTACAAATGAGAAGAAATCATTTAGGATCACGTTTCCCGTTGGAACTCAGAATAAAAATGATGAGGAATGAACAAAGAGGAATAATATATATGCAGTGTTGAATGTTAAGCAGCGGAACACTCCAAGTCAGGAAAGAGAAAATGTGCTGTCTTTTAAGTGGAACCTTGAAGAACATGTCCCTAGACCCCCCAATGTTAGCACAGCTGACATCGTATCTGTGAAATCCTGATTTCTTGTCAACAGAGGAACAGGAAAGCCAGAGATAAAAATCAGGAAATTGTTGGGAATTTCCTATCTGGTTGTACTCACTGAAAGTTAGGGCCCCCAGCCAAATGTGGCTACCCTTACTCCTTTTGAAGAGTGTTCTGCTGCAGGGCGCCTGGGTGGCTCAGTCGTTAAGCGTCTGCCTTCGGCTCAGGTCATGGTCCCAGGGTCCTGGGATCGAGCCCCGCATCGGGCTCCCTGCTCGGCGGGAAACCTGCTTCTTTCGCTCCCTCTGCCCCCCCCCACTCATTCTCTCTCTCTCTCTCTCTCTCTCTCTCTCTCTCTTTCACTCACTTTCTCTCTCAAATAAATAAAATCATTAAAAAAACAAAAGAGTGTTCTGCTGCGGCCTGTGGTGCCCACATAATACTGGACATAAAAGGGTCAGGCAGCCATCTGGGGTGGAGGTTTCATGATATTGCACCAGAGGGTATTGGGGCCCCTGTGTTTCTGCCTGCTTAGCAGGGAGGGAGATCTGTGGCCCCGACTCCATCAGGTAATGATTCTTCCCACTTTGAAGCAGAAGGAGAGACCTTTGATGAGCAGAGCCAGGAGCAGGTGGCCAGAAAACACAGGAGTGCTTGGACCATCTCGGGAAGGAAGGAAGGACAGGCATGGGCAGCATGGACCGGGGTAAGCAACACTCCTTAGCCACACTGCATGGCCAACAATCTGTTCACCTCTGCACAGGCATGCAGGCATATACTGGGGATGCTATGCAAATCAGAACAAAAACCCTAACTGTAAAACAGACTTGCCAATGAAGAAGGCTCCATATTGTCTTTCTCCTCCTGAGGAAGGAGAGCTGCCCAAAGGTAGGTGAGGGTCCATTCTCGTCTTATTTATCATCATGGGTGCAGTGGTGGGGTGCAACCCTGGGTCTAGGCCCACAGTAGCTTTTCACTGACGACATAATGAATGGTAATTTTCTGGCCTCTGAGTCAGACTTTACCCAGTGTAGGTTAATGAATCTGAGGCTGACATTTGCCAAACAATGATGGAGGTTTCAGTATTTGGTGATGCTCTGCATACATGGTAGCAACCACTCGATAAACTGGGGGACTCCAACCTCAGACACAACAACCAGATGGCAAAATTGCTCCAGATGCACTAGCCCTGGGCGCTCCTGGCTACAGTCCCCACTCCCCAGATTCATGACCTTGATCTCCCCCCTACCCTTCTTGCCCACATCTGGGAGGGGGGCAGGAGCCTGTTCCCTGCAGCGAGCGCAGACGTGCTGTACTGTGATTCACAGGATCCCCAGGTGCCCTTCAGGTTCTCCACCGGGAAGAGCTTGTATGTGTTCGTTTCATTTTTCATTGGTTCCAAGATATAGGTGTTATTTTCAAATGTAATAAGTCCCCTGTTGAAAAAGAAATAAGAAAAAATATATAATCTTAAGGGTAGTTTCTTGTTTATGGCCAAGGCTCTGTTCTTAACGAGAGAAGAAATACAAGGAGAAAAGCCAATTTATTTATAGTCTCAGGTTTTAATTGGGAAGGACATTTCTGAGCCATACGTTTGCATGGATTCATCTTGCAAATGTTTTGGAAAACAAGTCTGGGAAATGCTTTGTCTCAAATATTTTATGGTAAAGAATAGACTGTGTTTAGCCTCTATTTTTTTTTAATTTTGATTTATAATTTTTTTACTTCTCTAAGATATATTTCTGGGAAAAAGAGTTGAGAGATGTTTCATCTGCTTAGAAAGTAACTCTATCTGAATTAGCAGATGTGATTCAGAAGGGAAATCTTTTTCTTTAAAGGAAAATTCTTGCTTGTGAATTATTCAGCCCGATCAGCTATGTTTCCTAAATATTTGAAAGGATTCTGATATCAGGTTGAGTATAAACTTACACTTATTTATGGGAGCTGTGAATAAAGGAAGCAATGTAGATGCACAAAGCATTAGAATGGCTTCTTGAAGGCTGAGCTCTGCCCCCTGTTCTAACTTGGTTAAAGGTGGATCGCTCCTCACAGGAGCCAAGACCACTGGGAGACATCCCAGCCCTGAGGCTGGCAAGGTGGCCTTCAGAGTCTGGCAGTCTGGGTGTAAGGTCCAGCTGTGTGACCTTGACCTCTTTGAACCTTGGTTTCCTTACCTGGAAAATGAGATAATAATACCTAGTTCTCAGGGCTGCTATGTCATCCAGTTAAAACTTTTAGCCCTGTGGAGGCCATAAGTCAGTGCTTAAATGGTAGTTGTCCTCTTTGTTATTAACAAGGGCAGGTCCATGGATTAGGCTTCTGTTAACATGTTACTCCAAATTCCAAATTCCTGACAATTTCAGGAAGGTCTTGTGCTTTGATAACACATCTGCCCACATAGTGGCCATTCATGACTCCCTGATATGAAATACAGCAGTAATATGATAAATATACTTCTGGGAATGACAGTAAGAAAGAAAGAAACCTTTGAAGTAACCAAATTTGGGAATAAAAGTATAAATTCTTTAAAAAAAACCCACAAATTTGCTAAACATTCCACCTTGCAGAGACAGACGGTGGCCTCAGGCCTCGGACCACAGTGCATGTCTGACCTTCTGGTGCAGGACAGGCTGGGTTCCGCTTCCCAGAAATGAGCAGCGCTAACCTAGGGGTGTCAACTTCCTTCAAGTGATAGGGAACATTGGCCAAATGATGGTTTTTGTTTCTCTTTTCCAGTGTGGGACAGGAAAGTGCTTTAATTTAAAAGGCTCTTCTTGATATTGAAAGAAGGATTTTCTTTGGAGAAAGGGCAATTTGAGTAATAGGAAACTGGCAGCTTTAAGACTTCCCACGCAATAATGGAAGCTTCTAGTGACTTCCATTCTTTAGCAAGGCAACCACAATCTCTCCACTAGAGAAATGCATCACATTTTCGTGTGAGATTTATTGCACTGTAAACAGACATGTTGAACATAGTGAACCTTAAGCTTTCTTGAGACATGAGTGCTTTTATACTCTCCTCTGAAAAATTCACATGTATGTATATCTGCAGTATTTTGCAGATAACGTCAGAAGATTCAGGACTATGGATGAGGTCCATGGGCTCCAGTTTTAGGGCAGAAGTTCTAACACATACTTTATATTGCCTCAACCCAAGGATTTGAGTATGCCTTCATCCTTAAGAAATAGCTAAAAAAGTTGGTTGCTCCATTGGTTTTCTTCAGAAAATCTGAGGCTTTTTCCAAAAGATGGACCCTGTGAAATGTTCTTTTGTCATTCATTATTGCTTATTTCAGTCATTCACTCATGCTATGCTTATCGTTCCAAATTTAGCATATGTGCTGCAGAAGCAAGAACCATCCTATGCTTATTGATGGCCCATTTGTAGGTGAATATTTAGTCACTCTTAGATTTTAAAAGAATGATGGAATTTCATTACTCAGATAGTATGGAAGGAAGAGGTTTGAATGAGTCGTATACGTATTTTGAACACAACTGGTGAATAAATACTCGCTACTCAATTCATTGTTATTCAACTGGTTTACTCCACCAGTCCTATGTACTGAAGTTATAGACTAAGGAAAAGAGAAAGATCATGCCCGGGATGCCCGTGCCCCAACTCATGTCTTTGTGTGGCTCCAGTAGATCGTACAGACATGACTGTGGCCATCAATTCTGTTGGGGTGGCTTGTATCTCCTCTTAAAAAGTTCTCTATGAAACAAAACTTAGATTTCTAAGTTTGGAATGGGTAATGGGATTTTTGTTTATTAAAGTTGATTTTAAATAGCCTAAATTAAGAAAGAGTACTTAAAAATGATAGGCCAAGGGAATGCAGAAGACAAACACACTTGGACGGAAAATACGGATTTGCTAAAAAACTGACTTTCCTGCCCTAAAACAAAGATGATACCAACATTTCATTTGATACTGCAACATCTTCTATTTTGCGTTAGGGTTAAGTAAGCTGGACACTCACAGTAAAACATGTCACCAAGTTCTAATCATGAGAAACAAATTACTGAAAAAGTTTTTCTACTTAATGGAAAATTTTTAGAAATTGTTACTTAGTCATAAAAATGTTCTCATATCTCCTTTTTATCTTATAAGTCATCCAAAGGCCAGATGTTGAGAAACTGGGGTGAAGGCTTTCCCTTTGCTCTAAACAATTGGCAGCCTGTAATACAGCTTAATTAAATAATTGCTTTGGACTGTCGTGGGTATAATTAATCATTTAGCCCTAGAGATTGCTGGAAACAACAGTGGACACAAAATTCAAGGATTCAGGGTTTCTGAGATGTAAAATTTTGATGTTCTCACAGCCCTTGTTGGCCCCAAGCTAGATAAGTGAGTGTAATTTATGCTGAATGTTAAAGATGTTTGGTTGTAAACTTGGAGTTGGAAGTGTCTCGGAATATGGAATTTAAATCCAGCAGACTTTGAGGTTGTGGTTCTTTCCCCTTGCCAGAGTGGGGCAGAAAAATGAAGACCTCAGCTACCTTTTCTAGGGGGAGAGTAGGGGGAGAGTAGTAGGGAGAGTAGGAGAGTAGGAGGCAGAGCTGGGACCTGTGTGCCCAAGCCCTTTCAACCCTTCCGCTCTCCTGTCTCCCTCTAGGGCTCTTTTGAGCATGGGCTGGGGCCCTGGACAAGGATGAGCATGATGGAGGAGAAAAAAAGCCAGAGAAAATTGGCAGCCTTACTTTAAATCTTAAAATCTTGTTGTTTTTCCTTCAATAGAAACTTAGAGGAATCTATTAACATTTTAAATTGACTTTGTTAGCTTTCAAAGTGAAAACTCAGGAGGCCTGTATTTCCTTGAGATAAGTTTTTGTTTTTCTCAAAATTCAGTTTTTAATCTCCAAAGCAACGGTGCATCAGGCAATAACACGGCTTGATGTTGTTGTTCTTATTATGATTTTTCTTACCACTCCCAGGCAAGCAGGAGAGTGGCACGGATTTTGACTACCTGTAATAATGTAATGATTAGAATATATGAATTATCTGGACTAGCTCCATGTTCAATTGCTAATTGAATTTTCTTGGAAAAAAGACTTTTGGTCTCAATATCAGGCTGCCAATCATAAGTTAGAAATGTGGTTGGCATGAAATTTAATTTCAGCTCTTTCCTAGGGAGCCCATGGGTAAAAGCAATATCCCACCTCACCTACGCTGGATACGGTGATCACGGCAATATTAGTGAACATGCAAGCACTGGAGGGCTTACTCTCAACAAGTAATTTCCATGGGAACTACTCATGTATGATCAAGACAAATTTGCATTGTCCCCTACTACCCCTAGGCGGGCTCTGGTAGAACCCACAAAGACATCTCCCCCATGGTTCCTGTTTCAAATGTAATCATATCGGGGTTTGGGAGGCATATGACAAAAGAGGTAAAATGTTAGACTATTATAAAAGATTTTAATAGTAGTTGTGAGTGGCACATCAATAATAATAATAGCAGCTAGGATTTATGAAGACACCACCCCCCTGAGCCAGGCTCCTTTTAAAAAAGAACAGTTTATCGAGAAATGATCCAACATACCATTAAGTTCACTCCTTAAGCAGGTAATTCAATGATTTTTAGTACATTCAATGAGGTGTGCAAACATTGCCACTTACTCTAGAACAATTTCATCACCCCCCCCAAAAAAAACCATCTCCCCATTATCAGTCACTCCATAGGCTCTCCTGCCCCATGAGCCTGGCTTCTGAATCCTCTATTTTCTCTGATATTTACGGCAATCCTTTTAGAGCAGGTATCATGAGCCCCTTTTACGAACAGGAAGCTAATGCTAAGAGCCCAAGGTCGCTGTGGTGGGTAGAATAGTGTTGCCCAAAAGGATATGTCTGACTCGAAACCCTGGTACCTTCAAATGGAACCCTTGGAAAAAGGGTCTTTGCAGATGGGGTTTTGTTAAGGATCTCAAGATGAGCTCCTCCTGGATTGACCGTGGGCCCTAAATTCAACGACACATGCCCGTAGAGAAAAAGGAGAAGACAGAGACATGTGGGGAGGCGTGGAGGTGGCAGCAGAAACCAGCGACGGGGTGACCAGCCAGGGCAGGCCAACGGTGGCCAGTAGCCACCAGGAGTCAGGAGCGAGGCATGGGGTGCATCCCCCCTCCAACGCCGCGGACTCCGTAACTTCAGACTCCTGGCCCTGAGAACCGTGAGAGAATACACTTCTGTGGCTTTCAGCCCCCAAGCGTGTGGTGGCTTGTTATGGTGGCTCTCGGACACTCACACAGTCACCCAGCTGGTCAGCGGCACAGCCAGGACGCCCCCAGTGGACCCGGCCCCCGAGCTGTTCCCTCGTCCGTGGCCACGCTGGACGGGCGGCCCTCTCTCCTCGGGCACCAAGGACTTCTCTGAGGAGGGCACAGCTGAGTTCCAAATAGAAAGGCTACCCACAGGCTGGGTGGTCAGCCCGGTGCCCACCGAGGGAGGGTCATCCACTGCCCGTGGGAAACGGGGGGCCCTGAGGGGAGTTTTGGCGGATGGGAGGAACTTGGAGGGTGGGGAGCATGGAGGCCAGGTGAATGGCCTTGAAGGATCAAAAGCTGGGAAGAGAGAAAGGTCAGGGTGTGCAAACACCACATACACGAGGGTGTGGGCGGATGGACTGTGGGGGCCGCAGAAGGAAGGGGGGGCACAGGATTTGGGCTTTGTTCTCTGCTTCCATCCTTCACCTTGGCTTTGGCCTTGGCTGCACTGTGGCCTCACCACACACGGTTCCACACCCTCCGAGCTCATGCTTCAAACTCCCCGGCCGAGGGGCCTCTGTTCTTGCTGTCCCCTCTTTCCTCGGCCTTTCCCCTTCTCCACCCCGGGAGCCTCTACAAATCCACAGGCTCCTTTCGTGTAACCAGGGGTGCCCAGCCCTCTGGCTTGTGGGACACAGGCTGCTCGCAGGCCACGGCCGTGTTCCGTTCCTCGGTGTTCCCACCCAACGGCCTGCCACTGTTCCTGCCGCTGCGCCTGGGCTCCAACGACCTTCTGGGCCGATGCATAAGCTGCAAGATTCCGCTCAGCCGACCTTCAGGATGGCCCGGCATCCGGGTCCCTTCCGTGGTTCCTCCGGCGGCTGTGTGCACACGCACTCGCTCGCTACACGGGCCGCCCTCAGCATCGGGCTGCTTTCCACACCCGGGGGGGGGGGTTTCCCCATTTGTTCTGGTTTTGCTGGCCCGGCGCCGGGACTGGCATGGTCAGTGGGGCATCGGGACAGGAATAGGTGGCCCGCGAACAGCTGTGGGCACGCACGTGGGAGGGAGTGAGAGGCTCTGACTTGGAGGCCATAGGAGCCATGTGGCTTTGCCTGCGGAGGGGTGGCAGGACTTCTGTTATGATCAAGTCCTGTTTTTGAAACATGACCTTCTGGAATGTGCAAGATGACTGTGAAGGGAAGGGTGGAGGCAGGAAGCACGGGTGGGAGGCAATTAAACAATCTTGGAGCAAAGGTTGATCCAGGGTGGTGACGGGGAAATATGAACAAGAAACACTTTACGTGGAAGCCTGTAGGGGCTGGAGCAGGAGAGGGGTCATCAAAGTTCACCAGGAGCCAAGCTTAGGAGCCAGAGATGCGCTAGACCTTTAATGGAGAAGAGGTAGGAGGGGAGCCCATCGGACGGGCCGAGGAGTTTAGATTCGGACGTTCTGGCATTTTGGGGGAGAGCTGACACTTGACCTTGGGCGACCTTCAGGATAGACAGCAGTGCGGCCCTGCAGAGGGTGCAGATGAGCTGTGATGCCAACACTGGTTCCCACAGACATTCCCACAGGACTACGGAACGCACCTGTCCACGGGAGGAGGCCAGGACCAGGAGAGCCCCGGCCCGAGGTCATGGGTGTGGCCAGAGGGCTGGAGGGCCGGCACGTAGGCCAGCCCCAGGAGCTGAGGGAGCAGAAGGTCACAGTGCAGAGCTGAAGGTCGAATTAACTTTATCTCCTCTCTAGCCAGTTTCTTCCTTAATATGACCTACTACGCTTTAGAGATGTTTTAAAAATTTGGACTGGCCAAGGGGCACCTCAGTGGCTCAGTCGGATGAGCGTCCGACTCTCGATTTCAGCTCAGGTCATGATCTCAGGGTCGTGAGGTCGAGCCCCACGTCTGGCCCCAAGCAGAGTCTACTTGTCCTTGTCCCTCTCCTTTTTCCCCTGTTCATTCTCTCTCTTTCAAATAAACAAATAAATAAGTAAATAATTTGGATTGGCCAAGAGTGTCATTGACCACCTGACGGCTTGGGGAGGGCATGTTTACTCTACCGAGGCTGACTGAGCACCTATAACATTCCAGGTTCCAGGCTGAGCCCAGCGCCCCGCCTGCCTGGAACTCACCGTCTAGCAGATGGGAAAGGGAATGCAAGGCCACCTCTGTGCACCTGACTTTCTGGCCCGTAGACCACGTGGTCACAGGCCATTTAGGCTGAGCTGTGAGATCTGGTAAAAAAACCACATCCCTCCAGGTGAGCGACTTGGAGTTAAGGTGTGAGGTGCCAGGAAGGCAGTGAGCACCTGGCGCTGGACGTGTCAGCCTGCAGGAAGGCTGTGGCTCATTCTCCAGCCTGCCTTGCTCCCTCCATCTGCTCTTTCTCCTAAGATTCCTTCCTCCTCTTACTTTACCAGCCGAGATTTCTGGTTGATTTTTTTCTTTCTTTTTTTGTTTTGTTTCGTTTTAATATTGTTTATTAGCACAGTAACAAATGCAGACGTAAGTAGTCCACAACATATAACCAATCCACTGAGCAACTCCTATTCCACACCTTACAGTTAACAGCTTAAGGTATTTTACTACAGGTTTTCACAAGTTGTGATTTAAACCTCTTATCTTGTCACAATAAAGTAGATTGGCATATAAAATAAAATACATAACTACTCATTTCCTATATGGTGTCTTACAGCCACGTATCCATTTTATATATATGAGATGACAGTCTCTAAAAACCATTAAATATCAATGTTCCCTCCCAAGAAGGGAAAACAAATTCCAATTTTTTTGAACAACAAAAAAAAATGTGTAGCCTTGGAAGGACTTTACATAAATGGCCATGGGTGTAACCTGTACAAAATTAAGCTATTTTAAATTTACAGACTATAAGCAAGTGAACCCAAATGTCTACTCTCTGTACTACATTTCAGCTAATATTGCAGAACTAATGACAGTTTTAAAAAGTTGTCATTACCAATTCTGTCTACTGTAGCAAGATACCTTAAGTTACAACAAAATCTTAGGAAATTAGACTCAATAATATCTGTTATAGAAATACCCTACTCTTTACCAACTCCCACCCCCCCCCACCCCTTCAAAATCATAAGCAGCTCTCTCTGTGACAGACAAATAAGAATTGTGAAAACCCAATTTATGTAGTGTATCTCTTGGTCCACTCTCTGGCCATTCTGTCATGTTCTGCTCTGTTGGTCATATACTGAGTGGCAATACTTCCCACCAAAGTGTCAGCAGGATTACAGTCTGTAAGAAGGAAGCAGACAGAAAGAACTTTAGAAATGGTTAGTGCTGGACTCCAATTATCTTTTAATATGTCCAAGCAAATAACTCCTTGACTGTTAATATTACAGGGATAGATTCTTGTCTGAAATGTAACCTTTGGAGGCTTAAGGGGGTATTCTGGTGTAAAAGTGATATCAAGGAAGAATACACCACCCTCATACACGGATCCTGGAGGCCCCAGAATGGTTGATCTCCATTCATAGACGTTATCACCTTTGGGACCAGCACTGCAGTTAGGTGGAGGGTCTAAAGTGATGTCTGCCAGTTCCTTCTGAATCCTCTTGGCACTGGTAGAGAGGAGTCTGGAGTTTTTGCTCAGGCTGACTTCACTCTCCTTCTTCTTGGGGGTGTTTGTTTCTTTCTCGGTTTGCTGATTGGAGGACGAAGATGAGGAGGAGCTGGTGCTGGCCCTCGAATCGTCATCCGACACAGCGAACCCCCTCCCCACCCCGCAAACAGCCCCTCTCTCTGTCTGGCTCCTCTGTGCCGTCGCTGTGGCTGCGGCTTGGTTGATTTTTTCAAATGGGTCAATTCAACTTGTCTGTCAAATTGTAAATAATAAAATAATGATGCTGTATAACAGCAGAACTTTTTCTTTTTTGTACAATGGTTGCCTTTGCCTTAAATTGCAAATGATTACTTTCATTATAATGGTTATTTCTGATTCTATGGATCATAATTCTACCCTTTGAAAAATAAGTTGATTGACTATTTTTCAATAGTATGGGGCAAGAAGTTTTCCTGCATTCTGTGTTATATTTGATTTCATTATATAAAGTTTAGTGCAGCAAACTTTTTATTATATAGTTTAAAGGAACATAATAATGTATGTACTTATCGGGGGTAACAAATAGACTTGCATCTGAGTATTTGTATGTAATTGAATTTTTGAAAACATTTTGTGCTGTCTCCCACATTGAAGGCCGGTGCTAAGAGCTCCAGGAGCTACAAGCAACGTATCAGAAATGTTTCCCGTCATGAAGGTCCTTACAACAAGGTATGTGAATGTACGGCAAGGTATGCCAGTCTACTATCAATGGAGCGAGGAAGGACAGGTGCCTTAACACAGGGATGTGACCAGATATTTATAAATCACCTGCTCCGTGGCAGGAGAGGGCTGTCTGTGACAGCACAGGTGAGTCAGGGTCGATCTGCAGGCAGGAGAATCTTTGGGAGGCAGGGGCGGGGCTTCATGCAGGAGTATCCTTTGTTTTGGTGAAGCTTCTAAAGCCAAATGGGAGGTGGGGAGAGAAGCGCGTCCCAGGCAGAGAGACGCCAGGGACAAAGATGGTGAGATGCATGAGGCATGTTCTGGAAATAGCTAGAAAACAGTGGAACTGGTGGGGGGGGGGGCTTCCTCCCCATAGAGCTGTGCCTGCCCGTGGCTCTGATGAGCATCACAGGAGAACATGCAGAGGTGCGTAAATGCGGGAGATGCCTCTCTCTCGAGACAGAAGCTGTGCCTCAGAATGGGGTGACAGTGTCCTCTGGTGTGGGTATCTGTAGCTCGGAGCTGCGGCATCAGGATGAGGCCCCCGATGGTGGAGCCTCAGGTGGGAGCTCTGCGCAATGGTGACGTTAACACTGCCCCTCCCCTCAAGAAAGCAGAAACTGTAATGATGACGGAGAAGAAAGTCCGGCATCCCCTGCGTGTGTCTTCGACACCCCCAGGGACATGTGCGTGTGTGCACGTGTGTGCATGCATCTGAGAGTGTGCTAGTATGTACGCACACAAGTGCGAGTGTGTGAGCGCATGGTGCGGCCGTGTACGACGGTGCAAGTGTGCGCGCATGCAGGAACACAAGTGCAGGCATGAGTGTGTAAGTGTGAGTGCACGTACGCTTTGTGCTCAAGTAGCTTCAGCCCCATTTAGAAGTAAAATTAGTATTATGACCCATCCTAGTTTACAACCCTAGATACCAGTTTCCTCATCTATGAAGTGAACGGTGGGTCTGTTAAACCACAGGTGGTTCCTTCAGAAATTAAGCCTCATTCCAACCACTGTGCATGCAGGTGATGGGAGATCTCTTGGCTTATCCCAAAAGCGTGAGCCCCCAAGACTCCGTTGTGCCAGACGGGAGTAGGAGCAGAGAGGGTGGAGCAAGAGAACAAGAAGTGGTGAGAGACGGTGTCTTCCCTCAAGGAGCTCAGGCTCCCGCCAGAGAGCTGGATGGGGATGGCATTTATGCATAAAATCAGGACACGGGGACGTGCTGTTCTGATGCTGCAACAGGAGCGTGCCAGGGATGGTGTGTCCTATGACAGAACACAGCAGGTAGCACCTCTAGGGTGGGAGCAGACTTCTGTCCCCAGCACCGCAACAGCTGGGCCCCTGTGCAGTGTGGTGGGGAGGAGTCCCCGATGCCCACGGGGGTGCTGTGGGTTAGGTACTTCCGGGCAGGGGGTGTGAGGCACGAAGCAGGGAGAGAAAATGAGAGTCTAGAACGTCAAAGGAGAATCACGCATCTTTGTGATGGAACCGTGCTAACGAGGACTGAGCCTTTGGGGGAGACATATGATATAGCAGAAAATTAACTTATGCCTGAACTTTGCCTTTAACTTGGAGTCCTTTCAAAGTAAGAATAGACTCCACGGCTGAACTCATTTTTATGACCTGTTTTCCACGTTGCACTCCATCCTCTCTATTAAAGAGCTGTTCCCTCTTTAATCCTGCTTTCTACTGGGATCTTTTTGCTTTTCTCGCTCCTTATCTTTCCCCCCTCGAGCTTCAAATGAAGAAGGCTGACTTGCTTGCTTCCCTCCTCTCTTCTCCCTTCCAGGACTGAGTCTTTTCTTGCTGCCCATCTTTGATCCAACCGTTTTGAAGCAGTGCAGGACGTTCCTTCTCTGCTTTTTCTCTGCAAAGCTGTGATCTGCTGGGCTCTAATTAATGTGTCTCCTAGGACATTTGAGGTTCCCCCCACGTTCTTAGATCTGAAGGTGTTTTTGAGTCACGCCATACTGAACATAATTTTTAATGCCTATTGTTCTTTCTCTAAATCCATGGGACTGGTGCCATGATGGCGGCATCTCCCCTTTATCTCCAGTCTCAATCGATTCTTCTTGCAGTGGGCAGTTGATCCAGCAGAGCTTTTTCTCTGGTCTGATTCTCTACTTACAAGATCTCAAGGTTGACTCCATAACTCCAGCATTTCTCTGTGGATGCACGGTCTGCTGCTTTTCTAACAGCAACACAAAGAGCTGGGAAGTCCAAATTCTCAGGAGCACCACCCATGCTCAGTGTCCCCCATCACTGTCCCCACCCCTCCTGGTGGCCGAAATCAGACGACGCAGTACCTGCTCTTCTGACTTTTCCTAAAACGCCAGCCACACGTAATTTTACAGCATTCCTCTTTGCCACATTATGGCCTGTGCCAACTACCCCAGAGGGAACATCGTCCAGGTGCTGGAGACGAGAGGTGGAGGCTGAGAAGCAGATGCTGCTCAAACTGGGCAGAGAGGTTGACCTCTCTGTGTGGGAGGACAGGTACCCGCGCCTTTGGTGGGCAGCCCGGGGAAGAAGGATGGGAGTTGTGACAGAGGGGCATGGCCAAACACAGAAGGCAGATTTGTCCTATTTGAATATTACTCTGGGAATACTCTATCCGATTGTTTCTCTTCATTTTTTATTTTTTAAATTTATTTTTTAAAAGATTTATTCATTTTAGAGAGAGAGCATGAGTGGTAGGGGCAGAGGAAGAGGGAGAGAGAATCTCAAGCAGACCCCACGCTAAGCTCAGAGCCTGACCCTGGGATCACGACCTGAGCCAAAACCAAGAGTCAGATGCTTAACTGACTGAGCCACCCAGACGCCCCCTTCTCTTCATTTTTTAAAACTAATGAATTAGTATCACTGGTTTGTAAGTTGTCTTATTTAAAAGGAGCTTTTAGGAATACCTGGGAGATACCCTTTCTCTTTACCCATCAAGTGTTTGATATGCCTATGAAAATCACCTGAAAATTACCAGACCAATCCCGATGCCTCTACTAATGCCTGTTCTCAGTTTTGATGGTCTAACATTTCTTCACAGATGTGTAGAAGCCATTGTTGGAAGAAGCCTGTTTGTTTCTTACTCTTCCGGCCCTCATTTGTTCTTTCTCTGGCAAAAGCTCCCTGGTTTTCCTTGGTGCCCTCACCCGCCCCACTTCCCTTCCTTGGGGTTGGGTGTGGTTCACCCCCAGCCTGACCCAGGGAGTTAAACCAGAGCGTCATACCCACCACTGGGACACTGTGATTGTTTCAGGGATGGGCCTATGACCCAGTCAGGGCCAATCAGATGTGTTTTGGGGAGCTCTGCTGAACTTGAAAAGAGGGGCCCCCATTCTTCTACTTGCCCTCTGAAGCTGTAAGCCTACGGTTGCCTGCAACCCCTCTGTCACCACAAAAAAATAAGCCATGTGTAAAAATAAAACCAACACAGAAGAAAGTAGAGGCTAGAGTGGCGAGAGAATGGACTCTGATAGCATTGGTTAGACCCTGGATCCAGCCATGCCTGAAGCCACCTCTGGCCTTTTAAGTAGCATGACTCTACCTCCAAGTTTTGTTTGTTTATTTGCCAGTTCGAATTAGCTTTTCTGTTCTTTGCACACTTTGACCTTTATGTTAACTTGAAGGCTAGAAATACCTAGCCGTCAGTAAGTGGCCTTTGAACAAACAGGTCCAACTTTCAGGCTCCAGAGAGGTGCAACAGTAAAGTGTGGACTTGTGGGTTTTCCCTTTCCAGGTGTGTATTAGAGACTCTCTACTTTTAAGCGTGTTGGATACCACACAGGGCAGGGTGACTGTGATTTTCACGTGTGATCTTTGCCACGTGGTCCTGTGTGCGTCCGCCGTGTTTCCCTTAGGAGGAGTACGGCTTTGCATCGCATTAGCCCAGAAGTCCTGCTTGAACATACCTCCCGACTGGCCCATCCCAGAATCAAAGAACACGAGGCAGTCTCAAGAGTCTGACGCTTCTTCCTTTGGCTGCTCACTCAGGGTCAGGCGTAGGACTGGCTTTCCTATAGGTCACCGCATTCATTTTCAAAACCACCACTTCAGCTAGAGACTCTATTCCATTTTAACGCAAGGAGACGGGGGCTCAGAGAGGTCTGGCTGCTTATCCTCTGTCACCCAGCTAGTTCACTGCTAGGGCTGCTGTGCTCCAGGGTGGAAACACCCACTGTTGGCCCCAGATCATCCATCGCGGACCCCCCTCCGCCACTCCCCCGTCCCAGACGCCGTCAGGCCCGACCCCATCCTACCCTTCATCTCTGTTCACCTCTGTCCCCCAGGAGCCCGAGCTCTGGTTTTTCCGTCGAGACGGGGCCCTGCCTCCGCACAGCTCTTTAACCCTCTCACTGACCCCATTCTCACTACCCCCCTCACCCCTCTCACTTTCCCACTGTGCTCTTGGGACTCACGGTCCGTCCTCAAACTACCCTCCCCCCGACCTTCCCTCCTCGCCCCTGCTGAAACCCAGCTCACCCTGCTGCCCCCTGCCCCCTGCCAGCCTTTCGAGAAGACACTTCATCGTTCCAGGTCCCTCCCTCGCACACCTCAGTCCATGGGGAGCGGCTGTCCTCTCTCTGCGTCTCGTCACTTGCAAATGCTGCCCTCCTCTGAGCGCCCAGCACGCCTGCCGGGCTCGCTCATGTCTGGGAGGCCCTACCTCGTGAGGGGCTTTCCCATGGCTTCCTCGGCAGCAGGAGCTTGGTGCCTTCACGTCTTTGTGCCCCACACTACCTCGGGAGAGCGAGTCTCAGACACAGAGCACTTTCGGTGGAGAAGGAAATGGTCAGAAGCTTATGCAGATGCCAGAGGCACCAGCCTCTCTAAGCCCTTGAAGAAGTTTCTGGACTCTTGCTTGTCTGCAGGTGCCAGCTCTGCCCGGGCTCCCATCACTCGGCAGGATCCCTGGGAAGGAGTCCAGCGGAGCTCTGCCCCTCTACATGCTCCGCTTACAGTCTGTTTTCAGCCCAGCTGCCAGAGTGACCTGTGTGAACGTTAAGTCAGACCGCAGCACGAAGTTCCTGTGACCCCCGTCACAGAGAGCGGAGAGGCCAAGGCCCTTCTCCTTCTCCTCCGACCTCAGCTTCCCCTGCCTCTTCTCCCTCCTCCGCCTCAGCCACACCAGCCACCTTGCTGCTCTGCCAACCCGGGCATTTTCCTGCGTCAGGGGCTTAGCACATGCTGTTCCCTCTGCCAGGAATGTGCTTCCTGCAGACGTCCGCACGGCTCACTTCACCTCCTTCGGCACCCGCACTGAGGAAGTGCTCGAGGAATGTCTGCTGAAGGAACGATTAACGACAGGAGAGCAGCCAATCCAACGGCAACAAGATAACTCTGCTTACGTGTCGGATTAGCAGATGTTTCAAAGTTCAATAGCGTCCTATAAATGGTGTATCAAAAATGCTTTATGAAAGCAATGGTGTGCCGAGATATGTGTGCGTACACACGCAGTGGGGTGAACCAGAGATTTAAGTTTCTGTCTCCTGACTTGCAGAGAAGATGTGACCTATTTTTATAAAAATAGAGAAACACACACATGCGTGGGGCTCTGCCTCCACAGGACGAGCAGAAAGCTAGGGCGGCTACCCCTGCCGCTGCCATGTTTTACCCGAGCGGAGCGGAAGAGGGTGGGTGGGGGAGGCTTAGCTTTTTGTACAATTTGTTGAATTCCAGTGGTAAACACTGAAAATACACCAGATATGTCAGGGACTGGGGAGGACGTGAGGAGAGAAAACTCTCAGCTCTGACGGCCAGCGTGGGAACCAGGACAGGCACTTGGAAGAACAAAGTGGCAGGACTGTTGCTGGTAAAAGTGAAGGCCCTTCTGCCTCCGCACGGCATCTGCTCTTCCCGTCCCCCGCCACCCCCCCAAGGCCGGCTGCACAGACGCACAGACCCCCCCTGAGGCCCCTGGCACAACCAGTGTGGTCTGCAATTGAGAAAAGCAGGAAACCACCTAAATGCACATCATGGAGGCTGTGAAGAGATACGATGTGGCGAATTCAAGCATATTTGTCAAAGGAAGGAACCAGTCCCATGTGAGCCAAGGAGGATGGATGTCAAAACAGTGCTGAAGACAAAAGCAAATTGCAGAGTGAGACAGGATGCCCTCTCTTGACATCTGTAAATTGTGCAGGTGACCTGGGTCATGAAGAATGGGCAAGAGCCCGGAAGGATGCATGTTCCACGTTAAGAGAGGGCACCCGGGCGTGGGGAATGGGATCAGGATGGGAGATGGAGGGTGCAGTGGAAGGGGCTGGCTCTGGGGGGCACGACTGAGGGACTGCTCTGCTCTGTGCCCCTGACACGCAAGTGAAGAGAGAGGGGCAGACACAAGGGCAACGAGACTGAGAAGCAGGGCCTGCGCGGCTGGCACCGGCAGGAGAGCCCCATCCTCGGGGGTGGCGGCCCCACGCCAGGGACAGGCATTTCCCTGGCGGGTGTGTCCCACAGCCGGGGTGGGGGGCTTCTCCGGGCTCCGCGGGCTGGGTGATGCTGGGGACTTATTCATAGATGCCGCCGCTGTCCATAAGGTGCGGCCACGGGGACTCGTTATTAATTGAAGCGTATTTGTGAAATGCCTGCCGTGTGTCAGGGTGAGTCTGAGAGTGCCCGTCTCCCGTTAGCGTTCGGTGAGGCTTCTGGCTTCATCCGCAGCTGTTCACACCCTGACAAGCGCCGGGTAGCCACACTTCCCTCCCACTTGCAGAGCTTGACTGACGTGTGTGTGTGTGTGTGTGTGTGTGTATGATGTCACATGTGGTATATTGTGTGTGTGTGTGATGTCACGTGTGGTATATTGTGTGTTTGTGCCGTGTATGCTGTAGTGTGTGTGGCGTGTGGTATATTGTGTGTGTGTGTGTGTGTGTGTGATGTCACATGTGGTATATTGTGTGTGTGTGATGTCACGTGTGGTATATTGTGTGTGTGTGCTGTTTATGCTGTAGTGTGTGTGTGACGTGTGGTATATTGTGTGTGTATGTTTGTGCTGTGTATGCTGTAGTGTGTGCGTGACGTGTGGTATACTGTGTGTGTGTGTGTGTGATGTCACGTGTGGTATATTGTGTGTGGGTTTGTGCCGTGTATGCTGTAGTGTGTGTGTGGCGTGTGGTATATTGTGTGTGTGTGATGTCACGTGTGGAATATTGTGTGTGTGTGTGTGACGTCACGTGTGGTATATTGTGTGTGTGGTATGTATGGTGTTCGTGCTGTGCATGTTGGAGTGTGTGTGTGTGATGTGTGTGTGTGGCAGTGCATGTGGCAGATCGTGTCTGTGTGTGGTGCTGTGTGTCGTGAGTGTACAGCGTCCCACGTGGGACTCCCAGAGACGTGGCGTTCCAGAGGGCAGCCCTGGTCTCACTCAAGCTGGTGCGCCCCCCCAGGCCCTCGGCCCTCTCCCCACAGAACCTGGGGCCCAAGCAAAGCAGGACACGGTGGGATACAAGCTGCTGGTTCACAAACCCAATGAATGAATCTGGTAAAAAGGCGGAGGCGACTGGAAGTTGGTCAGACAAACTGGTTTTCGCGGGGAGCACCTGAGAGCCAGCTGTTGGTGCGTGAGTGTGATCCAGAAGGATGAGCCGTGAGGGCTGGCTCGTCCAGCCACGGAAGGGACCTGTTTCCTGACACAGGCCACAGCCTCGTAGCCAAAGCCCCTAAACCCATGCCTGGCTTCAGCTCACCTTGATCTCCATTCAGCTGCTTGCTCTGCTTTGCCTCTTAATGAGGGGAGGCCTGTGCATGTCTACCGGGCACGCAGCCTGAATGCTAGTACCTGAGCTCCTACCTTTTAACACTGGGAATTACTAAGCACAAGAGTCACATAAACGAAAGATCATCACAAAATCCTTGGATGTAGAAACTCAGCACGTTCCAGTGGCTCTCAACCCACCAGGCCTGAGAACCTTCTAGAAAGAGTTGCTGTGGCAGAGAAACTAAGATCCTGGGCACGATGTGCTCCTGCGAGGTGTCCAGCAGGGATTCTCTGTCTCGCCGGGTGGAGGCTCAGGCCCCATCATTTACTCTTGATCCTTGAGAGCAAATGGGAGAAGGAGGAGGCGGTGGTCATGCTCAAGACTGGAGCTGGCCCCAGGAGGGCCACTTACCTGAGGCCAGAGCAAGTGCTGAGGCTGGCTGTGGAGCCAGAATATCCTTGCACGTGTCCGTGGTAGTAACAGTGACCCTGCAAGGAGGAGAAAGTCGGCTCAGTCACGTAGCTTCTCGCCCGCTCACCATAAGCCAACCGCCTCCGGCCCCCTTCTCCTCCTTTCAGCTACGGGATTCCCTTTCAGCATAAAATACTGAACCAGAGGTCTTAATATTTAATGCTAAGCCCAGCGTGACCCGGCCAAGATCTCTGGCAGGAAGGTCTGATTTACTTAGAGATGATCAGTGGGGTGTTAAGCTGCGTCCAGGCCCCACTCTTGTCTCTCTGACACCCTTCAGGGAAGCTCTGATGTGGGGTGTTTCACAAAACCCGGCAGCAGAACAGAGCACATGGATATCACCACCTTACCCTCCTGCAAGCTGTCTTTTGTAACGAGATGAGGACCCGCATGGCCTATTTAAGCACACTGTGAAATGTAACAAAACATGGCCTAAATCTATGGCTTCTGGAACCAGAATAGCAGATGAGACGGCAGCTGGAGGGGACTGCCCTGAATTGCCCAGTTGAGAGCTGGCGGTCTCTCTCAGCAGGAAAAGAAAATTAGGAAGGTCTTCTCGGTCCACGACAGAAGTCCCCGTGTGACACCTGCAGAATTCCACTTCTTGGATAAGGTCACTGCTTGCAACAAGAAACCACAGCATAGACCCTTCCTTACTGAGACAGAGATCTGTCCAGAATCCACATAAACAGAGGTTATAGGGCGGCCCCCACTAAGTGGCTGACAGGCAAGAAATGCTAAGTGGGCTCCATTCGCCTCTTTCATGGCCTGTGCACGCCAGCCGTGTGGCCCAGCAGAAGAGGCGGCGTGGAAGGAGCAGGGCGAGTGGGCGTTGGGCTTCAGCTCATCCCCGCTGCGTCCACCACAGCACATGGCTCCTTTACTCACTTTTCCCGGAGCAGAGCTTGGTGTCCAGCTGTTCTGCCCAACAAAAATCAAATCCCAAGACTACCTTGACTTTGCTAAGAAAGAGGACTGGACTGGGGCACCTGGGTGGCTCAGTTGGTTAAACGTCTGCCTTCAGCCCAGGTCATGATCCCAGGGTCCTGGGATGGAGTTCTGTGTCAGGTTCCTTGCTCAGCGGGGAGCCTGCTTCCCCCCACCTCCCGCCTGCCGCTCCCCCTGCTTGTGCGTTCGCTCTCTCTCAATCTCTCTCTGACAAATAAATAAATAAATAAATAATCTTAAAAAAAAAAAAAAAGAAAGAGGGCTGACTGGATGGGATTAAGCAGCCAGTGACATCCTGTAGCACCTCAATAAAGGGGTCAAGGTTATCTGTAGAGATTATCTGAGTAGAGGACAGACTTCTGGGACCAGCTGAAAGGCAACTCAAGGAGGCAAATGAGAGTGCTGGACACTTGTTATTTTGACTTTTCTAGAAGTTCTCCAAAAATTCAGGATATTAATACTTGGCTTGCTATGTGAGAAATGATTTTTAACTTATGATATCTTTGGTTGTACAGTTTCCAATTCTTATAAAGCCAGATTTTCCGTCTTTCTTTTTATGAATTTTATGTACTGCTTAGGGTGGCTTTCCTCAAGGTCACACATACATCCTTCTTTATTTTCTTCTATTTCCATAGTCTTATACTTAGCCCTTTGATCTATCTGGAATTTATTCTTTGAGGGTGGTGAGGTTAGAATCTGTCCCCCACAAACTGAGACCCAGCTGTTCTCTGCCACCATTTCCCCTTTCCTGGTGATTGGAGGTGCTATGTGTCACATACGGGGTGCCCGCAGCTCCGCTTTTGTACTCCGTGAGCTGTCCCACTTGAGACCAACCTCCATGTGTCCATTTCCATGCCAAGGTCGCCACACTGTTTATTTCCTATTGTGCCACCCCACATTTGGACGTCAGATAGAACAAGTTCTCTGTTTTGATTAAGATTAAATTCACATACCACAGGCTTCACCCTTTAAAAGCATTCAGTTAGCAGGTTCAGAATGTTGTACAGCTGCACCACTGTCTAATTGCAAAACATTTTTGTCACTTCGAAGAGAAACCTCATCCCCATCAGCCATCACTTCCCTGGACCCGCTCCTTCTGCCTCAGCTTCCTGTCTCTATGGATTTGCTTATTCATCCATTTCGTGGCAGTGGATTCATACAAAACGTGGCCCTTTGCGTCTGGCTTCTTTCACTCAGCATAATGTTTACAAGGCTCATTCAGGTTGTAGCATGGGTCATTCCTTTCTATTGCAGAATAATAGGACACGGTCTGGAAATGCCAAATTTTGTTTATCCATTCATCAGTTGAGGGGAACTTGGTTTGTTTCCACTTTTTGGCAATTGTGAATAGTGCCGCCATGAACATCCGCATACAACTTCCCGTGTGGATGCACATTTTCAGTTTTCTTGGGTACATACTATGATATATGGTTTGCAAATATTTTCCCCCTCTTTGTGGGTTGTCCTTTCATTTTTCTCAAGCATCTCTTTTGAAGCACAAAAGTTGATCGTTTTGATGAGGTCTATTTTTCCCTTTGGTTGCTTATGTTTTCACTGCCATACCGAAGAAACCATTATCTCAAGGTGCTGAAGATTTCCACCTATGTTTTCTTTTAGGAGTTCTACAAGTTTAGCTCTTATATTCACACTGAATTAATCTACATTGAATTAATTTTTGTACATGGCTTGACGCTGGAGTCCAGTCTCACTCTTCTGCATGTGCAGATGCAGGTGATCCAGAGCCATTTGTTAAAGGGCTATCTTGGCAACCTTGTTGAGGGCAGGTTTTCTTTGGTTCTGTTCTTTTCTTCAAATGTTTCTAGGATATTGTTGCCTATTTTCTCTTCCAGCTGAATTTTGGAATCAAATTCTAAGCTTTGTAATAATCCATTGAAATTATATTAATAATGTGGTTAATAATCCATTGTCATATGGGCGCCTGGGTGGCTCAGTTAAGCGTCTGCCTTCGGCTCAGGTCATGATCCCAGGTCCTGGGATTGAGTTCTGCATCGGGCTCCCTGCTCAGCGGGGAGCCTGCTTCTCCCTCCCCCTCTGCCCTGCTCATGCTCTCTCTCAAATAAATAAATAAAATCTTTAAAAAAATAATAATCCATTGTTATAATCTATCAAGATCAATTTTCCTATTCATGTACATGGCATGTTTCCATTAATAAGGTTGTTTTTATGTCGTTCAGTCTAGTCTTGGATTTTTTTTTCATATCGCCATTGAAAAGCTTTCATCAGGCTTATTCCTAGGTATCGGGCAGTTTTGTTGATACCACAAACAGGATCTTTTTTTCTATTACGTCTTATACATGGTTATTTTTCATGTAAAGGAAAACTTTTTTTTAAGTTATCCCATATCAGACCATCTTATCAGCTTAGTTTATAGTTTATATAAATTTAGTAGCCTACCTTGGATTTTTTTTATGTTGTTGATTATATTGACTGTAAACATTCGTGGCTCTCTTTTGGCCCCGGGGCAATGTTGAGGAGTGGGGTGGCTAGGTGCCCAGGGGCGAAGTCAGGAGAGGGAACCACTCACAGAGGGAAAGCATGTGCAGAGATGGGAGGCAATGGAGGAGGGGTCGGCAGTTCGGGACGAGGGTTAGTTCTGCTTGCCTGGAAGGTTCTAGGGCAGGTGCAGGGCACTCACAGCCATGATGAGTCTGACCTTTCCAATAAGCAGGTGGCTCAGGAAGGAATGCATTGGGAAGGTAGCAGGGGACACCTGCCCAGCCTGCCTTATCAGGTATCCACCCAGAACTTGCTTGCCTTTTTAGCTTCCACTTGAAATTACTTTTGAAAGGCTCCACAGCCCCCTCTCTCGAGATAAGTGGACCTGTGTACCTAAGGGAGTTGTGATAACAATTCCCTAATTATGATGAGGTTATGTAATTGGATCATAATGCTGCAGGGCACCAGAGGGATCCCAGTGGGGGGATTTCAGTCCTGGGTGCCCAGCAGGCACATCAGAGCGGAAGAGACTCGGAAAGTGAAAGAGCAGGAGCTGATCAGTTTAGGCTGCCCAGGGCTCCCAGAATCATGGTTTTTATCTGTCACCCATCATACATCACAGATTTTGCCTCATTTTAGAGAAATATGAAATGTTGCATTGGCAGCTGAGTATTGGTTAAACAAAGAAAAACCAAATAGTGACAATAATCTTATTACTGACCTCTGAAATCTCAAACTCATTTATTCTGTCTCAATTTATTTTTTTAATAGATTTATCAAGCGTATTTTCAAATTAAGTACCCAGAAATATAAGCTCATTAAAGCATGAACCGAGAACAAATTAGTATAAAATTAATTTCCAGTTCACCAACTAAGTTGAAGTAGTGCTGATAACGGAGGCGGGGGTGGATCTTCGCTCGCATGAGCTGGCCCTGAAGCCATCCCGTCTCTCTCGGTCATTACCAGAGTTCCTAACTTATTTCCTAGCGCTAAAACTACGTTTGATTCATCTTCGGACAGCTAACAAGCCTGCTGCTCACTCCTTAACTTCTCAGATTACCAAGCATAGCTACTAGAGCTCCAAATTCCAGATTCTCCAGGACAATTCGAATGTCATGAAGTTTTGATTTTTTCAATATGATGCGCTACATGCTTACACAAATATGATTTCATTTTTAGGACGCAGTAAGTCATATGGATAAACTCAAACTCAGACATACTTATCACACCATGTGCCACATAATTGGTTGTGAATCTGATTACGAGGAGTGGAAGAGACGTAGCCTCCCGCTCTCTGGGAGGTTTCGCCTCCCCTTGCCTCTCGCTGAGGCATGTGGAGCAGGGCCCGCTCTGGGGTCTCCAGGCGAGGGCTCGCCACCATATCCGAGAGCCAGCTCGCCTCCCGTCGACTGATGCTAGAAGGCAGGAATCCATCAGACCTCACGGACTCACAAACACCTGGCCCGTTGGGTGTGGAGGGGAGTACACCAGCGAGAGACACAGCAGGCATCCATCATGCCTGGGGGGCAGCTACTGATCCTGTTGTTTTCCCTGGCAAACGTTCTCAAAGCATCCCCTTCCACAGCCTCAAGAGTGTCAGCTGCTGTCCCTTTTTATCACACCCGTGTCTGTAGAGGCGTCTCTGAACAAGACACTGTCCCGTTAGCACGTCGACGCTGCCTGTTCTGCTGATCCAATACATTCTATTTCTACCTAGAAAACAGTCCCAAACATGCATAACCACAAAATTACATCTTTTCCTTTACAAAAACCTCTAACCATGTATTTTATATACTTATTACTTAATCTAATGCATTTCCCCACTCCAGTAAAATAAGCTTTCCCTCCGTTTAATACTATCAATCAAATGTAATGGTGGATGAGAGGGAGATGGAATGAGAACCCTTGAGCTCGAGAAGAGGAGCCCTCCGCTCTCTGCCACATGGGAAGTAAAATACGAATTCTGTTATCCAACTCTCAGCGGACTAGAAAGAAAGGAATTTTATCTGCTAAATTGCTAACAAAAATGGCCTGACCTTGTGATTCAAAAGGACTGGGAGCAGACAAAGTCTGTTAGGGAATATGCTGAGTGAAAATTATTTTCAATGCCTCTCTTCCTTGGGAAGTTTATAGCCACCTCCTTCCTACCCCCAGCCGCACCATATGTGATGTGCCAAACCGCCTTGATTTAGTATTTGAATCACACAGTGTTCTAGCTAGAAGGAAGCTTCAGGCCATCTGAGGCCAACCTTCCTCTTTCAGGCAACCCCCTTCCCGAGCAGATATGGAAACTGAGGCCCTGACTGGTTAAGTGGCTATCGAAGGCCACAGAGTTGGTCAGTGGGCTAACATTTAGGGGGACTCACATTTAGGCCTCTCGACTCCAGGCCAGACGGCTTCTCTCTGTGTCCTGCTGCTATGAGCATGTGACCTCACGGATCTCTCTTTTTCGAAAGAAAAGCTATCACCTAAAATCCAAACTTGGACGGAACGCCTTCTCAAGCACAACAGAGCCTATCCCGGTGCCACTCAGGAAACCGTGGGAAAGTGATTTCCAAACCCACAGAGAGCCCTGCAGATAGAAGGGGTACGAGCGTGAGTGAGTGCGTGTGGGTCTGCATGGAAGCGTGTGCACGTGTGTGGGAGCATGTGTGTGTGCATGCGTGCACCTGCATGTGTCCGTGTGAGCTACGGGCCCGCATGCATAGGTCAGCATGACCGTGGTCTAGGTCGTGTTCCCTTGTATGTAACATCAGGCCCCCACACACCACACGGTTTGCTTGAGACTAAAACATGGTGGTGCATTCGAGCAAAGGGAAAAGTAATTTGGCAGCCGTGTGTTTCTCTGGTTGGGCTACATGACGCTCAGCCTTGAGGGTGTGTAGGACAGGATGGCTGAGAAGTTCAGTCACCACACCCATACCCCCAGGACTATCTTTGCTCTCAGCTCTAACAAGAACCATGTCTGGTTAAGCAACTATAAAGGACGAACCTCAGGGGCCATTCACATCATTTCGCTGTGGTGGAATTCTGCATCAGGGAACACATGCTTAAGAAATCATGTTCACGTTCCTCGGGACCTCCCAGCAAACAGGATGTCTGCAAAACTGAGAGTGCTTGATGGATCCCGAGTCGAAAGTCTTGGAATTGGAGACGTAGAGTCTCAGTTTTTCATCTGTGAAATGGGAGTGACCCTGATTGCCTAGGGTTTCGGGGATCAAATAAACATTACACAAGGAGAGTTTGTGACATGTAAGGCACTGCCATAGATCTCGAATATGAAAATATGTATTTTAAACCCATTGTGCCATAAACTCAACTTTCTTCTGTGCCAAACCCTAGCTCCGTGTGTTTTTGCTGAATGAATGAATGTTTGAGAACAATGGACACACTGGAGAGAAGGGGGTTGATCTTCTTATACTCCTGCCTGGGTTCCTAACTCCCAGCTCCAAATCCGCTTGCATGCTGTGTGGGACTTTGCAGAACTGTGAACACGAGCAGGAGGGGCCTGGAGGGAGCCAGGTCAGAAGAGCAGATGGGCCAGTTGCCATTTCACCAGGACACACGCTCCTTAAGAACACTGCGCTCAGCACAGCGCATCACCCCCTTTCCTGGCCGCGGCCCACTTTGTCACCTGCTATCCTAATATAGGGGGACTTCCAAAGCAATGTACGGTCCTGGGTGGCTACGAATTGTTGTAGGCAGTGGCTACAGCTGGCTCGCTTTTCTAAAGCCCTGACTGTGTGCCAGGTTCAAGGGTCTGTTTCATGTTCACATTCGTGGCTGGTTAAGTGCTTCGGCTGGGATTTGAACCTGGGCAGTCTGCCTCCCTGGCTTGTGATCCTGCCTCCAGACAGAAGGCCTCACTCAGAGCCTTCCCTTTCCAACAATTTGGAAAAAGGAAGTCACCCAAACCTGGGGTTCCTCTGGGAACTCATTCCAGATTCCATGTGGGTTTGGTGCTTCCATTGTTTGGCTCCTAAGGTATCCTTTATGTGGGCCCGTCGTGTTGTTTGTAGTCAGACGGCATGCTCCCCGAGGACAGGGCCCGTGTCCTGCTCCCTTCTGTAAACCGCTACAAAGCACGGCACCGTTACTGATCTGCATTCCGTTGGGCTTCGGAACGATGCGCTCAGCAAATCCCCAGAGGGCCATTCGGGCTTCCTTTCCATGCTCCAGGACTGAAGATGAGCAGAACACCCTGTGCACTCCCCCAGAAGCATGTGCTGGGTGTCTCCTTGCAGATGAATGCGAGTCCATTCCCTAATCCAGCCTGCTACAGTTTTCTAGACTAATTCCATTAACTACAGACACCACAGCCAGGAACATGTAACAGAGACCCTTCCATGTTCTGTTCCAAGTGAGTCAGAGGCAGGATCACAGTGGCCAGGAGCTCTGATTCTAGAGTCTGGCTACATGGGTTTGAATCCTTATCAGCTGTGGGTTTGATCTAGTGGTTTACTCCTGCTACATCTCAGATTCCTTGTCTGGGCAGAAAAATAGCAAACACTGATTTATTGGGAGGATCAAACAACAAAATATCTGAAAAGCACTTTACATCATGCCTTGCATATTGCTGAGGCTGACATACTGGACACCCAGCACACATTTGTTGTTGGGCGAGCATCTGCATGAATGACGCACGTACGAAAAGGAGGTATGGAACCACTGGGGAATGTGCACACTGGTCTAAGAATAAGGGGGCACTGGGGAAGCTACTGATGATTTAGGAGGATCAGAATAAGTGCAACAGGGAACGGCACACCTAGAAAGATGTTCTGGAAGGACTGCTGAGGCAGGAACAGGGGTTGGATTGAACCTAGGTGAGACTGGAGATGGGGAGAAAAGGTTAGGTGGCTGCGACCTCTTCTGGCTGGGCAGAAGGCAGGGCCTGTGCCAGAAACCACAGAAGGGTCCGTGGACTAGGAAGGGTGGAAGATGCAGTGGGGTGGGGGCACCATGGGATACAGTCAATGCGTCAGTCGGTGGAAGAACAGGGCAGCCTTCTGGGAAGAGTACACGGATTGCATGAGTGTAGAGTACAGTGAAGGCAGGGAAATTAAAGCCATTTTAAAGCATTTCTTAAGAGTCTGATAACAAGCCTTGCTCACACCTGCTACACTTACGGGATGTGAATGACCTGTGACTTCCCTCCTATATCCAGAATCATCTTTTCATATGTTTCTGATGCTTTCTAACTGTCGAGGAATGAGGTTGACTCCCTAATATCCACTTGCCCTGACGTGTTTCGTCCAAGTCAACTGCAGAGATTTGACTCTTTTGTTTTGTTTTGTTTTTTAAGAAAGGGAGAGAGAGTTGGGGGAAGGGGCAGAGGAAGAGGGAGAGAGAGAATCTCAAGTAGACTCTGTGCTGAGCACAGAGCCCAACACGGAGCTCGTTCCAACAACCCTGAGTTCATGACCTGAGCCAAAGTCAAGAGTCAGACACTTAACTGACTGAGCCACCCAGGTACCCCTCGACTCCTTTTCGATAGGAAACATTTACCAGGGAGATGGATGGGATGTCACCCAAACAGTGCTTTTGATCAAAATATTGGATTTCACACCTATCTGAGGTCCGGCCTCAGTTAACACTGACTGGTCTCCTATTGGCACCTGCCAAGCAAATATTTTCATAAGTTTTTCCAAAAGAAACACATACAACAAGTGGAATTTTCTGGGCACAGCTCACACATCTAAGGTCAGACATTTCCCTTCTCCCATCTCCTGGCCCTGGCCTCAGCAGCCATGTCTTCTCCCCTGGGCTGTAGGCTTTTCCAGAAGAGCCAGCTGCCTGATCTTGCTGAATCCCTGCTCTTGCTTTCTCTGATTACTCTTGGTGCTGCCACCAGTGGGTCTTTCAAAGCCTAGGGATCATGACACCCGAGGCTGAGACCTCTTACGCCTTCCCAGTGTTCCTCCATGACAACCACATGTATCACCATGGCCTCCAAGGCCTCCACACTCCGGCCCCTGTCAACTTTTAAACACTCCCCTGCCTGCAAGTAAAGCTCAGCATCAGCCCAGAATGTCCTTCCCTCACCCGTCCCCTGGTTCATGTCTCCTCAACCTTCAGATTTCGGTTCACATGCTCCTTCCTCCACGAAGACTTCCATGATCCCTTAGACCAGATTAGGCCCCTCAACCTTCCCTTCAACACATTTATCACAGATTTTTATTAGGTGTGAGATTCTTGGAAAAATGTCAGTCTCCTCCTTCTGGCCCCACGTAGGCCCCCTTGTCTATATTCAACCCCTGTGATACCCTCGGTGGCGGCCACAGGGCCTTGGCAGTGTGGAGGCGCTCAGTTAGCGCACGGGCAGCAGATGGGTGCCTTCCCACCGAGCGCGAACAACGCTCGGGAGGGGTTCTGGAGCGTTATTCTGGCCTCTCCCAGAGTCTGGGTTCTGAGATGCAAATAGCACAAATGTCATGTGCGTTGTCTCCCACAGGCCTTATTAAAAGTAAGAATATAAAACATAATCTCCCCTCAGATGTGGCCAGCAAAGGATAAAACCACAAATATTTCAGACTGTCAGGACAATGGAGAGATAAAAGACAAGTGATTAATTCCAAAATTAAAATCAGCCACTACTCAGCCTGTCAACCAGCTTATGCTGATGGGTGAGAGATGAAATTTTAAAAAAGAGGGTACTATAGCCAAAAGTGGTTCTTATTTTTATGTAATCTTAAATTTAGGAAAATCCATTGTGTGCTGACTTCAGGGGGTAAGAAGATGAGTCAGCACATTTCTTTTTTGTTCTCCAGCCTGATTTAATAAAAACAAAACCCCCAAAGCTTTGTCTGTCTCCTCACCATGAAAGACAAGAAGAGGTCATGGACTCCACTCAAGGGGTTTCTGTTGGAAGGACCGGCTGTCTAGGGCTGTGGGTTCTCTTCAGTGGGGAAGACTGTTCACTCCTCACCTTTATAGTAACATGGCTGAAGGCTCAGAACGGGAGCAAAGGAAGGGGACAATGTCGATGCTGGATTACAAGACATGTCATTCTCTTTATAATTGTATGAGCGATATGTGCTTGCTGATTTTGGAGGTTTGGAGGTGCCAGTTAATTTATCCTCCAGTTGCTTCACCTACAAGAACTAGATTCAGAGTCAGATGAAAATCAAAAAACACTTTCATGCTTAATTACCTGCAAAAAAAGGGGCTTCTGGTATATTGGTGTTAGAGGCTACAACTTAGGCCTGGGTGGAACTGAAGCATTGTACGATTTCCAACCTTCATGCCTACCACTCCGTTCTTGCTAGCCAAGCCTTGGGGCTCATCTCAGGGAAGCTGGGGCTGCAGAACCCTATTGCTGAGAATACTCCATGGAGGGAGCGGGCAAGCCTCAGCCACCACTGACTGAGGGAGGACAGCACGCCTAGACTCATGGCCCTTCCAGGCATCGGCTCTCCCTGCTCCCCAGTGAACAAGGACCAGGGTTGTCAGGCCTGCTTGCTCCCACCTCTTGTCCCTATAAAAGACACTTCCATGCAGAGGAGTGAGGGATGAGTAGAGGGATGGAGTAGACATTTGCCTGTCTATACACTCACCTTGTAGAGAAACGGGAAGAAAGAAAACATAATCCTCCCACTCGCCATGTACACACAAAAATCACAGAAAATAGAAAAAAATCCAGAGTCTCCCCACACAGAGATGGCCACTGTTAGCACTCTGGCGCGCTACCATGTGGCTAGTCTCTAAGACGGCTACCTTTGTAGCCTACAGCCCGCACCGTCTGAGTCCCTAATCCTCTGTCTCTTCTTCTCTCTTATCATATTTGTCTTCCCAAATGAGGAAAAAAGGAAAAAAAAAAATTGCCTAAGAAAAGGGAAATTAGTAAGGGAGGTCGAAACCACAACCGCAAAACTGGTGGAATAACTTTGGGAGCATATCTTACACATTCTGGGTGTGTGCATGCTAGAAGAGTGCCACTCACCCTCACATATGATGGGTAATGGAGGACTCAAGCCTACTGTCACTGCATTGCTCAGATCTCTTTTTTCTGTTTCTATTTGGAACAGCAATTACACTGTGAAGACAGCCTTAGTGATAACTATAAAGCATATATTAAAGGAGAGCATCCTAGGAGAACAAAGAGAAAAAACCAGAAAGTCAAGTGTGAAATGATGGCACCAATGATTGGATCTGAGGTCGATCATCAGATCTTCAATTTTTACCTCCATCTTTCCCCTGGACTCCAGATGCATATACCCGGCTGCCTACTGAACACCTATGCTTGGCTATCCCACTACAGACTCAGGGGGGACAAACCTCCCCTCTGCCTTCCGAAGCCAACAACTGCTCCTTAATGGTGCCAGTGAGAACACACGGCCCGCTGACCGCCTAAGCAGAAGGGACTGAGCACTGTGGGCGACACCCCCCCTCATCCACCGTCACCGGATCTTGTCTCTTCTGCCTCTTCAAGTTTTCTTTACTCTGCCCAGTTCCATCCATTGCAAGGCTACTTCTGTGGGCAAAATCTTCGTCAACTACATTAGGTCCCTAACAGGTTTTCTCGCCTCTGGTCTATCAGCGATTCCGCAACCTGCCATTCCCCACCCATAAGAGCTCTTATGATCTACATGGTAAATACTTTGGATTATGTTTGAAGAAATGCTATCAGTTACAATAATACTTTTCATCTAGAGATACGAATACATTAAATTACATTATTAGATATACTGATGTTGAACTATTTTTGCATTCCTCAAAAATGTACCATTTGGTCACAAAGTAGCTTTAAAAATATGTGCTGGATATGATCTGTAAATATTTTATTTAGGATTTTTGCAACTCTGTTCATAATTGAAACTAGTCTATAATATTCATGTTGTGGATGCTCTTTTTCTGATTTTTATAGTTCCTCTCTCCTCCTTAAAAAAAGAATTCTCAGGGACTATTTGTTCTTTATAGGTTTGGCAAAAGTTACCTGATAAAATATTTGGGTTTGATATTATTTTGCGGGGGGGATTTAAAAAACACTATTTTTGATTTAATTTATTTATATAGTTATATTTACATTTTTGTTTCACCTTGAACAGCGTCAAGAATCCACATTTTTAAGAAAATGGTTAGTAATGTTGATAGCATTCCTGTGATTCTCAAAATCTCTGTATGGCAATAGTTATGCCTGTCTTTTTGTGTTCTTAATACCATTGCTTGGAAATTCTTCTTTCTTCGTGATTAGATTTGTTTTTTATTCATTTTACTAATATTTTCAAAGAACCATCTTTTGGTTTCTCTCAATCTTTTTTGGTCTTCCTTTTCACTAATTTCAGCTCATCTTTTAAAATCTTCATTTCTGAGAGACGTATATTTAAATCTCCCTCTCTGGTTGTGGATTTGTCAGTTTATTTTAATTCTTTTGATTATTGCTTCACAGGTTTTGAGGCTATTTTACTGGTACACACACAGGTTCACAGTTATTTTACCATTCTTTTGAATTGTTCCTTTTATCATTAAGTAATCAACCCTTTTATCCATAATAATGCCTTTTCTCTTTGCCTTAAGATCTAGCTCGTCTGATATTAATGCTACGACAGCAGCTTTCTTTAGGTTAATACTTGTCTACTATATATTTGCTACTCCTTTCACAATCATTTTGTATTTTGAGTGTGACTCTTGTAAAAATTATGTAGCTGGATTTTAAGTTCTAAGCAGATACTCTGTTTTTACTTTAACAAACAGATTCAATCTATTTACAAGTAATTAGATTACTATGTTGACCCATTTTTATGTAATTATTTTGTGTTTTATATTTACTCTGCTTTTCAAATCCTTTTCCTTCTTTCCTGTCCTCTACTGAGCTGATACACTATTTTTGTTCACCATCGATTATTTGGAATTATATGTTCTGCTTTTCTATTCTTTTAAGGGTTATACTTAAATTGGCACGATATTTATCAAAAGCTAAAGTTAATCTGTATCTGTATTATTCTCAAGTACAATACAAATTCTTAAATTGTTCTAAATCTATTGGCTCATCTTGTCTTAAAACATCCAAATTTAGTCATTATTGTTGTAATTATTATTTTAAATAGCTTACTTAAATTTATTCACACGCAATTATTTTGCTTACTATTGCCTCTGATGTCCTACCCTTGCCTCTTGTGTTCCATTTCTTTCTTCCTGCAATAGCCCCTTTGGTAGATACTCTGTTAGAATTTGAGAATAGTAAATTCTCTTGTCTTTGTGTGCAAATGTATTTTACTATTATTTTTGTAATTTTCCATTGGTTTTCTGAAACTTTAATTTTGTAGTTGCTGACAAGAAGTCTGTTGGTTTGCTTGTCATTTTGTACAAATTGTCTCTTTTTATCTCAGGTGGTTTTACGATTTCATCCTTGGTGGTCTGCAGTTTTACTACAAGCCATCCTGGAGAATTTATTGTTATTCTTCCTGCTTGGGGTGCATGTCTTTCTTCAATTCCGGGACATTCTCATCACACTCTGTTTAAACATTGCTTCTTTTCTATTTTCTTTCTTTCTGTATCTTCACTCTGGAATTTCTTTTTTTAAAAAATAGGTTTTATTTATTTATTTATTTTAGAGAGAGAGAGTGCACGAGTAGGGGGAGGGGCAGAGGGAGAGAGAGAATCTCAAGCAGACTCCGCGCTGAGCACGGAGCCTGATGCAGGGCTCAATATCGTGACCCCAAGATCACGGCCTAAGCCGAAATCAAGAGTCAGACGCTCCACTAACTGAGCCACCCAAGTGCCCCTTCACTCTGGAACTTCTATTGCCTCTATTCTGTTGTCTTTAAAATATTTACAATTTTGTCTGATTTTTCTATTATCTTGCATTCCCAGAGGTGCTGGTTCTCTTGTTATTCTTGTCCACCAATGCTCACTTATAATGCTTTTCTCACTGTGTGTTTTGTAATTTTGATTTGGGACTCATCAGTATTCTTCGTTTTTGGCATGGACATCTTGTGATCTGAGCCGTAGAAATATCTCTACAGAACTATTTTGGGTTGGCTTCAGCCCAGGGGACCCAGGATTGCTGATTTGGGACCAGTCAGGCTGTGACTGGTCCCAATATATTTTTGAGGTCAATCTACTGACTGGGAATTACATTTCTATACTATTAGAAATTTAGACACTAGTCCACCCCACTGCAAACATATGCTTATAAGGCTAGATGGGGTTTCAATTTCTCCATTTTTTATGAGAGCTTTCTTCAATCCAGGATACCTTGAGACAATTCTCTTCATTGTCCCTTCTCTGGACTAGAGTTTTTCTTGTCCCTTTTTCACAGAGGAGGCAGCTCTCTGGGGGCCCAGTTTTTGTGGACTCTCAGTTGTAGGTGCCCCCTTCTCTTGCCCCAAATCCCAAGCACCAGGTAGCCCTTTGAGGTCCCATGACCCCCAACTCACGAGCCTACTGCTCTGAGCTTACATCCCCTCTTTGTTGCTGCCTCCGGGGATTTCCTGGACTCTCTTTTAAGCTTGACCAGGCATTAACAAAAGTTCATAGACGGTTATATTTTTTCCAGGACTTCTATGTGCTTTCTTCAGGCTGGAAGATCAGTCTGAGGTCATTCCACCAAATAAATTGCTGTGAGTCTGAAGGTATAAATTTGTACTTGCCACATGCCAAACACGTGATAAAGAAAACCAGCATTGGCATAGTTCACAGTAGGGAGAGATCCCTGCTGATACGCACAGCTGCTTGAGAACACTTCAGCTATAAATGTAAAGCCTTCCTCTAAGCTAATTCTTTTTAAAACAAATATCCACAGCTTTTCTTTTTTTTAAAGTAATTTTCCTAGTCCTCAGAGGGCAGCAACTCTCTTTAAATCCCTATATTCACACACACAGGCTGAGCACAGAGGGTACCCAGTAAGCACTTGTTAAAGGATCAGATAAAATTAGCATCTTGTCCAAGTTACATATAAAACTTCAAATACCAGGAAAGCTAAAAGGTGATAAAGGTCACATTATAGTAACAACCACAATATAGAACTATATTATTTATGGTGGATTTATCATTTATATAAATAAGCGGCTTATACATTTATTTATGGTGGGTACACTTATTATAGGTAGGTTGCATTTCTAATAAGTGGGATACATTTATAGGTTCACCAGAATCAGGTTTCCTTTGAATTTCTTTAAGATACTTAAAGTGTAACACAGCTAAGTTCAGCCCAGGGATGACTGCTTTCCAAGCCATCTTGAACTTTTGCTACGTTTTCTAGAAAGGATTTGCCTAACTGAGCATCCACTAGTGATTGGAAGGTGGTTTCAAGGTCAGCCATACCTCCAAGGCCTGTCCTGACACAAAGCTGGCCAAGGCCAAGTTTTCCTGGAGCTAGGATGCAATGCCCAAATCCTGAGTGATGCACAGGCTCTTCATGGGATCTAAGTGAAGAATCTGGGCGTGTGACTTTGCTAGGATAAAACAGCTGCAAAGTGCAAGCCCAGATTTGATAGCACAGGATCACGGGGGTCTTGTTGCAGGACTTACCGTGTGATTTCGACTGAGGGAGATATCAGTGCCATCTTGCAGATAATGAGTTTCTGTGAAACTGCTAGCAATGAGACCTCTGTGGAAAAACAGAAAATACACAAAAGAAAGATGAGTGTAACATCGTACTGATAGGTTGCTTGTGAGTTTCTAGGCCACTGGGCAGCCAGCATCTGACCCATCCTTATTTTACAGATGACCCAATAAGGCTCCCAAAGGACCTTCCACCCTATTCAAGAAGGAGGTGGGAGGAGACCCAGGCAGGTGGGATGGGATTCAGACACATGTGCTTCGAACAACAGCGCCCACATTACACGTGGAGCCTTCCCTCTCTCTCCCCTCATTCCTCCAACACACTCCCAGGTGTGTGCACACCCAGCAACACAGGCACGCGAGTGCACATGCACGCTGGAACATGCACAGAACACACACTCTTCTGCAAATTGCATGTGCAGGTTTCTAGGTTGGGAGAATTACCTGCCTGGCTGTCACTAGGCTCTCCCCTCTAGAATCAATGGTGGCACCACCTACTGGGAAAATAATTCTGGGTCCACAATATTGCCCCTGCTGATATTTGCTTGGGTGAGAGAAGCAGCTATTGATACGGAAATGTCAAAGAAGAGCTCAGAACAACAATGAAATGTTCAAAGCAGTGCTACAGGAGGTGAGGAAAAATGATTTCGGATATATTGCAATATCAAATTGTTAAGATAACTTGAAGGGGAGGGGAGAAGCCCTCTTTATCCTAACTAAAATTGTATGTGGTCCACTAGATCTTCATGGATGAGAGTCCAGCATGAGCTTCTTTACGCTTTAAATTATTTAGCCATTTCTTTTGTAATATGCGCTATTTTATTCTTTTTCAACAGAACTATGACAGATAGTTCCTGTGCTCTTACTACATGCGAGGTGCTGTGCTAGCTGTGAGGGTACATAGTTAAATAAGGACACTGCAGCCTGGTAGGGCGACAGAGGAAACCCCAGCCAGTGTGCGGAGGGCTGCCACAGAGGTAGGCACAGTCTCACTGGGCGGATGGAACATGGTAGGTGGGACGTTGCGGAAGGAGAAGGCTCCACACAGGGAGCTTGCCCCTGGAGCAGCAGTTGGCCAGACAAAGGAGGGGTGGGAGCAGAAGGGAATTCAAGGCAGAAGATGGCAAGGCCAGGAGACTTAAGGTCTGAAATCTGGGGAGCTGGGTGGGTGCAAGACAGGGAAGGGTCCCTGTGCATGGAGCCTGGGTTGTATCTGCCTGGGCAATGAGGAGTTGAGATCTGTCTTTAAATACTGGACTTTGCAGGAGGTACAGTGCCTGCCAATGAGGCTGTCGGCCCCCCCAACCCCAGCCTTCAGAGAATGCGCTTCACACTGTTGGATGTGCTGGGGGTCGCTCGGCTTCCAGTCCAGAGATAAACCTGGGATCCAAGCGAGCCCGTCAGAAATCTTCCCTACAGCGTGCGGTGAGCTGGGACCTCTGGGAAGAAGTCTTATCTCCTTGTTCTCAGAGCTCCAAAAATATGCTCACTGGGCTTCCCTCAGCCTGGTCCCTTGCTTTCCAAGGATGCTGCCCAGGGGACCAAGCCATCACTTGGCTCTGGCAGTGGGGAGAAAGGGGGGGCTTTCCAGGTGTGCGGGGGACCCACTTTACGTCTCCTCTTCCCCAATAAACCCCTCTCTTTGGCTTCAGTTGGCTTGAGTTGGGTTTTGCAACCAGAGCGCTGACAAACAGGGAAGAGACATAAGTGGGAAGTTTTGGACGAAACAGGTAGGAATATTTTCCTTACAGTCCATCTCTCCAGTTTCTCTCCTAGCCACGCCCAGAACTGAAAGCAGCCTCCCTGTTTTACATGGATTTCAATATATTTAGGATATGCCTGGCTTAAATCAGTTAGACCCATACAGTGGTCTGACTTGTGCTCTGCTTGCCAGCGAATGTTGGAGAAGGGTGTGCCAAAGACATAAAACAGACGATCTCTCACACTCACCGACAAAGGTACGTGGGTCCTCCTGCACCGCCCCCCCCCCCAATCTGTACAGATCATGCTGGGGGAGGTTAGCCTCCCTGTTGCTTTTGGTCTCAAATCCTCATCTTGTAAGTACCCCTCCTGTGAGCTGTCAGGTGACCCTCTGGACAGGCTCACTGCCAGGGAGACTGCAGCCCTGCTGGGGTGGGCAGGTGGGGCAGGTGGGGGAGGCGGGGGAGGCGGGGGAGGCGGGGGAGGCGGGGGAGGTGGGGGAGGTGGGGGAGGCCGGGGAGGCGGGGGAGGCGGGGGAGGCGGGGGAGGCGGGGGAGGCTGGTGACCTTGACCGGGATAGTTACAGGGGAGGCCAAGGAGACGGGGACAGAAAAGGTCAGTGAAGCTTTCCAGAGGGTGGCTCTGAAGGGAAGCAGAGAGATGGGGTGTGAGGTCAAGAGGCAGGGGCTTGAGGGAAGAGGGTCATCTAAAGGGACAGGCTGGAGAAACGGGCACAGAGGGGGGTGGGTCAGAGCTGCACAGAAGCCTGCAGGAAGATGCGCGGAGCAGAGTGGGCGGTGAGGAGCAGCCAGGAGCTACGGCCTGCGTGGGGCAGGGCCTGTAACAACCTCCGCGCTCCGTGCTCCTGGGGAAGGAGGGGCTGCGTCGGCTCCAAGATCACAGAGAGAGGAGAAAAAGAAAAATGTAATATAAAAAAAAAGAAAAATGTAATATAATTCAAGTTACAATATTATTACTTCTATTATTTACTGCTTGCTCATAATTTTATTATTTTGCTTACACTTTGTTAATACCTTAGTAATTCCACTCTTGACAGTACTAGATTCTTATTTTGAAGGAACCTAATACTAAGAGGAGTTAACACACACAGGAATTTGTAGAGAGGTAACTTATAATACAAAGAGATATCATTTTAAGGCCTTCTGACCAAAAGCTAGTTTGAATGGATGTCCGAGAAGAAGACTCACTTCATGTAAGAGACACATGGAAAATCTCCTAGGAAAGCCAGGAATTGGAGAAGATGAAGTTTTGGTAGACAGCAGTCAGCAAACTTGTGGACAAGAGGAATTTTGGGGTATACCAGCAGAAAGATTAACTGTAATGCTTTAAAATGTGACTCTGTACAGTAATACAAAGACCCACGAATACCTCAGCCTTTAAAAACCTACTGCTTTATTGCACTACTAGGTATTTATCCAAAGGATACAAACGTAGTGATTCGAAGGGACACCTGTACCCCAGTGTTTATAGCAGCAATGTCCACAATAGCCGAACTGTGGAGAGAGCCCAGATGTCCATCAACAGATGCATGGATAAAGAAGATGTGGCAGATATATTCAATGGAATATTACGCAGCCATCAAAAAGAATGAAATCTTGCCATTTGCAATGATGTGGATGGAACTAGAGGGTTTTATGCTAAGGGAAATAAGTCAGTCAGAGAAAGACAAATACCATATGATTTCACTCCTATGTGGAATTTAAGAAACAAAACAGAGGAACATAGAGGAGGGGATGGAAAAAAAATAAGATGAAAACAGAGAGGGAGGCAAATCATAAGGGGCGCTGAACTCTAGGGAACAATCTGAGGGTTGCTCGAGGGGAGGGGGTGGGGGGATGGGGTAACCGGGTGATGGGCATTAAGGAGGGCACACGATGGACTGAGCACTGGGTGTTATAGGCAACTGATGAATCACTAAATTGTACTCCTGAAACTACTAATACTATGTTAACTAAATTGAATTTAAATAAAGAATTAAAAAAAAAACCCTACTGCTTTTCCCTTGTTGTCTTGATGTCACTTAAACAGAAACACCATCTCAGTCATACTCTGAGCTCTAAAGAATTCTTAAGCATCACTGCAGTTTCCTTTGTTGAAAGAAGGGGAGGCTGGCTGCTGAGTAATGCCCCAGCTTGTCCCCTGAAGCTAAGACATGGATGACACTCCTTTTTGAGTTTTTCTCATAGAATCTGGGAAAGAAGTGGCCTTGAGCACAGGTGCAGGGACAGCACCGCGGGTGTTAACCTTCTCAAAGGGAGGGAGGCGTACAGTTAGCACAGATGCCCAGGCTCCGCGGGCGTGGCCAGCACCCTGAGCTCAGAGGGGCTGGGCAGGCTCGTGCCTCAGTTTCCCACAAGGAGTTGGGATAGGAGATGGAGGACAGACAGCTGGCATGGCCCCTGGGGCCCCGCTGCAGCGCTCAAGCCAGGGGTCTGTGCTTCCACATGGGGCTCCGGGAATTGGGGGTCCATGGGCCACACCCGGCACAACAGGACCCGTCCCACTCTGTGCTGACCTCCTCCCAGTGCCAGACGGTCCCCCTCATGTCTCCCTTGGGCTGCGAGGCACTGAGGGCAGTGAAGGGCCTGTCCAGACCCCACTTTGGGATCACGCACTCCCCTGCTTAAAGCCCCAAATGACTTCCCACTGCATGGGGAGGCCTTCCATGCTCTCCAGGTGCTCACAACCTTACCCTCCCAACACTCCGTGACTGCTAGTGACTCTGCTACCCCAGCCAACACTGCCTCCTGGCACGTTCTAGAACATTTCACACCCTCTCCCGCTTGGAGCCTTTGCATTTACCCTGCCCTGTGCCTGGAACATCCTCCACACGATTTTTCGTGGGGCTGGCTCCGTTTCATCTTTCAGGTATTAGTTAAATGTCTTTGCAGAGGGTCCTTTCCTGATCATCTTCCCAGAAGTGGCCTCCATCACCGCCACTCCCCATATCACAGAACCCCTTTGGGTTCCTTACTTGTCTATAACTTCCTAAGATTCTAAGCCACAGGAGGGCCCTTTGCCCAGTCCAGGCCCTGCGCCAAGCCCTTTATACGCACCTCATTGAATCCTGATAGTGCCTACTATCTGGCTCTGTGGGTTAGGTGCCATTTTTATCCCAGTTTAAACAAGGAAACAGATACCGGGGGGTTAAGTGACCCAGCCAGGCCCACCCCATCCGTGGCAGCGCATGAGCGGTTTTGGTGTAGAACCTGCGCTCTTAACCACTGTGTGCCTCTGTCTTTACAGGCTGCTCAGGGGCTGTTGTACTGAGTGTCTGCAGCAGGTGCTGTGCTAAAGGGCTGGAGAAGCATGTGTCAAGGGGAAAAACACACGGGCGGATGGACGGATGAGCGACTGAACGTCAGGAGGATGCTGCAGGCATAGTCTTTCTGTCGAGGGCTATCCCCTCCCAACGCAGGTATCCCATGTTTCATGTCTTTCTTAGGGACCACGACTTGCTGAGGAACCACGGTTGAAACAGAGAATGTGCTCACTTGAGGCTTTCTAGGATGTGTGTCTAATTTAAAAGGGCTAGAAGTCAAAGGTCCCTTGGGAAAACAGAGGGGCAGTCGGACAATGGCCATATTGGAAATGCAATAGCAATGGGCCCATTTCCTTTAGATTTCCCCAGGGAGAAAATCCAATTAGATGGATGCCCTGTGTCAGCAAATGAAAACAGAAGGTGAATGCATAATTTCATGAGAACTGCTTATTAGATGAGTTGATCTAACACGGAATCCTGTTCCTCTCTACAGCAGAAAATAAAATGCCAGGAGTTGATTTTGCTATTCTCCATATGTTTTGCTATTATAAGTGACACCTCAATATTCTCTCATATAATACGTTTTGTGCTGGGCATCGGGAATGAGACACCCCCCAAACTCACCATCTGGTGAAGGAGAGACCCAGAGAGTGAGGAGAGCTCCATGATGGAGATATGCCCAAAGCACTGGGGGAGTTCAAGGAAAGGCTTCTAACCCAGAAGCCAGCCTGAGGGATGTGGTACCCAAGTGAGTCACGAAAGATGGGGAAGAAGAAATCAAGTTGAGAGGGGATGGTGATACGGGAAATGGAGAGGAATGAGGAAGAGAATATTCCAGATAGGGGTAACCACATTCTCAAATGCACAGAGTACAGGAGGAGCATGCTAGTGGGGGATGGGCACAGGAAATGTGAAGCGGTGTGGAGTTGCAGGTGTTGGGGTGTAAAGTTTGTAGTAGGGAGACACACTGTTGCTCAGACAGGCAGGCTGGGGACTAATCCCACAAGCTGCAAGTGTTGCTGACCTTATTCCATGCAATGGGGAGCCATTAAACTTCGCAGTGACCTGAGTAGACACAAGCTTTGGAGCTAAAGGCCACTCCGACAGCCATGTAGATAATCCTTTGGGGGATAAAAACAGGGGCGCCTGGGTGGCTCAGTCAGTTAAGCATCCAACTCTTGATTTCAGCTCAGGTCTTGATCTCAGAGTTGTGAGTTCAAGCCCCACACTGGGCTCCACGCTGGGCATGCGGGGGTGGGGGTGGGGGAACCCGAAAGAAACAAAGGCAGCAGGAAGCTGGTGTGAGCATCCAAACAAATGACCAGACCAATATATGAGCCTTTAGGATGGGAAATTCAGATGAGGGCACAGAATTAGGAACCTCGGTTGACAAGTGAGATGGGTAGTTCATACAGGATGGAAAGGAGACGGTACGTTCTGTCTTGGCCACGTCGAATGTCAGGGACCTGGCAGACATGCTCGTGGATATCCAGCAAGCAGCTGACTCTCTGGGTCTAAGGTTTAGAGAGTGGCTTGGAGTGAAGACGGAGATGGAGACACTCAGACAGCACATGCTTTCTTTACAGGAGAACAGGTACAATCTCAGCCTTTCCAGTCGAGCACTGTCTTTTCTAATTTCAAAGTCTTTGGGTATATCTGGCTAGAAATGATCATTTATGATTTACATTAAAACACTGTGATGTAGACAATGCTTTTCCTTATAAAATACCTTACCTTTCTGAAATGATTTGTGTATTGAAATAAAAAAAAATTACCCCCAAATTGCCTTTTTTAAGTTAGTATAGCAATGATCCCACTTTAAATTTACTATTATATAATTTAGTTCTATAGTTTGAATGAGATGGATTTCATCGAAATGACATATTTTATTCCCCAAAGCGTAGGAGAGCTGGAAGAAACACCTACTTATTTTTACTTCTGGGATCGCTTTCTCTGTCCTCCCTCCATTAACATCTCTCCCGTGTTCTGCCAGGACTCTGTTAGGGGCCTTTCCTTGCTCTGCGTTGTTTCTTAGTGACTCGGTTTCTCTTGCACTGGGTAAGGGGCAGAAACTACATCCCTAAGCTAGCAAAATGCCCAACACACCGAAGTGCTTAATAAACCGATGACAGACACAGAATCATTAGTATAGAGAAGCAACCCAGGATGGTTGGACAGAATGTGTTCAAACTAATTGGATCAATTAAAAAGAAAAGAAACGTGGCCCCAAAACGTGGTCACCGATCCTGGAGGGGGTCTGGGGTGGGGGACAGTCACATTCACTGCCTTGTTATTTCAAGAATTCTAAATGCCGTCAGGTCATCAAGACCAACCTTGACAACTTGTCACCAATTTCAATCTCAAAACTGCTTAAATGAGGGAAAAGAAAGCTTAGAGATTGGCATTAATTATTTAGAATATGAAAACTCATTGATGACATGTCAACTTTTTCCTATTATTTCTTTGAAGACTATACATATGGTTTAAGGGCTTAATTATTCTGTGCAGCATGTTCATGCAAAAGCATCACAAGACAGCTCTTGTTTGTCAATTACACTAGCAGGCACCACGGATACTCTGCAGTTAAATCGCACACGCACTCGTGATCTCTCTAGCAAAACCCATTTGGTATTCAGAGCATCCAACCAAGTTTTTTGCTGTAGATTTACTTCGCTACAGGTTATTATTCCACAAATTACCAAATCATTCATATATAAATTTGGGTAATGGTTTTCTTTACAAGCATTTGGAAATACAGCTCTGAACACGTTCTTATGAGGAATAAACCATCTGGAGCTTCAACAAAATATAACACATAATAAAAACCATAATTAAAAATCATGATCAGGATTTTCCCAGTTACTAAAATGAATATCCTTTATAAAATGATCTATTCCTCAACCAGAGCTAAATAAATACAGAGAAAAGATCGAGAGGAAAACCAATATGTATCCAGACGGGATGCTGCACACACTGAAAGTAACTCCTAGTTTTCCGTGAAAACTCTGCAGTGGCCGGAGTCACGGGACTCCTCACGCTCATATCATTGGCTCTTCTGGGCTCTTTGATGGGGAGATCAGACAACGGAATAATTCTCTATAAAGACAGTGCATTGAGGTATGAAATAGGAGGAGGAAAATGAAAATAAGAAAACAAACCCAAGACCTGCTGTCTTCTATGTCTCAGCTTTGCTGGAACTTCCTCCAGAGCCTCGTCCTTGCAAATAGTTATGCTTTTTGTTTTCCTTGTAGGGAAAGTCATCCTGTTAAACAAATGATGCTCTGGGTTCTTGATTTGGAGACTGAAAGCAAAGCCCTATCCCAACGACCATTTATGACTTGTCTTCACCAGCAATGCCACCTCCCTGCTGATGTTTGCTTATGGATGTCGGGCCCTGGGACACCCGGGTTTCAAGGGCACTTTCGAACTTTCTGTTGGTAGAGAGCCTGTGGTGTAGAGGCTGTTACCAGCTGCCCGGCAAGGAAGAGGGAAACGCACAGAAAGGTTAAGGGACTTGTCCAAAGCCCCACAACCAAGCCGGTGGAGACTGAACTTGGCTCTATTTGGCTCATCCTAACCACTGGTCAACCCTGCTTTGCCAGGAAAAAATGTCAGCACATGATTCTTAAGGTTTGAAAAATAAGTACCAGCAAATCATATTGTATCTTGTCCTGAAATAATTGTTTCCACCCTACAAAATGGGGCTTATGCTGTTTCTATAGCACTCCACTCAATTTAGCTACAAAATTCAAATTATTTTTGGTTATAATTTTGGTATTTGGGATCCTATTTCTAGCTGTACAACTGTAAGAACAATGAAGCATTTACATCTGACGTTCTTTTGTTATTCTCTATTTGCTAAAATACTCAAAATGATTAAGCAACTTTTCCCCCTCAGAATAAAAAAAAGTTCCCTTTCCCCAGCTCTTTCTCATTTAGTTTCACCAACTATAATAAATAAAACTGTTGAGACAGCATTTTGGAAACCGTAGGGGACAATTAAGTTCCCTGCAAAATAGTCCTTAGTGTACTGCTTCCATTTTGCCACAAATACACAGAATTTTGGATTAAATCATGGGGCATTTACACTGAAGTATGTTATTCCCATCCCTTGGGGCTCTTCAGATGACCCCATCCATCCCCAGAGTGAATGGATTATAGGTGTCGCCAGGAACAGCTGTAGACTCGGGAGAGATGTGGATAAGGGTGGGGGGCCGTATTTGCCGGCTGCATTTTCCAGGTGAGACATAAGAGCAGGTGAATGATGAAGGGTTCCTACCGCTGCGGCTCCTCAGCTTCCTTCCACAAATAAAGATTCGTTTATTTATTCGTTATTTATTTTAGAGAGAGAGCAAGTGGGGGGTAGGGGCAGAGGGAGAGGGAGAGAGAGAATCTCGAGCAGGCTCCCCGCTCAGTGCGGAGTCTGACACGGGCCTTGATCCTAGGACCTGAGCATCCTCCATCTTGACCTGAGCCAAAGTCAAGAGCCAGATGCTTAACTTACTGAGCCACCCCGGCGCCCCTCAAAGTCTTTTGAATGTGGGCTTATTAACTGCTCTGGGTGGTTCTTGATGGGATATGACTGTCTTCAGAGCATGAGACTTATCAAGTTTAATTAACATATTTTTTTAAAGATTTTATTTATTCATTTGTCAGAGAGAGAGAGCGCACAAGTAGGCAGAGCGCAGGTAGAGGGAGACAGAGAAGCTGGCTTCCCGCTGAGCAGAGAGCCTGATGCGGGGCTCGATCCCAGGACCCTGGGATCATGACCCAAGCCAAAGGCAGACGCTTAACCTACCTACCGAGCCACTTGGGCGCCCCCAGTTTAATTAGCATATTTTTTAGAAAAATAGGGCTGTGAGACAGGAAAAGTTAGAAACCCAGCAACCCATTCATTCCAAAGGTAAATAAAGCCCCCTAACCACTTTTTGCAGATGGGATCGCAAGACTAGGTTTTATAGGTTAGCTTACATGGTCCTCTTCAAACATTTCTGCCAACACAGGTAAAAAAAAGCTGGGTTTTTTTAAGCTTCAGAATTTTTTTCTTCCTCTGAAAAATAAGTTGGCCACAATAGCAGCATCAGTTGCTAAGATTCGTTTGAACTCCTACTAAGCAAAAGCACTTTATGTGCATTATTTTATTTAATTTTTACAACAACCCCAGTGGGCTGATTCCTGTTTTGAGATGAGGAAACTAGGATCATATAGGGTTTCAGCGACTTGTCTAGGGTCACACAGCCAGAACTGGGCAGACAGTCTGACTTCAGAGCCCAAGATCTTATTGCTATGCTTACATTTGCCTTTACTGCTCATCTCTCTTTCGAGGGACACGATATTTAATACGCCAAATCCTGAGTCTGAAAACAATTAGAAAGAAATTGTAGTTTGGGTTGGGTGGGTCTATTTCCCATTTACTGCTACAGGTTTGAAATGAAAAGGAGCGATTAGGGGCAGTATGAGTCAGGGTTCTGTTCACCTCTAGTCTGAAGAATAATTACCTATGAGGAGCTGTTTTGTGTGTACTGGCGTAGAAAAGGCTGTCACTATCCCATACAGAAAGGTGAAAAGTTCAGTAAGGTAAGCGAATGAAGAATGAAGCCCATTCATATTTTTTAGTTGGTGCTAAACATTATCTGAAAACAGTCGAGTAGGTTTGACACCAGAAGTAAAGTCGACCTTGACCCATGTTCTAATTGCCCATCATGCCCTGTGATGGCGGTGGTATTCATGGCTGCAACTCACTGAGCATCCACCCGGTCTATGATGGGGCAGGATATGTTCTAACTAGTGGCTCTTTAAATCTTTACCGGGACCATTTCATAAATGCAGAAACTGAGGCTCAGAGGTGTTGAGAAGTTTGTCCAAGGTCACAGAGGGATCAAGGAGTAATAGAGTGAGGTTGTGAGATGCTGTCACACCTTACACTCAGCCTCTGGCCATCACCTGTACATGGAAAAACACGCATGTTTCCATCTCCTCCAGCCCAGCAAAATTCTTGGTGGATTATTTTAAGGAAGGCAGGACCCAATGGCACAACCGAATAGGGTGCACAAGGGGATGAAAGCCAAGGGAAGTGCCTCCGAGTGCCGCAAGGGTTGGGGGGGGGGTCCTCCTTATTGACTTTGGAGGCCCTGTCTCCTGCCTGGTTCCTAGCTCCCAAAAGGCTTCCAGTCAATATTTGCAGGATGCTTGGGCTACTGTATTTCCAAGTAATACAAATTCAGACAAGGAGACAAATCTATCTTCAAAATATATCGTTGGCAGCAGCACAGCCATGGTGGCTGAGGGCAAACCTGGTTCCACCTTTTTCTTCTTTGTGACCTTGGGCATAAAATTTGACCTTTGTTGTGTTAGAGTTTCCTCATCTAAAATGGGGCTAATAGGACCTACTTCATAAAGTTCTTGTGAAGATAATAGATGTTAAATGCTTATACACATGCCTGGCCCAGATTATGTGCTCAATAAATGGGAGCAATTAGTAGGATTCATAAACCCACCAGCTTCTGTCCCACTTACGCCCCATCTCCCGGATCCAAGTCACCATCTTCTCTGAACTTCTGGGACGACCTCCGCAACAGACTCCTGTTTTCAAGCCTGTTCCATCCCCAACCCTTTTCCACACAACAGCCAGAGTCAAATTTTTAAAACAAAAATCAGATCATGTCATTCTTCCACTTAAAAGCCTGCACTCCCTTCTGACAAAGCCCAGAGGGCAGTTAAAATCCTGGCGCGTGCACGGGCCCCGCCTCCCTGTTCACAGGCCCAGCTCACCTCACTAAGGCTCTGGGGCCTTCCTTTGATTTCTCAAGGCCTCCACCCTTCTTATCTCGCTCTGGAACATTCTTCCCTCTTTCCCTGCCTTGGCCAGCTAACAGTAACCCTCACCCTAAACGACATTTTCTGGAGCAGACTTCTCTGCCTGCCCCTTTCCACGTCTGGTTCTTCTCGCAGCCCCTCTTGCAGGGACCTGCCCTGTTCCTAGAGTGCTCACTGCCCTTCACTGCTTATTGGCTCTGTGCCTTAGGCGTCCTCCATTAGGGCAGAGGCTCATCTGTCTGATTCCGTCTGTGTCTTCAGCCCTTAGGCTAGGGCCTGCAACCTAATAGTAGTCAATATATTTTTGTAAGATTTTATTTCTTTATTTGAGAGAGAGAGAGAGATCAAGAGAGCTGTACACGAGCAGGGGAGAGAGGGAGAAGCAGGCTCCCCGCTGAGCAGGGAGCCTGATGTGGGACTCGATCCCGGGACCCTGGGATCATGACCTGAGCCAAAGGCAGACGCTTAACTGACTGAGCCACCCAGGCGCCCCTCAGTAAACATTTTTTTGAAGGAACCTAATAATCAAGAATGAGAAAACTACATCAGAGGCATCATAGACAATACAGTCATTACTGATTTGCTGCTCTTTTAGGGTATGAGACGTTTCTTCCTACTCCCCAAAACAAAACCCTCCACCACCACCACCACAACCGCCACCAAAAACACACAAAACCTGATAGATAAGGATACTTAAGGTTCCATCACTTAGAACAGTTCTAGCCTTTTGTTCGTACTGCCGAGCAAATAAATTGCCTTTTTTTTTTTTTTTTTAATCTTCAGAGAGCAGTTTCTCAATCTTCAGCATTAAAAAAAAGGCTAGGCAGATTTGGAACCACCAAATCAAAACACCTTTTAATCCATGGACATAGAGCTTTAAATGAAAAGTGAAATGACTCTGGTATGCATGGACCTTCCCAACACCAGCTGGTATCTGAGAGGCTGCTGGTGTGAACGGGCATCTTCCGTGGAGCCCCAGGCTGGGAGTCTGGCCACCCTGCAGGTCTGATGACCTGGTAAGCTGTTTCACAGAAAGCTGGATGTAGCTCAGCCCGTTTTCCTCACCCACACCGCTCGATGAAGAACTTTTATTAATTGGTGCTCTGAGGCAAAAGAGGGGATTTTCTTGGCCCCAGAGGAAACCAGCCAGCCAGCTCCCAGGCAGACTCGCAGACTGACCAGCTGGGCTCTCTTAAAAATTGACCCACATTGAACCAAACTCATAGAATGTGTGTTAGATCAAATTTGTTCCCTTCTGCTTACTCAAAGACAGTTCTGCTCTGCAAATTTCCATTCCATCAGTGCCAAGAGATAGATGCCACGAGTGACCTATGGCAGGGGGGGAAAATACCCCTAGCTTCTCAAGTTTTCTCCACCAGCCACTGAACTCCTCAGACCTTCTTGCCGACACTACTAAGCAACAGACTGTGGTTCTGAAATGAATGTCTTGCTCCTTTTTTTTTAAAAGGGCCTACTGGCTGTGAACCCGGGTGTTCAGAGCCATGGTCCGGAAAAGCACACCCTCGTTCCCATGATGGCCACTGCCGTTGCCTGCTCATGTCCCTGAGGCTGAGTCACAGAGATCCCAAAAAAGCCACAGATTTCTGCCGGCACCAACAGGCACCGATGTCTGTGAGAGATCCGGTTGAAAAGAATGGGTCTTTGGGGTAGCGAAGGGCTGTAAAATGTAAAATTGTAAAATGAAACCATAAGTCCCATCTGAATTTTGGTTGCTGTGTTCTTCATAGGAAGTATTCTGTTTCCCCAACCCCCCCCTTTTTTTCTTTTTAAAAGAAACCACAATAAGAAGTCCTTGTAATACCCAAGGTGAATATTTCTGATTCTCAGGAGCTGTCCTCTCAATGTTTACCTGGATTAGCAACGGGGCTTTTTTTTTTTTTTTAAATATCTGGAAGGGTTTTTGCATTTTGACCTAATGCCTTCAAGAACCCCCAGGGAAGAACCAAAGAGCAGACCCCAGTGACAATGGGCCATTGATGGATTTCTCTCCAGGATAAGGGCCAAACCGATCAATATTCCCGCAGCTGGGCCTCTGAACTACTTGCCTCCTCCTCACGGGCTCTCCAGGGGTAAATGGGCACTTTTCATGGTGCCTTACTTCCTATTCAGTTCCAGCCCCCAGGTTTATGAAGAGTTTGGCTAATTCCTACAGCTAATTTTCCAGGAGCACTGAAGTGGCTGAGTCAGAACGTGGCTGGGAGTATTGGTTCCTGCCATCATTCTTACGACAGAGTGATATGATAGGAACTACCTTGTTGATTTCGTTGACTAATACCATGCAGGCAAACTATCAACCTAGGACATGACAAACAGAGATCTTTAATGAGCGTCCCAGACTCAAACTGTAAAACTGATTAAAAACCATGACGGGGTGCTGAGTTGGTTCATATCTGATTAAAGCAGGGATTCACTACATTTATGAAAACCGGAGCCCATCTGCCATCAGCAATCCCAGTGTACGACTTGCTTGGCATCACAGTCGAGACAACACATACCGCACTCCGCTAAGACAGCTCTTTCCGCCCCAGATGCACTTTCTGTAACCCTAAGTCTCCAAGCTGTGTCCTGGGTACAGGGCAAAAATGGATACCTACCGCATGCACCCAATATAGACCATTACTTCACTTCTCTGGACAGGCTTCGGGCAGAAAAAAGACAAACATGCTTCCAACATTTCTGGCTGCCCAGTCACGGATCTGTTTCTCAGATGACAATATTGTGGTTTCTTTAAAAAAAGGAACACAGAAGAATACTTCCTATAAAGAACCGAGCAACTAGAATTCAGATGGGATTTATGGTTTCATTTTTACACAACAATCTTGCACGCAAAGTTGGGGATTGGGATTACATCATATGTGCTACTAAACTCATATTCTAAAAACATGCTCCAGAAAGGAGTTCTTCATTAAAAGCTGAAATCTTTCCATGTGTCTGGGGAAAGAAACAGCGGACTATATTGAGGAGGAGGAAGGCACAGCTTAATGATTAAAAAATGTAATTTATGGTGATCTGCTTCAGTAATCTTTTCTAAAATGTTTCACAGAAAAAAAATACTATAATCACCTACAAGCTTATTGAATTAATCAACACTTCTCGGGGTCAGAAAACAGTGATGTATCCTGTATGTCAGAAGGCTGCAGAAATGGCTCAAACTAGGAAATGTATAAAGGGTCAAGTCAGTCTCTTGACTTTTCCCCATAAGGGTGGGTGTATCCAGAGGGAAACAATCCCACCTCAGCTCCCTGGGGGTCACTGCTGGGCCCAGGACCTGTGGATCTGGACCAGCTGTTATCTGTACCGGTCCTGGGGAATTATTACTCATTTTGCTGGATGTGACAGGGGCACTGTGGTCTCATAAGAAAATTCCACATTGTTTCAGAAAAGCATATTGACATGTGGAGGGGCGAAATGACATGGTATCTGGTGTCGGTTTAAAATGACCTCTGAGAAGGGGGTGCTGCTAGAAGAAACAGGAATGGCCCGTGTTTACACGGACTGACTCTGGGTTACGGCAGTGCGGGCAGGTCTCTCAAGCTCGGCTCCGTTGACAGGCGGCACCGGGGAACTCTGGTGGAGGCTCTCTTGGGCCTGTAGGATGCTCAGCAGTGTCCCTGGCCTCCACAGGACAGCAACCACCCCGAGCTGTGACAACCCAAACTGCCTCCAGCCACTGGCCCATCTCCCCTGCGGGGCTGGATGCCCTCAGTCGAGAAGCACTGTGATGTGGGAGCATTCATATCCTACTTTCTCTTCTCTTGAATACATTTAAAAGGTTTCAGAATAAAAGGCTTCGAAGTTAATGGAGGAATAAGAGTGTGAAAAATCATGGTGCCGGGTGAGTCTCTTGGACTGTTTGGAGAACATTCCTGAGAAACTTGGCCACTTTGGTCTGGGGCCCAGACACCAGGGGAATTTCGGACTCCAGTCCTGAACACATAGTGGGGTGTGGACCCATCTCAGGCCAGGGATTCAGCCCCTCGGGGGACCTGGGCCCAGGAAGGTATATTGGAAAAAAGCAGCATTATTAGTCAGTTATGTTCTATTCCATTTGCTTTATCCTTTGTGCTGGCATGGGCTCTCGGGGGCTCACTTTCTCCCTCTCCACTCCCCCCACAATTTTTTTTCTAAACCAAGTGACGGTAAGTGTCACACACCATGGCCCTTCACCCCTAGGTACTCTGCGGTGTATTTCCAGTGAGTGGACACGTTCCCCCACGGATCACGGGGCAGCTCCCCCACGTGAGTAACGCCACCAGTGCGGGGATACCCTCCTCCAGCCTCATCCACTTTTGGGTTCATATCCTCACGTCCACCGTGGACTCAGTGATGCTTTTTGCAGCGTTAGCCCCCCTCCAGGACAGGATCTGGTCTAGGATCAGGTATTGCTCTAGGCAGTTATGTCCCTTTGCCTCTTTTTACTTTTTACTAGCAATTCTGAGAAATAATTCACATCCCGTACTATCTACCCACTCAGAATGGGAGTTTTAGTCTATTTACAGAGTTGGGCAACCATCCACCACAGTCTGATTTCAGGACATTTTTGGCCTCCCTTTGCCCTTGACCCTTCTTTACTCGTCACCCTTAGCCTCCTTGAATTTAGAACATTTCTACTGCTTCTCTTTTACTTGTATGATGTTTAATAAAATGCTCCTCATGTGGGGTTTGCCTGCTGTTACCTTGTGATACAATGAGGTTATCCATTCTCAAATCAACTACTTCCTACCTGACGCTCTGTATCTCAGGGTATCCCAGGGGAGACACGTGGTGTCCATCTGTCCCTCCAGGCTGATCGCCTGGCTAAGGTGCTGCAGGACGTCCACACTGTACAATTACACCACTGGGTGCTAATCTAGGGGGAAATCTGGATGAGGAACAAGGTATTTGTATGATCTTCGAGTGTCTCTGCACAGACAGCTTATGATTTGGAAGGAGAGAAAACCAAGAAGTTTCTTTGGTGCCACCTGCCTCTGCTCACCGGCACAGCCCCTGAAAGGTGCTCTTTCAGAGCTGGCTGGGAAGCTGGCCGTGGGCTGGCTCGGGTCTACACCGCCGTCCTGCCCAATCAACCCAGAGGTTGGCTGCCTGGTTGCTCGTAATCTCCTGGAACACAGCTCATTCACTGTGTGGATGCTTTATAGTCCCTCCAGGACCTAGGAGAGGAAACGAATGCATTTCTGGAAGGAAGAAGGCTGTCTTAAACTTCCCCAGAGGCACCTCACACGTGGGAATGAAGACTAGCCTGCCAGCCTGCTCTCAGCTCAGGTGGCCTCACAATCGATGTGTCTGAAATAATCAGCTCAGCTGTGCTGAGCCCGGGGTCCCCCCCAGTGGCTTCCACTTCTCGTATGTTCTGCTTCAGGCCTTTCTCCCCATTCCTGAAACTTCCACAGGACGTGGAGGCGGTTCCGGGGAAACTGCCTGTCTTCTCTTCCAAAGTGGGAAGGTGACCCGGAATTAGCCTCTGACAGACTAACAGGGAGCAGGAGATTGATGGGGGATGAAGTACAACAGGTGCTTCACAAGGAATTGCTTTCTCTCCAGGCCAAGGCAAACCCTGTCCTGTTTGTTGTGCTTGACACAGCTGAGTGCCACAGATGTGGGGGTCTGGCCCCGGCGAGCCGGGCATTTCTGCCCAAGACGTGTGGGCAAGGGGGCACCAGGCAGAGCCACAGGGAGAGGTGGAGACCACCTTCGGAGCGAGTTCTGCAAGAACGATGAGAAACACAACGGCACGGCCTCCGATGTCTTCTCACAGGGAACCCCGCGAAGGAAAGAGAACGGCACACACAAGCAGACGGGGTACTTACAGATGGGAAAGAACACCGTTGAGGAGAAAACGCGACCTTCAGGAGGATGGTTTACCCAGAGGCCATCAGGCCACATGGCCAGGTGCTTAGAATTTCAACTTGCCTTGGCCTTGGCCTGCCTGCTCATGGGGCAATGTTAAAAAATATTATTATTGTTTAATTGTAACAATAACAATTGCTCAGAAAATAAAAACCGAAACAGGCAAACCATTGGAACACCAAGAAGAGATTTCTAAGGGTTTTTATTTTAAACATATGTTCCTAAAACAGCCTGTGAGGAGTGCCAAAAACACAGCGTCGAGTCTGTTTTCCTTTTTCTGTGTACAGGGTTTGCTTTGGAAACTGCCTATAAATGCCCTAAAACTTTTTCTTTCATCAAAAACAATTGAGGAACAGGACAAGGAGTTCTGAGGCATAATCTACTGATTTCATTCAAGTGGAGTGAGAGGGAAGTGATGTCTGTGTGACATGGACTGAAGTTATGGTGGGGAGCTGTCAGGAGGAGGGTTTGCTCACCCCATCGGATTGCACAGAAGAGGCATCGCATCGTACGGCATTCTGGAAAACCAGCTCAGCCACTTGGCTGCCCTGCACGCTGGTGGCGGAGGGAGAAGAAAGGCTCTCCCTTCCCATTCTGGAATTCCATGAGGGCCACGGCATCATGCAAGGGACCCCACATGGCATTCAATCCCCAGAGGCTGGCAAGAGATTCTATTCCCTTCTTTTTGGCATATGGGCCCTGGAAGGTCTCTCCCCAAAGCTGTGTGATGGAAATCCACACTCCCTGAGTGCGAGCTCAGCATAAAGAAATGGCTGTCCTCACCCTCAGCCCACACACCACAGAGAGCTTCTCCAGGGGAGTTAGTTCACTGCGGTCCTCAGGCCTAGGGTCAAGGAACAGGGTGGTTAATAAAATAAAACAGACCACGTACCGAGTTAACTCACTGATGTCACTGAGCACACATAACAACTGCAGAACAATCCCAAGAAAGCTAAGAATGTTCTTGGGGACTCCTTCTGAAAGAGCATCATGAGTTAATGTGCGTTCAAGGCCTCCGTGGGCCCCCACTGCCCTTTGTTTCAAAGATTCACAACTCAAGTGAGAAGGGTAAACAGTGCTCTCTGCCCAAAGCCATGATTCAAAATTCTGGCTTTGTTATCCTTCAGCGTGGGATTAATTATCACAAGGCCTCGTAGGGGATTCATTTATATATGATATAAAGTAGAGTTTACTGTCATTTTAAATAAAGACACTGGATGAAATTTAAAGCATACGAAGGGTAGAAAGAATATAAAACCAGAAATGGCAAGACATCACAATTCTGAGGAGAATTCTGAATCATGATCTGGGGCATATTCTATCTGGTGTTCAGAATAAGTAAACAGCTGAGTTAAGTACATCCAGTATTATTTTATTTCAGAGTAATATCATTCTTTTGTTTCTATTGTGTAGGAAGCAGTAGTGTAACTAAAATATAATAATCATCTTTTGGTCTAAAAATAATGACCTTATAGAAAAGAAATTGGAATAAAAACTTAATTCATAAGGGTTTTTAACAAAATCTCTCATTGTCTCCTAAAGTATGGAGGTTTACATGATTAAATGTAAGGTGACTCTTCAGTATGGTATCAGTGGATCATAGAATCTTTCCTCCAAGTGTTGACCACCAAAGTCCCAGAGAGGAGAACGTATAGAAAGAAATCTGCAGTCATGACTCCTAATCTTTCAGAAAAGGGGTCCTTTCATTTAAGAAAGAACCACCCTATTTGAATAATGCTACAGTGAATCTGTCATTGCACCATATTTTTAGAGCAGGGTTGTGCTATGCAGAGGGAGAGAGAGAGAGTAGGACAGAGGGAGACAGAAGGAGGGAAGGACAGAGGGAGGGAGCGAGAAGGGGGGAGGAAGAGGGAGGGAGCGAGAAGGGGGGAGGGAGAGGGAGGGAGCGAGAAGACAGCCTGGTTGAACGCATCTGTATTCATTTAAAGCTGTTCATTGCTGCCACTGCATTACGGGAAATGTTTATGAGAGCCTTTTATGAAAGGACGGGGAAGGTTGTCACAAAATATGTAGAATTACCTGGGAGGAAAATTTTAAAATAACATCAGATTGTAAATACAAAAAAAAAAAAAAAGGCGAAAGACCAGAAGAAAGAAGATTTGATGCTGGTGAGATGTGGACCACCGGTAATTACTGATTGTTAACATATTAATTGTATAATGATACTGGTTACTATTCATCAAACCCCTACTATGTGTCATGAAGGGTGCTAAGCATGCTCTCATTTACTACTTAAAAAGACTCATAAGGTCCCATAATTCTGCCCATTTTACAGAAGAGACAACTAAGGAACAAAGAGATCATTAGTTTTTTTGTAGTAAATAGAAGACAGGATTGGGACCAAGATCAGTCTGACTCTAGACCTTGTTTCAAGTTTTCCTATGAAGATTTGAGACTCTGATAGGAATAGGTTTTTTTCAACTGATTATTTAAAAGACAAAAATAAACATTTTGGCTTACGAATGTGGGAGGGAAGCCTGGGGAGAACCAAGATACAAATCTGTGAACAAAGAAAATGTAAATACAATGCAATGAATGAAATAAAATACCAAAATCAAGAATTACCTCATGCTTAATTATACCGTAACAGAGGGTGGGATTCAGTTGCTGCAGAATTCCTTCATTACCAGCCCTTTGGCCAATATGGAAGAAAGGTTTTGCACTTCCTGGCGGAACTAGGATACAAGCAATGTGCCAATCAAGTCTTTGGCTTCTTAATTCAGATTCATTAAATAAGAATCTCTATGTGCTCATTCAATTTAACTTGTTAATTTGAATTAAAATTTTAGTCTCTAATTTTGTAAATTTTTTTGCTAACAACAATTAGGTAAGCATTTGTGTCTTATTTATGACTATCACTGACATGAGAAATGGTTTTGTTAATATCTCAGCATATACATTAGATGAAGTCAAACATTACAGACATTTCAAGAATCTTTTCTATATAAATGGGATCTACTCTCTTATGTAGAGAATAAACATAGTTTCAAGCAATCAAGGGGAAAAAAAAAACACTGCAGTTATGAAGCTCCGTATCAGAGGATTTTTGTTCATGAGAACATGGTACTGTTATCAATTCATATTTTCATGGATTTAAAAGATTTTTAAATCTAAAATTCAAATCAATCGAACATGTTAGAAAACCTGAGAAATACTCATTATGTTTCTCTTTTGCCTCATGTCAGTCTTTATCAAAAGACCATTTTTCCCCTATAAACATCTTTAAGATGTTTCTGTAAACAGCCATTGAAGACTTACATAAGCGTCAGTCTCTTTTATGTACAAGAACAATATACAAAAAAGCAACACATTCTTTGTATGCTCATAAAAATAATCTTTTATTTCTTATTCTTCTTTTATGGTATCAAAAGTACTAGAACACGGGTGCCTGGGTGGCTCAGTCATTAAGTGTCTGCCTTCGGCTCAGGTCATGATCCCAGGGTCCTGGGATGGAGCCCCACATCAGGATCCCTCCTCTGCAGGAAGCCTGCTTCTCCCTCTCCCACTCCCCCTGCTTGTGTTCCTGCTCTCGCTCTCTCTCTTTCTGTCAAATAAATAAATAAAATCTTAAAAAAAAGTACTAAAACACAACAAAACCCGGCTGCAGACAGAAAAAAGAAATTAAAGGAAATAAAAAGATGAAGTCAGAACACTTTACAAAGAATGTTCCTGTGGGTACCTTGTAGAAAAGTAAAAGAGAAAATGTCTCCCTTGCATGTGGGGAACACAACATGCAACTGTCAATGTGTACTTAGGCAGCACCCAATCAACATGATTGTATCATTTATTTCATGAATATAAGTGGAGGGTGTGGGATTCTTTCGTTGTTCCTGCCAAAAATTATCATAAATACCCATTAAAAATGCAGCAGTTCTGAGAGGGAAGTTTATAGTGATAAATGCATATACTAAGAAAACAGATCGAAAATAAACAATTGAACTTTATACCTCAAGTAACTAGAGAAAGAACAAACTAAGCCCAAAGTCAGCAGAAGGAATGAAATAACAAAAATCAGGGTGGAAATAAAATAGAGACCAGAAAAATAGAAAAGATAAACAAAACTAAGTCTAGTTTTCAAAAAGACAAACAAAACTGACAAAACTTGAGCTAAACTAAGAAAAAAAGAGAAAAGCCTCAAATAAGTAAAGTCAGAGATGAAAGAGGAGACATTACAATGGACACTACAGAAATACACAGGAGCATAAGACACTGCTATGAACAATTATATGCCAAAAATTTGACAAACTAGAAGAAACAGATACATTTCTAGAAACATACAACCTACCAAGATTGAATCAGGAAGAAATAGAAATTGTGAACAGACCAATCATGAATAAAGAGATTAAGTCAGTAATAAAAAAAAATCTCCCAACACAGAAAAGCCTAGGACCAGATGGTTTCACTGGTAAATTCTACCAAATATTTGAAGAAACATGAACACCCACTGTTCTCAATCTCTTCCAAAAAAATTGAAGAGGAGGGTACACTTCCAAACTTATTTTACAAAATGAGTATCACCCTGATACCAAAGCCAAAGCCAAAAACCAGATAAGGACACTAGAAGAAAAAAAACGATAGACCAAAATCCCTGATGAATACAGAAACAAAAACTATCAACAGAATATTAGCAAACTGAATTCAACAACATATTAAAAGGATTATACACCATGACCAAGTGGGATTTGCCCCTGGAATGCAAGGATGGTTCAAATCAATAAATGTGATACATCTCATTACTAAAATAAAAGATAAAAACCATATGGTCATCTCAATAGATGCAAAAAAGCATTTGATAAAATACAACATCCTTTCATGATAAAAACCCTCAACAAATTGGGTATAAAAGAACATCCCTCAACATAATAAAGGTCATATACAACAAGCCCACAGCTAACATCACACTCAATGGTGAAAGACTGAAAGGTTTTCCCTTAAGGAACAAGATAATGGTACCCAGTCTCATTACTTTTATTCAACATAGTACTGGAAGTCCCAGCTAGAGCAATCGGGCAAGACAAAGAAACAAAAGGCATCCAAATCAGAAAGGGAGAAGTAAAATTTATAGATGATATGATCTTATATGTAGAAAATCCTAAAGAATCAACCAAAAAACTGTTGGAACTAATCAATGAATCCAATCAAGTTGCAGGATATAAAATCAACACTTGGAAATCAGTGATGTTTCTATATACTAACAATGAAATATCTGAAAAAAATTAAGAAAACTATCCCATTTACAACTTCATCAAAAACAATAAAATACTTGGCCATAAATTTAACCATGGAAGTGAAAGATCTGTACAATGAAAACTACAAGGCTTTGATTTAAGAAGTCACAAACAAATGGAAAGATACTTTGTTGTCATGGGTTAGAAGAATTAGTATCATTAAAGTACCCATACTGCCCAAATCCATCTATAGATTCAAGGCAATCCTTATCAAAATTCCAATGGTATTTTTTCACAGAAATAGAAAAAGTGATCCTAAAATTTGCATGGAACCATAATACACCAAAAACCAATAGCCAAAGCAGTCCTGAGAAAGAACTAAGCCAAAAGTATCACACTTCCTGATTTCAAATTATACTGCAAAGCTGTAGTAACTAAAACACTATAGTCCTGGCAAAAAATAGACACATAGACCAATGGAACAGAAGAGACACCCAGAAATAAACTCCCATAAACAACCAACTAGTATTTGACAAGGGAGCCAAGGGGGAAAGGGGAAAGGATAGTCTCTTCAACAAACTGTGGTGGGAAAACTAGACAACCACATGCAGAAAAATGAAATTGGACTCTTACACCACTCACGAAAATTAACTAGAAATGGATTAAAGACTTAAATATAAGACATGATACCATAAAACTTTTAGAATAAAACAGGGAAAAGACTCCTTGACATCCTGGCCTTGGTAGTGAATTTTTTTTTTTTTTTTTTTTTTTTTTTTTTTTTTTGCATATGACACCAAAAGCACAAGTAACAAGCAAAAATCAACCTGTGGGACTACAACAAACTAAAAAGCTTCTACACAGCAAAAGAAACAATCAACAAAATGAAAAGGCAACCTGAAGAATGTTAGAAAATATTTGCAAACCATATATCTAAAAAGAGGTTAATACCCCAAATATATAAATAATTCATACAACTCAAAAACCAATCTAACTTTAAAATGGCAGAGGAATTGAATAGACATTTTTTCCAAAGGAGACATCTAAATGGCCAAGAGGTACAAGAAAAGATGCTCAATGTCACTAATCATCAGGGAAATGCAAATCAAAACCCCAATGAGATATTGTTTCTCACCTATTAGAATTTCTACCATTTAGAAGATAAGTGTTCACAAGGATGTGGAGAAAAGGGAACGCTTGTGCACTGTTGGTGGGAATGTAAATTGGTGTAGCCACTACAGAAAACAGTATGGATGTTCCTCAAAAAGTTAAAAATAGAAATACCATATGATCCAGCAATTCCACTTCTGGGTATATATCTAAGGGAAATGAAACAGGATATGCAAGAGACATCTGCACTCCCAGGTTCGCTGCAGTATTATCCTCAATAACAGTATACAGAAACAACCTAAGTGTCTGTCAGTAAACAAATGGATAAAGAAGATATGGTGTACACACACACACACACACACACACACACACACACACACACTGGAATATCATTTAGCCATGAGAAAGCCATGAAAAGAAGGAAATCCTGCCATTTGTGACAATATATCTTGAGGGCATTATACTAAGCAAAATAAGTCAGAGAGAGAAAGACAAATACCATACAATCTCACTTACATGTGGAATCTAAAATGACCTATGGAGGTCATTGTATTGCAATACGTAAATGAATCAACAGGTTGTACACCTTAAACTTACACAATGTTATATGTCCAATTACATCTCAGTAACAAATGTAGTGGGTTTAGCAGCTCTTCTTTCCTTTTTGCTGCTTACTTTGGCACTATGGTGGTTATTACACAGCAAATAACTACGCCTTCAATCTGCCATTTCCCAAACTATTTCCCTTCTGGCTTCTTTTCGTAATCAAGTCATTCACAAGATACAATCAATCAGCACTGCTTTCTTTATCCACTGGACTCAAAATGAGCTGGTTGAATTGGTCAGAATCAAATTAAATCTCTGAGTCTTCCATCTATCAAGAGTGGCAAGGACTGTGGGCTAGAACAAACAAAACCAATCCTAGAGAGAAAGTGGAAGTGATTTAGAAATATTGTGACCTTGTGGGAAAAAACAGGTCATAATTTGAATGCTAAAAAATGTCGAGTCACACATACTCTGTCTTTTGACTGTGTTCAACATTAGGTGCTAATTCCATAAACACTGAGCGCCTCCAAATGCCAGTCTGGGGGTGCTGGGGATACAAAGATGAACTAGACAAGTTCATGCACTCAAGGGCTTCTAGTCTCGGTGTACACAAATACAAATAAAGTGCTGTAGAGGCTGGGCTAGCAATATATGCAAGACGCCGCGGGGTTTGGAAGAGAACGGTGTTATCTGTAACTGGGTAGGACAGGGCTAGGGATGCAAGCTTGACCCTGATGTTCCTCCTCAGTCTTACTGTTTGCCTTCAGAGAGGTTCTTTCAAGATATTCTACAACCCCCATGTAGAAGTTATTCTTCAAAGGGAAATATTCTTTAGGCTCTAAGGTACATACAATACCCACCCAAATGATACAGATGTGATATAGAGGGTATTACTATAAATAACAGAAATTATTTGGGCTGATTTCCATGTCCCGGGTGTTATTAGTAAGCATTTTTTTATCCTTACAATAACCCCAGGCACCAATCTTAATCCTAATTACATGAGAAAACTTATGCTTGGAAAGATGAAGAATGTTCTAAAGGCCGTACTCCTAGTAAGCTGCCGAAATAAGATGAGACTCTGAGTGTATTGACCTCAAGGTTTAAGGTCTAAGCTATAGCAAGGCTTATGGCAAGGAAAACCTTTCTGAGTGTTCTGCATTCAAGAGCCAGTCTATTTGATTCTGGAGGGACACACGAGCAACCAGCCTCAGGCATCACTGTACTGGTTTGGCACTTGCAGGTGTGTATGCATGCCTGCACACGGGTGATGTGTGAGGCTGACTACCACACTCAGGAAAAAGCAAAGATAACAGCACCATGCTAAACAGGAAAAATATGGCAAATCTGAATATAAAAGTTAAGCTTAATAATTCTGACAAAATGTGTCTTAGTCTGTTTGGGCTACTATAACAGATTACCACAGACTGGGTGGCATACAAATAGCACAAATTTATAGAAATCATAGTTCTGGAAGCTCCGAGTCCAAGATCAGGCTGCCAGTATGGTCGAGGGAGGGCCTTCTTCCTGGTTCATAGTAGTGCCTTTTCACTGGTCCTCACTGGCGGAAGGAGCTAAGGAGCTCTCTGGGGTCTCCTTTATAAGAACACTAATCCCATTTACGATGAAGTTTCCACCCTCATGAACGAATCACCTCCTAAAGCCCCCACCTCCTAACCCCATCACCTTTAAACATGAATTTGGTGAGGATACAAATATCCATAGCAACATGCGTCTTAAAAATCTTAAAAAAAAAAAGATAAGCCCGAGTATTTGTCTGTGTAGCACCTGGTCCAAAAGAATTTAAAGCAAAGTAGCAAAGTTCCTCATATTCCTCATATAAATATTTATGAAGTTTTAATTTGCTTTTGCATTAGAAGCTATCGATCCTTTTCCCTATTCAATTGTAAAACCTTATCATGTACAAAGAAGCTTCTCAAAAAGAAAGTTCATGAAGAGTAAGCTTGTTATTTTGTTGATTTTCATTTCCCAGTGTGGTACTGTAGCTCTGGAGAGAGGGCCACTGTTACTGTAATTATACTGAGTGCACTTGTATTATTGGATAATTAGCCAAAAACATTCTGGAAGAGGAAGATGTACAAATACAGTTTGAATGAGGAAATTTTAGGGGTTACTTTTAGCCTGCTAATTTAAATCATGGATACTATTTCCTGGACAAAGCTATACTAGCTTATTAACATAATAAATACCAAAGCAGATTTTGCTATATTGGGATTGTGGTCATGGTCTCAATAATTCCTCAAAATAATTCCAAGAGTAATACTGATTTACATTATATGGCACCCATTCCTCCTGTTTCATTATTTATTCAAGGAACTTTAAATAAGTGTCACTGGGTATCAGGCACAGTGTTGGGGAGTGAAAGACCAGTGAGGCAGAAACCCTTGGACGCCGCTAGAGGGATTTGGGCAAATGCAACAGAGAGGTCTTTCTCACATGGCATCTCCTCTATCAGTCTGATTTCTCAGGACATCATGGATTTAGGTAATCTCAGGGCAATTCAATCTACCTCCCAGTGCTCCGACCTTCATATCACACATGAGTGTGATGTCTGCTAGAACACCACTGTGTGCAATCAAGGCTTTACGTTTTCTTGTCAGCTTCACTGAGGCAGAACTGACAAATAAAACTGCCAGATATTTGAAGCATATGATGATTTAATATCCATATACACTGGGAAGGAATTCCTCCCATCGGTGTAATTAATGCGTCCATCACTTCATATATTTATAAACATCTACTTTCTTCGCAAATTTCAATTCATCATATGGTGTTCTTAATTAGAGTTAACATGCTATACATTAGATCCTCAAATCTTACTTATTTTATAACTGAACGTTTGTGTCCTTTTCCCAGCCTCTCCCTATGTCCCCCTCCTTCCCACCCCCCAGCCCCTGGAAACCACTTTTCCACTCTCTGTTTCTGAGTTTGACCTTTTGTTTGTTTGCTTTTAGATTCCACATATGAGTGATACCCTGCGGTATTTGATTTCTCTCTCTCTGTCTGGTTTATTTCACTTAGCATAATTTTCTCCAGGTTCATCCACGTTGTTGCAAATGACAGGAATTCCTTTTTTTTTTAAGACTGAAAAATATTTATTGTGTATACACACCACATTTTCTTGATCCATCCATCCACTGAGGGACACTTACATTGTTCTGTATTTTGGCTATTGGGAATAATGCTGCAATGAACATCAGAGTGCAGAGACCTTGTTTTATTGAGAAGAGCCATCCTAACAGGTGTGAGGTAATACAGTATTGTGGTTTTGGTTTGACTTTACATTTCAAAACACCTCACCCCCAGTCCCAGGATGATGACTTCAAACAGGATAGTTTGGCTTCTTGCCTTGCCATTTAAACACCCTGTTAACAAAGCGAAATAGAGGTGAAAAGGCATTTGGGGGCAAACACTAAAGCACAGGCTTTCTGAAGATGTATCTGACAAGTATGTGATAGTCCTTACATTTACACATTTATTCCATACTTTTAAGAAGTCTATTTTTATTAACATACTCAACTATTTCTTGGATGTCTCCTCTGTTCCCACATACTATCCTAAGTGCTGAGGACATGACAAACATAAAGAATAAGATGTGGTTTCATCTTCCCCCAAGCGGCAGAAACAACAGCTGTTCTCCCAGAACCCACACGACAGGCATCCAACAAAAGTTCATTGAATGGATGGATGGGAAAATGGATAAATGATAGCATGTTTTGAAATCCAAACAGAGATGTTATTTACATCTACAATTTACATGTAACTACAGAAAAATCTAGTACTGAGTCCTGTGACTAACACTCAAAAACTTGGCATCACAAAACGTTCCTAAATCCACATTTAAGAAATGACTGTATAACATAATGAATTATCTAATATTCTTGCCTTACATTATTGCTATCCTTATATGATGCTTGCTTTTCTCCAAAAAGGCCATGAAGTCTTTATTTAACACCATAATGCATGAGCCAGGGAGTGTGGGTTTAGTCCTACCAAATCTGTCTCAGAATCAGAACCCTGTCCCACGGAAGGGAAACATCTCGGCTCTTTCCAAGATTTATTCTCTGCCCTTTCTCCCCAGTGCCACCTTGATCCAGGAAGAGTGGAATTGAACTACCAGATACAAGTGAAACTGCTCAATTATATTTCCGTGCCATTAAACTGTTTTGATACATCAGCAACTTTTAGATAATACCAACAAATTAACCTACCACAGGCTTTATTATTTTTCCTAAGTATTGAAGGTATTCTCTACAGAAAACCCACAGCTCTTGAATGTTATATAAAAGTGGTCTCAAATTTTTAATATGACACAAAGCTTATTAATCCTGCTCAGATTTCATGCTTAAACATTATTACATTAGTCTTCCAAATATGATTTATTTAGACTTAAGTACACCCAGTTTTTATGAAGAAATGGAAAATGCTGTATCATATTTCACAAATTAGGAAGGACATTTTCTAGATTGGAATGAGGGGATTCAGCATGGGACTTCAATTTTAGAGCACGTGGTTTTGTCAAAAGTACAGTATCCAGGGACGCCTGGGTGGCCGAGTCGGTAAACGACTACCTTCAGCTCAGGTTACGATCTCAGGGTCCTGGGATCAAACCCTGTGTCAGGCTCCCTGCTCGGTGGGGAGTCTGCTTCTCCCTCTCCCTCTGCCCCCCTGCTCATGTTATGTCTCACTAGCTCTCTCTCTAATAAATAAATAAAATTAAAAAAAAAGTAAGTGTCCAAAATTCCGTGACCTTTCTGTGGGCCACCACTCATCAGTGTCATCTTTCCAGTATTTGTGCTTTGTGTGTTGACAGCCACCCTACAGGGAAAACAAATCCCCGGGCAAGCACCGGGCAGCAGAAAGTACAGGAGATCCATTTGGGAAGACGAGAGTTAGAGTCCTGCCCAGCCACCTCCAGGGTGGCTAGAAGGCAGCATCCTGCCATCCCGCCACGGTGCCGTGAGGACTAAAACCTACGTGTCGTCGACCAACGCCATCCTACCTGCTGGGCCGTGGGCAAGGAGGGAAGCCGCCCGAAAGATTTACAGACAAAAGCCAACACTGCAGCCTGAACATATCTTCTATTGGATTAAATCCTCTTATCTAATAAAGCAGAGCTGGATTCTCCTCTTTTTTCTCTTTCTGAGCCTTACGTCTTACTCAGGACCGCCTGACACAATGGTCTGGATTGGACGACGCAGAGCTGAGTCCTAGCTCCCATCTCCGGGTGACGATGGAGGATGGCTGTGGGGTTGTTGGTGTACCCGTCTCCTACATCATAAAATACTATTTATTCTGACGTCCATGGAGAAAGAAAGATGTTGCAACTGTGCCACATTTTCAAACGTACAACATTTCTTAACAATAGTGCAAGATGAAGAAAGTCTGAATTTACTCCTGGGCTTTCCTTTGTGGACTTTCTGTTTGCCAGCCCCGGGCTGTCCCCTTCGGTCTAAATGAAATGACTTTGACAGAGAAGCAAAGGATAACACCCTTCTCTGAACACAGTGCTCCCGCTTGGCAGGAGCCAAGGGCTGCTAGAGCATCTAGGTTCTAGTCCGATGTGTTTTTCAGGATGGAGGAAAGTAAATTTTAGAAAATATATCATGGAGCCAACAGTGCTCTATTATATGCTTGAGGTGAGGACTGCATGGGGGCAGTTATAATGAAAGACTTCCCAAGTGACCAGACCGACACACAGGAGTGCACTGGCCAGACAGCCCCTAGGAGGGCAGAGCGACCAGGTGCCATCCCGTGAGGGACAATGAAAGAAACACAGACAATGCTAGTGACAAAGTGCAGCCCAGGTTCCAGGGGGCAGGAACTACACTGGCCCCGTCAATTCATCCTAAGTGATCATTTTATGGGCGTTGTTAGTGTCTCAGGAAACAGGCCATCTCAAGTGAAAGCAAGCTCCCCGACTCTGGGATGAATGAACCCTTGGAGGGAATGTTTTCGAAGATATCAAAGATTAGCCAGGGGAATGAACTGGGTGACTGAGAACGTCCCTTGTAATGCTGAAGTTCGATGCTGTTGTGTTTAAATGTTCTGTGTGGATTTGCATTGAACTGGTGAGTCGGTGGCCTCTCTCTGGAATGTCACCACTCAGGCCGCACCAGGAACAAGGAGCCAGGAGAGGGCTGCTGCTTCTGCCCTTCACTCCCACGGATTCTGGCAGGAATGAGTGTCGGTTAGTGGACGCCAGCCAGGCCTGTCTCAGGAAACTCATCTCTACAACTTCGCTGACTTCTCCCTTCCAGCTGTCAGTATGTAACATGTGGCTCCCGGGTCCTCACACTGCAGCCCTCTCGGGACAGCAAAATTCTGTTGACGTATTTAAGCAACCATTACCTTTGGGGAATCATCTGGTCAGTAATGAACAAACGAGCATCTGTGACTGGAGAACAGTGCCATGGTGCTTTGTCAATGGAAAAGTTCAAGTGATGTGTCTGGCTGGGCAGCTATCCGAATGAAGGAGAGTTTATTTCCCTGGAAAAATCCCTCAGGCTCTTCAAACACAGTTGTGTGAAATGAGCTGACATTTGGATAGGACCAACCGCATATACTGAGACACAGGTACCACCATCTTTGTTTTATAGATGGAGAAACTGAGGCTCAGTGGGCAAACATGCTTACTGAAGGCCACAGTCACCAGCTATGGGCAGATCAATCCATGCCTGGCTTTAGATGCCAAACTGTGTGGTCTTCTCTCGGTACCAGCACTTTCCCTGTCATGGTGGCTACTCCCTGTGCTGTTTTTAAGTGAGTGATGTAATAACTAATTATTTCATTCATTCTAATGTTTAGGTGCTGTTTATATTTATAAATCTTTTGCATCGTGGGAATTGCTACATTGGTAAACTTTTTCTATTTCGTCTCAAATTACAGAAGAACAAAGGACAGGCGTCCCCTGAGAAATGGCCCTCTTTGCTGAGATAGTCTCCACATGATTTTTATTGTTCTCATTCCTTCTCTTTTTTAAGCTCTCCCCAACTGTGAAGGAAATGAAATATCAAGTGTCTTTTTGCTGCTGGGGGCATTTCAGTAAGTGATTTTGACCTTCCTTCTAGCTCCTTTTGAAAGCCAACGAAACCAGAATGCTGACACACAGGCATTTTGGGGCTCAGCAGGTGGCTGTGTCCCACACCTGTACACAGAGCCCGGGCCAGGTGCTCAAGGCATCTCCCACGGGACGCCCCTGGCCAGAAACTCCACCCCGAGGCAACAGTCTTCCTGCCCTTGGGGGCAGTGGTAAAGCAATGGGCCCTCAGCCACTTGAAAGCGACTTCAAAGAGACCATCTACAGGAGAAGGGAGCCGACCCATGCACACAAGCGAGGGCAGCCAGTGGGAGTAAGCCAGACACCGCACACCTACCAGAGTCATGGGTTTTAAGTTCTTGCTGGAGCTAAAGTTAAAGGTGATTTGAAGACCCCTCACCTCCTGTTCCTCTAGGTCAGAGTAAATGCGCATTTGGTAGCCAGGCTGTACCTGGGTCTCCGCTGATACCTTCCTCAAAGCTCAAAGCCCATCATTCCTGCTAACGGCTGGGGCAGCCAGCCTGGCTGTGAGCAGGACGAGGATCCGAGGAGAGGCATCCATCTGATTTAGCTCAGGGACTGCTCAGCTCAGATCAGGCACCTAAGGAAGGTGGTTTGGGCCTCCGCAGAGGAGGTTTAAAGTTCTGAGACTGATGTCATTTAAAAAGCCAGACTGAGGGATCAGTGAGTCCTGCTGGCACTGCCCTATACAGCACGAGCTACCTGATGAACACTGTGATCTGTTTTCAGTGTTCTCTGCCCTCTTCTTCCTCCCGACCCAAGCCTCCGTATCACACTCAGTTTCTTTCCCCCAACCGGGCTGGCTCATAAGGAAAAAGCAGCTTCTGAGAACCAAAAGTTGAATGCTATTCTAAGTTTACAACCCAAATCAAAGCCCTCTTCTATGGACCTTTTTTAGACACCATTATGTACCACTGAGCATACCCTAATTTTCTTGGCTACGTCACTGTTGAAAAAGTCTTCAGGAGTCAGGGTGATCTCTATTACTGCCCACAACAAAATACATATCAAAACTTCTCATCCAAACTCACTGAATGAGACATCAACATATCAGTCTGTCAATCCATCTGTCATTTAGGCTTACTTTAGACCTATGATATATCAGGCATTCTTCTGGGGAGAAGCTGTACACAGGCCTTACCCGTGTGTGACCCTACAATTTTGGTGCTAAAGAACATTCTTTTTTCCTAACTTCTATTTCAGGGAGCTTAAGCAGTCATAAGCAACTTCTGTGTATGCAAGCATTTCTCTTATATTTGATCCAATGACATCTCTTTATACACCTTTTAAACTCTCATTCCATCTTTGGCATCCTTTTTTCAACAGCATTTGAATTGTCATCTCTATTACCATTGATCATCCATCATCCATCCATCCATCCATCCATCCATCCATCTATCACCCATCCATCCATCCATCATCCATCCATCACCCATCCATCCATCCATCTATCACCCATCCATCCATCCATCCATCCATCCATCCATCCATCATCCATCCATCACCCATCCATCCATCCATCATCCATCCATCCATCCATCATCCATCCATCCATCCATCCATCATCCATCCATCCATCCATCCATCATCCATCCATCCATCATCCATCCATCACCCATCCATCCATCCATCCATCCATCCATCCATCCATCATCCATCCATCACCCATCCATCCATCCATCATCCATCCATCCATCCATCCATCATCCATCCATCACCCATCCATCCATCCATCATCCATCCATCCATCCATCTATCATCCATCCATCCATCCATCCATCCATCCATCCATCGTCTATCCATTCCTCATCTACTACCCATCTATACACCCATCCATCATCTACCCAGCCCTCACCCGCCCATCCATGCACAAACATGTTCTGTATGCCAGGTGCAGTGTGAACTCAAATTGCACGAAGGTCCCTGTCCTCAAGAAGCCTGCAGCCTAGAGCAGGGACACACACATGAAAATGCAGGGAGTCCTTTAGGAGCACCAAGGAGGAAGCCCTGAACTTACTCAAGCAATTAGGGAAGGCTCCACAGACCAAATGCCATAGGGAAGGGTCATGATGGAGAAGGACTCACCAGTCTAGAAGAGTGAGCAGGAGCAGCACAGAGTAAGGGAGTGAAGCAGGAAAGAGCATGGAGCATTCACAGGATGGGGAGAAGCGCAGGACACACAGGGGAAGGCACAACTGAACCTGAGAGGACAAGTGGAGGCAGGATGTGGGGGGCCCCAAAAGCCCGAGTCAGTCTGCACTCCGTGGCCTTCCTTACCCTTGCTGTGATCTTAGTTTTCTCGTCCTGACATCAGCAGCCATAACCACGTCTGCTCTACTAATACCACCAAGTATTAGGAGGATTTTTCAAAGGCTGACTGAGCCAGGCATGTGCCAATCATGCACTCCCTGTTCGTTCCTCTCCATAACCTACGGGGCAGACCCCATACTTCCTCCCCCTCTATAGCTGGCAAGGTGAGGACAGATCGGGCTCCCCGTCCTGGGCCACACGGCTGGTCCTCAGTGGCCCTGGAACTGACCCGGGACAGGCCTGCTGCGGAGCCACGGGTTAGGCCGACACGCCTGCAGAACCTCCCTAATGATGGCACCATGGTGATTCCACTCCCCTCACTGCCCAGCCTGTGGTGGCTTCTTTCACTCTCTATTTCAGGCACACGTTCCTACTCAGTTCTCAGTACCCTGTCAGTCTTCCTCTTTCCTCACCATATGGTCACTAAAGGCCCGGCATTCTGAGTGGGTGACTAGCTCTTTCTTCCAGATGGCCACGGGAGAGCAGCCGCTGCATTAGGCAGGCACTGAGGACCTGGGGCTTGCCTCCCCCACCAGCCCAACATCCCCCCCGGCAGAGATGCTCTGCTCACCTTCCAGCCTGCCGGGGTTAGGGTGGACGAGACCAAAATGGGGCCTCTCCGCTTCTTTCTCCACCCAAGTGCCCACTGTGTGAAGGAAGAGAGATTGGAGGAGGGTAGGTGAGAAAGGGGAGGAAGCACATGGGGTTCCTGATGTTCTGGTGTGAGCAACATCGCAGATGACCTGTCCCTGAGTCAGAGAAGACTGAGGTGGGGGTGGTGGGGACCAGCAGCCTGGGTTTAAACCTTGGCTCTGCTAACCACAGGCTGTGTGTCTTTGGGAAAGGTGAGTAACCTCTCTGTGACTTGGTTTTTTTTTTTCATTTTAAAAAGAAAGATAATCTTTTTGTGCTCCTTATGAGGATTACACAAGTTGATATCTACAAGGGGCTTAGAAAAGTGCCAGGTACACAAAAAAAGAGCAACCCAACAAATGATAGTTATTATGACTATTAGCAAACATAGGATGAGCACCCACTCTGCACGAGGCACCCTGTTCTGGGTGGACCAGTCTTACCTCCAAGGGGCTTACGTGTTATTAAGGTGGCAAACACACATTAGTGCATGAGATATGCCTTCAGTTACTACTTTTATAGCCAATGGCCACTTACTACAGGCAAAGAAGATGATCAGGATTCCGAGCAAAACGTGACAAGGGACTCAGTGCTACCCAGCTATCTATACCCACCTCACTCTTTACTTTTCTGCCTCAAAGCTCCATTTTGTACTTCAGTAGATGTGACCCTCTTTAGAGGAATGTTAAAGATGCCTTCCTCCAGCGGCTGATCACGTGACTTCTGAAGCGGTCATGAAACATTTAGAAAGATCAAATTTAAGCAAGGAGTCCAGTGGCAGTTTGCACAACATGACAAGGGCCCATTTCGGCCCAGGACTATCTGGTCCTGCTCCAGTGGCATTAGCTTAACCGATCTAGAGCTGTGGGTTTGTGCCATGTGGTTTTGCAAGAGGCAAGAACAGTCAACCTACTTCCAAAAGGAAAGAGTAGTCAAACTTTGCCGAAGGATTGACTGTAATGGTTTACTGAAGGAAAAAAAAAAAAAAAAAAGAGGAAGGCAGGACATACAGCATCGACGTGACTGAGTGAATGATTCCAGAAGACAATGAACACAGGTGACCAAGAGGACTGGCTTCCCGTTCATTTGCAAAGTCACTGTACTCAGATGGCTGGGAAGGAGGCAACCTGTCTGATTCCCGCCACAGCTTAATTCTCTTAAGAAAATGCCCTTCCTGGACTGACTTACTGTGCACCATAAAATTGGATGCTCAAAACAAAACTCAGTCATGTAACCCAGAAAAGGGACAGGTTCTTTCAAAAGCCAAAGGAACGAGCGACCAAGACGGCATTAACATGTCCTAGGCATGTGGGGGACACCAGAAACGCGAAGCCAGTGTGGAAGGACTGATCTGGAAAGGGTGGGGTGTGGGCACGGGTTCTGCCGTGAGGCGGCCTGAAATGCTTTGAAATCAATGCTTCCCTTCCTGGAGAAGTTACATCTGTGAAAGGAGGAGAATACTACTTAATAAGCACACTAGGTGCTTATCAGGAGAAGATTTAAATAAAAAAAAAAAAGGCTCCGAATCCAGAGTGTTATGGGAGCAAATGTTAAATCGAACTTCAGAGTGACCCAGTTTCCAACCAGGAAGTACCTTCGCTGCTTTTGTCCCTGCCAAAAGTTACAGACACCTAATAAGAAAAAAAAAAAAAAAAAGGCTTTTCTGGAGGCTGTCAGCCCATCTGTGTGAAGATTGGAGAGGAATGCTTCAAGTTTTCAGGGACAAATCAAAGGCAAAGAGGAGAAAAGGAAGTGTACACCTCACCGTTTATTGGGAAGCAGCCTCGGGTAATTTTGCTGAGCCAGTGACAGATGAAATACACGGTCGAATGCAGCATTTCTTACATGTGGACAAAGATTCTCCAATTTTAAGAGACCCCTGATGTTGACTCATATTATTTTTATTCTAATACTATTTAAATGTATACAAGCATAAAACAAGGTATACACTTTTGCTTATAGCTCTTATTCCAACCAAAACAGGTTTATAAGTGCCAGGCTGCCAACCTAAGAATACTCAATTGAACAATATTAATTCAACCTAATGGGTATTGTGGTTTTGTTGAAATAAAATTGCTCCCGTCGAGTTTCCGAAAAATGTGACCCTGGTTCTGGCTCTACATGTAATGTTTCTGTATTTGATTTTAATAACACCCTTGCACACAGCAGTCATTTACATACTTATGGGATACAGAACGGTATGAAAATCTTGAGAGCTTCGTCTGTCTGAATAGGATAATCAGACCTCATCTGTCTCTGACATCCTGCCAGTAAGCAGTCCTTGAAGCGCTGTGTCCCCAAGGTGGGATCCAATCCCTTTGTTATTGGAAGCTAAGGCTGTAGGACCGTCATATGGAAAATCTGCATCAAACATGGACCAATCTTAAATACTGTTGCACTCCAAGGAAACATTATTTTATTTTTTTCCTACTCTATTGACAAATGATAAATGTCTGGGAATTGGTATCTAAAAGATGGGGAGGAGGGTCCATGAAATTGTTAGGAAAAATGACCTAAAATTTGGGACTAAGGCACAAAGTTTGCTATGTGCACTTTCCAAGTCAAACCAGAGCACTGCCTGACAAGGCCACCTAGGATCCCGGTGGCTAACGAGGGCAGAGGTCAACAATCTGCCACTCAGGGCCTGTTTTTGTTTTCCTCTAAATCAAGCTTTAGAGGAACACAGTCATTGACATGTTCCTGACGGCAGCTCTGTGCTACACTGGTCGAGTCATTATGATGGGGGCCAAACGGCTGCAAAGCCTAAGATATTTACTCTGTGGCCCTTCACAGAAGGCATTTGCTGACCCTCATTCTAGGGAATGCTACTGGGTTGGTTTACTATTTGTTTTCAATTAGGGACCAGATTCTGTAAAGTTCGATGCTAACTTGTAGAAGGCTCAGAAATTACAAGCAATTTCATCGGGTAGAAAAGATAATCCCCTAAAGTTAGTGTCTCACTGCCCTGCAGGATGCATGTTGTTTTGTCTTTTTTTTTTTTTTTTTTTAAATCTAAGCCAGGACTCTGATCTGCCTGCCCCACTCCCACGAGCCAGCTCTGCCATCCTGCTGCCCCCCCCTCACTGACCAGCTGCTCACGCCTCTCACGGATGCTCGCTGTATGTTTGTTCTGAGTCACATCTTCAACTTTCTGAAATGCGTACTTGGACATCCCTTACTTGTTCACGCTTGATCAGTGGGCACACATTTACCGACCAACCCACAGGGTGCCATGTAGGTTACAGAAGTGAATGAGGATAGGAGTTGCTGGAACGGTGTGAAAAATAACTCACCAATTCCCTTAACTAGTACATATTAGTCATGTGCGCTCAGAAAAGAATGTGTGTAGTGAATGTCATAGTCAACTGTAATTGCTTAGTTATAATTAGTTACTAGAGGGTAAGATTATAAATAAAGTTTTTCTCCATGTTTCTGTAGGTTCTATAAAGGGCACCCGTTGCTTTTGTAAAAGTTTTTAAAGCAGGGGGAAAGGAGGATTTTAATTTTACAAAAATTACTGTTCAAAGTAAAAACACAAGATGAAAATACTAGCAAAAGCACAAAGAGCTGGCTTAGTTTCAATGGGGAGGAAGTGACTTCTGTTCTGAGAAAATCATGGAAGGTTGAGTAGTCTCGGTGGGAGATCAGGAGGCAGAGAAGACGGGGCAAAATCAACCAGGGTTTGGAAGAGGAGCATCAGAAAGATCAGACGAGAACCAAGGGAGTGTGGGAATGGGCTCTGCCTTGAGAAAGGCTGGTCTGTTGAGCACCCCAGGACACTGATGAGCCAGGGAAAGGCCCCTGGCTGGCCCAGGAAGCTGCCTGGCTATATTTGGCATTTACACACCTTTGGTGCCCAACGCACACGCTCAATCAATTCGCTGGAGATACAAGCCGCGGACTGAATGAGGTCACGGGACAGTGAGGGTGCAGACCAGGAGGATGGGCCTGCAGACCGAGGCTGGGTGCCCGTGCCTCAGAGTTCTGGGAGGTCAGGAGGAATAAGCAGGTGCGCTGCGGAAAGTGACAAGGGTGGATGGCGAGCTGCAACGCCAAGCAAAGAAAGTGTTTCTGAGTCGTGGTTATAAATGGTCAGGACTGAGCACTGACTGTTTAATTTAACTACTCACAGGTCAACAGTGACCCAGGAAGAGCTGATTTGGTAGAACGACCAGGACAGAAGAGGAGGGGAGGCAAGGAATCGTCGAGGATTGAGACAGGCGTGGGGTCAGGATTTAGGCTCTCAGTGGGAGCAATCGCTGGGGTGGAGGTGAAGTGAAGGGAGGTTTCATTTCTAAGAAGACGGGTTTCAGAGCCTTAGGAGCTGTCTGGGACAGGACCGACACCCTATGACCTTGGAGGGAGCTGGGGGTGGGGAGGCTGTCCTGCAGGTCGGGGAGGACGGGACCAGGCACAGGCAGCCCGGCCTCGGACTGTTGCACAGGCTGTGCACAGTGCCACAAACCAAGGCAGCAGGGCTTCCAGACCAAGAGACAAGTGGCGCTGGGCCAAGAAATGGAGTTGTGGAGCTTGCAGACAGGGTGAGGAACTAGGAAACACAGCAGGGGCTCACTGATGTGGGCAGTGAGGTAACACGAAGGAGCAGTTTCAGCCAGCAGCTTCCAGAGAGCGGGGAGCCGAGGGGCTGACAGGTGAGCAGGGGACAGGGTGATACGTGTGCACGGGGAGGTGGCAGTTACAGACAGACCCGTGTTGGTGGGAACGTCTCTGGGGAGGTGGGGAGGACACACATGGAGAAGAAAATTCCGCATGAGCCTGAGTGCCCCAGGAAGAGGGGGCACCCAGAAGACCCTGAAACTCTCTGCCAAGAATGAGGTGACATCACCTCCCGTGAGCTACTGGAGGAGGTACAGGGACCTCAGCGTGACATGACTGGTTCATGAGAAACGTGAAGATGCAAAGGAAGCATTCCTGCCCATTTTAGCACCAGCTTGAAAGGCAGACAGCCAGATGAGAAGAGTGGGTTCTGCTCGGGTGGCTCTGCAGCCGTCCCCGGTGAGCTTATAGAACCCCCGGACGGGGGACTGGAGAGGGCTGAGGCACTTGCCACATGACGTCCGGCAGCAGATACGCTTTCCAGATTTGACCTCACCGCGGCCGTGGCTGAGAAGTCACACTCTCTGGAGCGAGAGAGCTCCATGCCCCACATGTCTATCTGTTCCCAGCCCCTGCAAGGGAGCCGCGGAGGGGCCAGATGTTCTGGGTTTCGCTGGCTCTGGCAGCCCAAGATGTGCCATTTGGTTCACTGAGGCAGAGCCTGAGGCCCGGGCAAGTGCACCCTCCTCGCCGGATGTTACTGCCGTCGCTTGGGTTTCCGGGCCTGAAGACCAGAGTTTCCACCCCGCCCCCGAGGCCCCGGGCTGCATGTGCCCCCACATCAGGGCCCCAGTGCCTGGCATCCAGCCTTGTAAAGCAAATGAACAACCCATTAGAAACAGACTCTCTTTTTTTTTTTTTTTGTCTCAAGGTACGTCTGGGCTTCCACCTGACATTATGCTCTTTCAATTCTATTTTTCTTTAAACCCCACCAAAATTCATGTGTATTTATGAATATACGGTTACTGCCAAATTCCTGGCGATTTATTCACATTCAAAGCTCCCAGCTGCGGTGAGAAAAGAGGAGCACATTTTTCAGGAGGGGAAGAAATGACTTTTTACGGTGTATCAAATATATGTCCCATTTTATTACCATCTATCTGGTATCAAAGAGTAAAGGAGGCAGGCTTGCGGAGCCAGGCGACAGACTCCAGGGTTTTTCTTCAGGGGAGCCTGCCCCTCTGCTGTGCTTTGCTGCCCAAGGAAGAAGTCTAGTCCTGCCTCACCTGTGAAGCGACCTCCTTACCGGGCCCAGGACCCCGTGGTGCCCAGACTGACCCCAGGAAGCCTCGGTTTGGGGCAACAATCTGCATGACCCAGGCGAACATAAGAACAAGTGACTTCAAGGACCGGGGTGATGTCAGCGAGGTGAGGCAACCCAGCGACCCTGGTAAAGCGACCTACTCGCCATGCCGGCCAGATAAGCAGAAATAAGTCTGCTGGTGGAAAGGACCCATGTCAGCGTCACGTCACCCACGGGGTCTGCTCGTGCGGGAGTCGCAGGTGTGAGGGCCGCCAGCCAGTCACCTTAACGTACCGTCCAGTTCACAGCCCGTCCTGGCTGCCAGCGAACACGCTGGCTCGCCGCTGGATGCCGGGGAGGACGGTGCCTTTAAATCCTGCCCATGCCTACCCCCACCGCCTGCCCCAGGGTCCCCCCTTCACCGCAGAAAACCGCTGCTGCACGGGCTCTTAGCAGCAACATGAGTCTCAAGTATCCTTCGGTCGATGTGAAATTACTAGTGCTTCATAAATGTACTGGGTGCAGAACACATACAGCTGTGTGTCTGATGGATTTAAACCAACTCATTTCATTTTTAGACTTCTAGGAGTTATTTTTCATTGAGTCAGAGGAAACCAAATATTTTAAATTATAATGAAATACAAAAAAATTAACATAAAGTTTCTCTACATGCCACTAATATTTCCTGATCATGAAACAATGAGAATGCATTCTTCTATTTTATTTTGTTTAAAGATTTTATTTATTCATTTGAGAGAGAGAGAAAGAGCACAAACAGGGAGGAGGGGCAGAGGGAGAAGCAGGCTCCCCGCTGAGCAGGGAGCCCAATGACGGGCTCAATCCCAGGACCCTGAGATCATGACCTGAGCTGAAGGCAGATGCTTAACCGACTTGAGCCACCCAGGTGTCCCAGAGGATGCATTCTTTTAAAATAAATTATGCTCCTCTCACTCTAGCAAGTGGAGACTGTACATGATCTTGAAACAAGAATTAAGGTTCGTTCTGTCAACAAACATAGGCAGTGACTATCTCTGATCAAGGGATGCTTTGTGGTCAAACAATTGACTAACAAAAACAGAAGTCCCTCAACCCCTACTAGATGCAGGCACTTGGCAGGGCCACAAAGGATCCATGGACCAGGTCTTCCACACTCATCATGACCTACACCATCCGTCGACGGTAGGACTGATACACTTGCAACTGGAACATTATCACCTATAAGACGCTCCTTAATATTCACTGTTCTATTAATTAAGATATTCTGCTAATTGGCATTTCCATGAGGGGTCAGCCTGAGCCACGGTGAGGTGGAACAGGTGCGAGGTGTTGGCTGGAGGGAGGTTCAGTTCCCTGGGACTGGGGGGAGGGGCTGGAGGGAGGGGAGAGCCCAGAAAGGACATCGGACCTCCTGGCGCTTCAGTTAACCCAAAGTTGGTGTCTTTGAAAAGTCTGAGCAACTTATTAAAACCAGAAATGTTGACCCTCCAACAGGATCAGATGCCTCCTGAATCACCAAAGACTTCTGGTATAGTATCAACACTCAAAACGTTTATGCTCTAATTGTGGAAATTAAACCCAGCCCACAGGGAAGTCACTGGTACCTGTGGAAGCAGCGGAGTGTGGAGTGAGGCTTTTGGAGTCAGAAGGGTTGGGCGGGACTCCTGCCTCTACCTGTCACGGGTTTGTAAGATCCTGGGGGCAAGGTGTTCACGTCTCGAAGCTGCAATGTGTTAATCCACAAGGCAGGAACATAAACTTCCTTTGTGGAGTGGTTGTAGGACTTACAAAAGACAATGCGTGCAAAGTGCTCAGTACAGGCCGAGTGAGGTCTCCGAGAACGTTAGATATTCACAGCAAGCGCAATACCAGCACCACGAAAGCACTACATGATAAGCTCTAAATGGTTCAGAAAATTCAGAGGAGAGACAGGTCTCCCAGTGGGTTGGAGTCCTGAAGACTCCAGAGAAAGAGACCCCAGGGTGTGGCTTTGAGACAGACCTTGGAGAGCCACGAGGACTTAGATGTGGGCAATGGAGGAAGGGGAGGAGGGTAGTAGTTAATTCAAAGCAACAGGGAGGGATGCTGTGAGCAAAGACACAGATACTGCAAATGCACACGCAATGTGCTGGAGACAATAGGTAGATCATTCTGGGCAGGGCATAGGGCTCTCAAATAGGAGTGATGGGAAGGAAGACTAGAAAAGTAGGCTTGGCCAAGCTGGGGAAGAGTATGAACACCCAGCTACGGCCAGAATTTCTCCTGCAGGCAAGAAGGTTTCTGAGCAACTGAGTGATAGAAAAAGGGGCATTTGAGAGGGAACAACATGGTGGATGCCGTGAGTTCAGTTGTGTCCCCACAGAGAGATATGTGGAAGCCCCAAGCCCCAGTATCCATGATTGTGATCTTATTTGGAAACAGAGTTGTAGCAGATGGACTCAAGTGAAGCTGAAGTCATGTTGGAGTAGGGTGGCCCTCATCCAATGGCTGGTGTCCTAAGGAGACAGAGGCAAACACGGATTCTTCCCTAGAGCCTTAGGAGGTAGTGTGGTCCTACTGGGAATCAGAAGTCCTTGATTTTAGAGTTCTGGCCGCCAGAACGATGAGAGAATACATTTCTGTTATTTTAAGCAAAGTACCAATTTGTGGTCCTTTGTCATGCCAGCCCCAGGAAATGAATAACCACAGGGCTGTGTGTGTTAGAGCGGAACGAGGGCCTGACGAGCAAAATCACCAGGTAGGACAGCAGTGGTGACAACGTACTGAGCTCAAGGCAAATCAGCAGGACGCGGGGACTGAACAGCCATGTGCAGAGAAGGAGGGGGAAACAGTAACGATACAGAGGGCCGAGGGGGCCTCTGTCAATGTCAAGAAATACCAGGAATGAGGATATGCTGCTTCTGGGAGCTGCACTGGGCCACGGGTAGAGACCCAGGTGGCGGTGCGACACTGGTTTAGCGAGTATGTAATTAACCTGAAGGACATCTGGGAGAAGGGGGACGGTCCTCTGTATGTGTAGTAGCAGAACTCATCCAGTCCAGTGAAAAAGTAAACAATCCATACGATGTCTGAGCATCTCCTGGCTTCCCACGTCTGACCCCTCTCGACATGCTCCATTGGTAAATCACAACCTCCAAACCTCTGGGTGGAGCTCTTCTTTCTCTGTGTGCCTAGAGATCTGCCCCATGTGGAGAAATTCAGCTCCAGAATGCACTCATGTGGGTTTACAGCTATTAGTACCTGTGGAGAACTTTTGCTTTATTTCAAGATTTTTAGAAAAATAAACAAGGCATACCATAATTGTTGGTTAATTTGTTTTCAGTTAAGCGATTCCAGATTTTGAGCTTTCTGACTATCGCCACTTTTACCCCTTTTGGCCTTAATTCACTGAACTGTAATTCTGCATAAATTTAATGACTATCAAATGGCATTACAAAGTCTGAAAATCTTCCTTTTCCATTTTGAGGTGTCCCACCCTGTAATCCAAGGGCTTGAAAAACCCCAAAGTACTCTATTTCTTCTTTCTCTTTCTCTCTCTTTTCCAACCAGAAGAAATAAAGGTCATTCTCCAGTCAGAATAATTGCCATAGTGGAGAGAAGGCATTTTTAAAAACTTTCTCTCAAAATTACAGATTTAAGACGACAATGAAAGTAAAATTGCAGCTGAACTCCAAAGCAAAACCTTCAACTAAAAATACAAGCTACTCACACTGTGCAATTAGGCTAGGGCCAAGAGGCAAAAAGCACTTTGCTTCAACAGAATTCTCATCATCTCGAAGTGTCTGCAGAATTCAGGTGGCTTCAAGTTGTATAAAGTTCCCAAATGACTGGAGGTTCGCATACCTAGGTGTCTCTGAAATGCCTTTCTAACATTTTTCCGAAGGTCAAATTGACACTCAATCTTCAAACCACTGAGAAGAAAATCAGGTCTCTGCACGAGACACTTTTATTTCACATTGTTGCAGATGGTAGAATGCAAGGGAATTATGTATAAACTTTTGTCCTGGTTCCTTTTACATGTGCCATGGTAAATCACAACTTTCAAACCTCGAAGCCGAACGGTTCTTCCCCTGTGACATCTTTAACTAGACATCTTCTGTGAAAGCTCAGTTGTTAAGCAGTCCTCAGTTTTCATCAGGTAAGAGGCGAGCAAAGAGAATGGGTGTATGGGGAAATGGACAGACGACGTTAATGTGGTGAAAAAAACCATGCAGAACATTCATTTCTAAATTTAAAGTTTCGTACCTTAATACCTAACAAGAGAATGCATCTGATTTAATCTGGAGGAATCACAGTAGTATTTTTCTATAAGGAGCAGGAGAGCATTCTTTGTTTGATAGATAGATATTAACGTTATATGCCATCCTCCAACATCTATTCAAAAGAATTACAGTTCGAAGGAGGAAAAATACCTCGGTTCAATTGTGACTAAAATCATATTTAAGGTAAATACTGCAACAGACGTTTTAACTTTACTTTATAAAAAGCAAGTATAGTGGAATTCCTGTGTGGAATGTAGGTGTTTCAGCCAAGAAAAATTATGTTTTACAGATTTCAGACGTTCTTTTTTGAACAAATATAGAAACATAAACATGCGGAAACACAGAAGTCAGTGAGAAAAACGATTTAGACATAAATTCTATCAAAGCATCAAATACCATTTTACTGAAGAGCCATTCAATTTTTAGATAAGAAATCATTTTTCACAAACATTCCCTGAATATCCTTTACTCCTCTGACAGGATCTGACCAAATACCTTTCCAGGTACAATTTTCCTTTCCACTCCCACAAATTCCTCAGAAACATTCAGAAGCACTTTAGAGAAGTTTTGTAATTTGGGCGACGAGAGGATATGACCACCTGCTATATGCCCCAGCCCTCCCTGGGGAGTCTGGCTATTCCTGATGGGCCATCTTTCCTGTGGTAGATGTGTTCCTGGAAAAACTGAGTAAATCAGGCTTTTATTTTTATTATTGTTGTTGTTGTTTGTGAACCAAGTCATCTTGTCCGTGCCCTCAGGAGTTTGCTCAGGGACCAAAGGCTGTTCCACAATGACCTCAGAAGCAGCCACCACAGCTCGACCTGTGACGGGTGGTTGGGCTGGGCTGCGAGCTTCCAGCTGCTAGTGTCGGTCTGTCTGGTCTGTCTGTCCTCCTCATGGTGGAGCTCCCCTCTGCCACTGAGGCTGGAAATGGCCGTCTCCCTGATCCTTTGATGTAACCCTGGTCAGTGGTCTGCCGTGAGGAGTTTTGGGAAGGTCTTCTCCCCTACTGGAAAGAGCAATGCAAGGGAGGAAACATGGCTTCCTTTCCTTTTTTAACCATTAGGCACTGCTTGGTGAAGGGGTGATGCTGCAGCACAAGCTCTAACTACAGGAGAAAGCTCAGGGAAGCACCAAGTAGCTGCCCCAGGGGCTGGTGGTGCTCCATGGCTGACCCAACTGAACCAGGAGGGCCATCTCTGCCTGTTTACATGACATCATAAACTCCTCACTGCTGAGTACTCCGTGACTCACTGGAAAGCACATCTCTGCCTCATGTCCTGTCTTCACAGGCAGGGGCCCCCAAAATCGCTCTTGTCCCTCCAGGCTTAGCCAACGATCAGCTTGAGCGAGCCTCGTCTGACCCGCTAAGGCCACGCTAGTCACTCCTTCCCTGGCACCCTGTGCACGCACGTGGCTTGGGCTCACGAGGCTAATACGACTTTTTGCTTACCAGCAGGACTAGCTCAGAACTTGCGGTTCCCAGTGCAAAGGAAAATGTGGCGCCCTTTGTTTACAGTTCATTAAGAATTTTAAGATAACAATGCAGAGCAGTAAACCAGTGTGGGGTCCGGTGGGACTCCTCAGTTTGCACACCCATGAAACAGGCTCTGTTTATGAGCAAATCTTTTCTGGAAATGTCCAGATAGCAAGTATTTTAGGCTCTGCAGCCACACAGTCTTCATCACAACTGCCCCACTCGGCCGTGGTGGCATCAACGCAGCCACAGAGAATACATAAGTGAATGGGCATGGCTGTGTTTCAATAAAACTTTATTTATTGGAAGTTGGCTGAGGGGGTCCTTGCTGGCTCACCACTGCTCTAGACCAGAGGCTCCTCAATCTTGGTGTGTCCCTGAGGATTACCTAACAGGTCACTTGAGGATCTTGTGAAGATGGATTCAGCAGTATGGAGTGTTGGTGTAGCCTGATCCGCATTCACAAGCTCCCAGGCAATGCAGATACTGCCGGTCCTGGCACCATATTCTGGGATGCACATTCGTGTCTGAGAAACACTGGCTTAGCCTGGAGGGTGAGACCATGGGATTTCTCTCTGTGGTCACTGCCCTGGCAGAAAGCCACCCCTTCATCCCCCGACAGAGTCCCAATTCCATGAAGGCAGGAACTGGACCTGCTCTGCTCACCAGCACTGTGTAAGCAGCACCCAGCACAGTGCCTGGCACAGGGAAATATATGTCCAGAAATGCAAATTAATTACAGGAGCTCCAAAATCATTTGCTGAATGAATTCACTAGGATGCAAGTTCTCAAGAGGCAGGAATGACTCCTTATACTTCTAGTATCTTCTAGACTTCTGTCTTCCCAGGAAAGACCCTTCTGTATTATAGATTTTAAACAAGTGTTGAAGATCTTCTAAATGTATCTTATCCAGATTCTGTTTTTACATGGCCACCGTTGCTGTTCCTGTCATCCTTCCCTCACCCCTTCCCATGCCATCCGTCACCTCATCCCCCTTTGGCTGATACCATAACCCCCACTCTTGAGGATAGCCTATTCTAAGTGGATTAGGTAGGACATCACCCACGGTCATGGGGATGGGCATGAAAACCGAACTCCCACAGGAACCCTCATTTCATGGCCACGGTGACTGGCTCAGGGACAGGCACATCATGAAAGCCAGGCCAAGTGGAAACCACCACAAGATTTGGCTGCAGGTTCCTGACAGAGACAGTCTCTTTTGCCTGCAATTCCAAAGCTAAGGGTGTATGAGTCTGGGGATGCCGATGGTCTTCTTGACCATCACAGAAAGAGAGCCTGACCAAGGGACAGCCAGGGAGACAAGGCCCCTTGGCTCCAGCCATGGCTGAAGGAAGTTGTACCTTGCTTCCTGGTTACGTGATGCAAAAACTTCTTCACATTTTCATCGAGCAATCTGAGCTGGCTTTCTGTCACTTACAAGCAGAAGAATCCTAACTATGTAGAAAAAACTCCCTTGCACTTTGGGCCAACTTCATTCCTCTTATGTTAAATTAGTTTAATCACAAGAACCCACTTTACATAGGATAGCTAAAGATTTGATTTAATGTTAAGTAATAACTATAAAACTGGAAATGAATGGGACCACCCACATCCACTGACCTGTTACCCCGTTTCTTAAAACTCAGGTCAATCCATACCAATTCAGGATCAGTATATTTGTTAAACATGACCTGTCCTTCACATAGAAAGTCCTTTAGAAGGAGACAGGCTTTCACAGGTCAAGTGGATACCTGGCATCAGGTAGGTGAGAAGCAAACTCATGCTGTATTTTCTAGAAGTGAAGACAAAACCCAGGCCAAGACACCTTATCTCAGACTTTGCAAACTCCTTGTATCTCTGCCCCTCCCATTAATTTATGAGTCTTGTTGGCGGTCCTAGAATATGCATAAATGTTACTCCTTGGGAAATGCTGTTCAGTATGCTGTGGTCATATTTCTTATTGTTGATACTTTAAAAAATCTGAAATATTCTGGTCAGCAGATGATCAGTTTTATGAGTAAAAACATCACTGGTATCTGGGTGAATTCCAATAACACACATTAATACATACGCTCATCTACATTAAAAAAAAAAAGCATCACAGTCTAAAAATCTTGGTGGGAAGGCTATCATCTCGCATTCCCAGCAAGATTTCATGTGTCTAGAAAAATGTCTAATTTTTTTCCAGCAGCATCTAAACAAATTACCTTGAGTTTAGCAAAACAAGATCACACTTGAACTCAACTGAACCACAGAAACCTCTGGTGTTGTGATGTTGTTAAACTTTCCTTATTGGGGGAAAACAGAATGTAAAAACAAGGTCATCCTGCAAGTCTTCCACTAGTTTATAGAACGAGTACATGGACCTTGAATTTCTTTTTTGCCCTCTCAAAAAGTACTTGCCATACATAATGCTGAGCCCGAAGGAGTTCAAGACCCTAAATCCAAAAACGGCAATGTGCCATTAAATTACACTCAGTTGGGACACTCTCCTACTGGTCTAGGGAGACGGACTAATCCAATTTTGAAAACAGTTTCAAATGCAAGCATTAGAGTAAAAGAGTAGACTCCTTAACACTCAGCCAGGGAATTAAGTTAATCATAACATTTCATGAATCAAGAGAAAACACAGCCTCCTGCTTCCAGAACATGTATATTCATATCTAATGTTGACAAACACGCTAATTGTCTGCTGTCCAAAAAAATGTATCTTTTTCTATTAGGGGATGTTTGTCTATATCTGCTAAGACCCGATGGTGGGCAATTATGAGACTATCCGACTAACACCAACACTTAAAGAAAGAAACACGCAAGAATCATGCTCTAAGTTAGTGTGCTGCAGTACGTGGGCTTTCTTTCTCCTGAAAGGTTTGCAGTTCTCAGCGGACACAGAGGAAGGAAAACAGGGATTAAGAATATAAACCAAAAGTCACTTCAGATGGACATTTTGTGATCTTGGATCAGAAAGCCTGGGGAAAAGGAAGAAAGGGGAGAAGGCACAGAGGAAAAGGGGAAGGGTTTATGACGCTTCTTTGTCCGCAGAAAGCTGCTGGTGATGCCAAAAATCTGAGCAGAGTTGACATACTTTTGATTCCATAAGTAAGAAATAATGATGCATTAGGATTTTTCCTTGCAGTCTAAGTTGTGTGATTACGTAAATTATTATAACTCAGTTTTAGGTTAGTACACATGGAACTGTATTAAAACGATAATTTAAGAAACAGTTCTCAAAGAAGAGAGCAACACACATCTGTGTACTTCAAGCATTGTTTTACTGCATTTGAAATGCCGTTGGCATTGAGGACTTGGTCTCGGCTCTTGTCTGCCAGTAACAGACCTGCTACAAACTAAGATCGTTTCCACGCTAATTATACTTACTCACATGGCAACTGGTTACTAACATATAATTCCTTTTGTGGTTCTGTAACATTGTTGTAAACCTTTCAAAGTTTATACTACTCTAGATTATTTACTGATTATTTACTGATGCTAAGAGCTGCCATTATTTAAATAGTTTCTCAGATACCAAGCCTTGTCCCACTCATCTCCTTATCATCATCCCTCAGGGATTAGAGATAAAATCGCAGAGTCTATTGTTAGATAAGATTACAAAAATATACCAAGACCCTTACATATTTTACCATGAATAACACTAAAAGGAAAAACAGTGGACAGCAAGACTTCCATGTAAGCTAAAGATTTCAATGGTCTCTGTTCATTTTTTTCTGGTAATGTATGCATGGAACTGCATCTTGGGTGTGGGATTACAGAGGCCTGCATACTCTGTATTTCTTGTCGTGGGATTCCTGCTGCTCTAATGAAGAAATACTTCTAGCTCCTGCCTGAGACCAGGGAAGGAAACCATGGAGGGTGTGAAGAAGCTGCTCTCAAATTCCTTATTTTTTTAAATCAGTGGTTCTCAGTTGAGTGATTTTGCCCCGCAGAGGACACTGGAAACACGTGAAGACATTTTTGGCTGTCACAACTGAGGGGGCAGATTGTGGGAAGAGGCCAGGGATGCTGCTACACATCCTCCAGTGCATAGGGCAGCCTCCCTCCACAGAGAATTATCCCCTCCTTTGCAAAAGTCACTAGTCCTGAGGTTCAGAAACCTGTCCTAGCTTCATCAGGCTCTCGCTCTTGGTAAGCTGGATGGCTCTCAGAGCTCTTAAATCATCATAGGAGCATCTGGGTGGCTCAGTCAGTTAAGCGTCAGACTCTTGATTTCGGCTCAGGACGTGATCTCAGGGTCGTGGGATCAAGCTCTGCGTTGGGCTCCGTGCTCAGTGCACAGTCTGCTTGTCCCTTGTCTCTCTCCCTCTGTTCCTCCTCCTGATCGCATGCACTCTATCTCTTTCTCAAATAAATAAAATCTTAAAAAAAAAAGATTCATATGTAGTTGTGCACAAGAACAAATAGATACGGGAGGCACAGGAGAGGCACACCACACACAGAGTTTTTTGAGAAAAGGTTACAGTAAAGAGAAAGAAATCACATAGGATTTCTCTTTGCTTTTCAATGATAGGTGATCAGCCAACAGGAACTATAATAAATGTCTATTGGGGGATAAAATCAACACCTCAAATGCAGATCAAAGAAACCAGCAGCTCACAGGACAGGAAGACTGAGCAGGAAAAGAGAATGGCCTGAGCAATCTGTCTAAAACGATCCTCTGACTGTTGCAAGACAAGTCTACGAGGCCCAGTGGGATGAGTCAACTTCTCTGAATCTCATCCATCAGAAATCCCAGCACTGCAGCTTAAAAAGAAGAGAAAGGGGAAGAGATTTTCTCGCTGCTCCCTCCCATAGCTTTCTCAATGATCACGTCCCCGCGCCCCTAACAAAGAGAGCTTTTCCTCAATTATGCGCCAACTTTTTGTCGTTAAGAATCTTCTCTAAGAAATGTCAAATGACAGAATGTTTCTTTTCATGAATTAATGAAATTTTTCTATTACTCATTATAGTGCTGTCAAAAGTGAGACCAGTGAGACAGCAATGGAAGCTAGAGTTCCGAAGGCAAGAACACTGTCAATCCTCAGTCAGGAATTCTGGCAGGGAGCCCGAGTCCTATCAAGAGGCGAGGCACATTTTTCATTCTTTAATTGCTTCTCATGGCTACTTCCAGAAAATGCAGGCTGTTCCCACCTTGATGAAGAAAGTGAAAAAAAAAAAAAAAAAACAGCTTCTGAATTATTATGGTAGCAGCCCTGGGTGTACATTTCTTCAGACACCTCTACAGAATTCTGCTGGACACGTGAAAATTGTCCCAAACTGATAGAAGTGAATAGAAATGACCCGATGGGCAGTGCTGTTCCTTTTTTGTCTTGGCATAAAAGACAAAACGGCCTTTTGCTGTGACTACTCTTTAGACTCCATAAGGACAATTGGTGGTGATAAGATAAATACTGGGGTGTCCTATCTTCACAAAGAATTCATTAGGATTTGATCTCATGCTATGATGATCTGTCATGCTTTTGATTGTGACAAATGAAACAGTCAGATTTTACAACTGTAGAGTTTGAGACAGTGGTCATATTATTACCAAAATCATCCAGAGAGTTCAGCTGCATTCCTGCCAAGAGCTATTCAAGAAGCTTTCAGGATGAGGATGACAAAGCAAGGACTGTCCTGTTACACCGGATGCAGGCTTTCAGCCAGAAAGGATCCAAAACACAGATTTTCTAAAACAAGAAGCTCTTTACCCTTCCTTTCTGATAGCTTCCTGTCCAATTAGCATTGAGCTCAATAGCAGAACACATGATTCAACATATTTAGGGGTCTGGATCCATGAAAGTTCAAAATACAGCTGGTTATCCTACTGAGCATCCAACTTCACTGATGGATATTCTACTCAAAATAATGCATGTGTAACTTATTCCTTGATGCTTTTATTAATGCATAACTACATCTTCGGGTTCTGCAGATACTGACTTAATTCATAGGCTCGATTCTCAGCCTTCTCTGGCTATAACAGAAATGCTTTATCTTCTCCTTGCCTGCCAGGTGCATCCATGCCTGCTAGCTTCCTCCTGGGCTGACCCGCTATGGGGAAGATCCTTCCCTTCATCTGTGTCTGGTGAACTCCATCTCATCCTTCCAGAAACAGCACATGACAAATCTGACATAGTGGCAACTGACAGTGGCTGATGCTTTCCTCTGTATGAGGGCTGTGCTGGATGGTTTACAAACACTATTGTCTTCTACTCTCAAGTCCCCAAGAAAGGGAGCTAGTTCCTCCCTCCCACTCCTGGGTGCCAGCCCCACTGAGTCACCGAGCACCTGGCCCCAGCAGGTCCCAGTCTAGTATTGAGGCAATGACCACATGGCATTCTGCCTGTTAGACGGGAAAGAGCAAGGCATGATGGGGGAGCGAGGGGCACAAGAGAGAACATCCTGGAAGATGTTCTGGTGACAGGATGTGTGGGCGAGTCTCTCTTAAAGGCTGAATAAATGAGTCCAGTGAAGAGGATGGTAGGAGGAGGTGTACGTTTGAAATGACTGGGATGAGAAATGATGACCAGGACGTGGAGGTCACCAGGGACGAGATGTGGACATCTGTACGGGGAGGAGAGATTTCTCTCCACTGGTGCTCTGCACTTTGGGAGTCAGAGGGACAGAGCAGAGGGCGAGGTTGATCCACAGTGAGAGTTTTCTGGGCACCAGGAATAGGGTGACAGGGAGGGAGGAAAGCCACGAGAGGTCGGGCAGTCTGGGAGCTCATGGAAAGTTGCAGTTGGCATGTACGGATGGCTTCCAGGCAGGTGGCACTCTGGCCCCTGTCTTCTGCCAGTGGCCCCATATTTTCCTTCAGCTAACTACCCTTGTCCCATTCTCCGTCTTTTTGGTTTGCTGGAATCAACTCCACCAACGGTGGATCTTGGTTTTACTCTGACATGAGGGACTTCCGCTCTTCCCCGCTGGGTGACTGTGGTATCCAAATGGGAGGCACAAGCTGCTGCCGCCATTTGCAACCATGGTGGGCTGCCCAAGGAGAGGTTCTGGAGAGAATGGAGATGGAGTGCCTTCCCAGATGGAGAGAACTCATCCCCATGACATCACGTAACTGCATCCAAACCTGCCAAAAGTATGTTTCCTCTCGGGCTCCTTCCACAGATTGGGGGAGGAGGTCTGTTGCTGTGGTCTTGTTTCCTCTCCACCACTGTTTGCAGGTGAGATGGGGCGGTTAAGTTATCTTCTAGCCAAGGGTTGAGGGACCATGTGGGGCTACATGCACACCGAATCCAGGGCGCGTTCCCCAGGCTAGACATGCAGAACACCCCACTCTCCTGGGCCCAGTGAGTGGTCCTCAAGGGATGGGTGCCCCATTTACAAACTTTTTCCTTCACTGATTGTCACAGAGACTGTGAAAGAGAGTTGATGTATTCTCAAAGAGGAGGGAACCTAAGACCACATGACGCTGGACCTGCCAACAGCCTCCATGCTTCCTGTGGTCAGATGCAGACTGATGATGAAGCCCACAAAGAGCAAAGTACAGAACGAGGGAGACCACATGAGCTGATGAACACCCTCTGTGCATAAGCCATTTTGAGTTAGGTTTTCTGTTATTTGAAACAATAGACCAAATAATACTTTCAGGCTGGAGCAGTTGTGAAGTCCAATGTGGAATGCAGAATTTAGGAGACAGGAAAGGAACAGGAGTTATCTGGGGCTTAATTACTGTCCTAGGAGATGGAAATTGGCTCCCATGTGCTCCCAGCCCCACTGCCATGCAGCTCAAGAGCCTGGCTGTGCATTGCGATGGGCAGGCACCATGCTGATGAGGATTCGGGCTCAGATTCCTATCTTCCAAATGAGGATTTTCTCCTCTTTGATGTGTGCTCATCCACAGACTTGAAAAAAAGTTTCTCACACAGATGTGAAAATTCATTCTGAGAATATGGTGTCAGTGTTAATGTAACACAGCTTGGGCTCGTTAGCCAGAATTTTGAAAAAATAATTTGTTCCAATAATGATCAGGATGCTGCATTTTCCAAGTGACTAAATTCTACCAACTTCACCTTGAACTGAGGAATAAAAGGTATATTCTGGATGCACGTGTGCCCCACACCCCAGCCTTAGGAAAGATTAAGGTATACTTGTCTTGATTAAGCATTAGTTTATCTTTTGGTAACTATCTTCAAAAGAAGAGAAAGTGAAGTGCCAGCTCTTTTTTTTTCTCTCTCTATTTTTTTTTTTTTTGGCCAATCCATCTCATCCTGTATATACAAAGAAAACCAGGCTGCCCTGGTGTCTTGTGTACCGTGAGGTCTCAGACTAGCTCCGCTGATCTAATTGTAGCCAGCTCAGGGACTGATCTAGGTATCCCCTAAACATAAACATGTGGGGGCTTCTGAACTTAATAGAAGTCTTGATTATGGAGAGATTGATTCTTTTCAATTTTATTGCAATAGTAGGCAAAGGACATTTTTTCTTTGGTCATGATCAAATACTTATAAACACATGTGGACCACTGAGCTAAGTCCCACCATCTGCTTCCTGTGTATTTTCCCATATGAACCCAGAGGGATTTTTCAAAATAACGGCATTATTTTTTTTTGTTATGTTCAGTTAGCCAACATATAGTACATCATTAGTTTTTGATGTAGTGTTCAATGATTCATTAGTTGTGTATTACACCAGTGCTCATCACCGCAAGTGCCCTCCTTAATACCCATCACCCGGTAACCCTGTCCCCCACCCCCCTCCCTTCTGTGACCCTCAGTTTGGTTCCTGGAGTCCAGAGTCTCTCATGGTTTGTCTCCCTCTCTGATTTCTTCATTCAGTTTTTCCTCTCCCTTCCCCTGTGGTCCTCCCTGCTATTCCTTATGTTCCACAAATAAGTGAAACCATATGATAATTGACTTTCTCTGCTTGACTTATTTCACTTAGCATAATCCCCTCCAGTTCCATCCATGTCGATGCAAATGGTGGGTATTCATCCTTTCTGATGGCTGAGTGATATTCCACTGTATATATGTACGGCCAAGGGATTGTTGAAAAAGAAAACCAAAGCTGGGGGCATCACAATGTCTGACTCCAAGCTCTATTACAAAGCGGTGATAATCAAGATAGCATGGTGTTGGCACAAAAACAGACACATAGATCAACAGAACAGAATAGAGACCCCAGAAATGGACCCTCAACTCTATGGTCAACTGATCTTTGACAAATTAGGAAAGAACATCCAATGGAAAAAAGACAGTCTCTTCAATAAGTGGTGCTGGGAAAACTGGACAGCCACATGCAGAAAAATAACAGCATTATTAAAATATAATTCACATGCCATAAAATTCACCCTCTTTAAAGTATACAGGTGAATAGCATTTTAGTATGTTTGTAGAGTTGTGGGAGGGATCTTTTTTACAACACATGTCAGCTCTCATCCCCAACCTCGGAGCCCCATAAAGCTCTACGAGATTCACATTTCACTTACCCTTTCTTCCCAGCAGTGTCTAGCACATTGGCAGATAACAGGTGCCCAATAAGTACTTGTGGAAGGAATACATCCATGATTCTAGTGGCAGGCTAAGTTCAAAGATCGGCTATGTACAGAAACTTTTGTGTTCCGGCAATGGTAGTATAAATCAGAATTTTACTGACAACAAAATGCTATAGGTTATCTTTGCTATTTGACAGTACAAACTCAGACTGTATATGATGTGATGTGTACGTGTTTTGTTCTTTAAAAAGAACACACACCCTTATCTAACTTCAACCTAGGACACTTTAGAGCTGATGCCCAGGTGAAGTGCCGGGAGGGAATTAGTCAAATGTTACTGATTCTTAAGTGAGTGTTTCAGGCAGACAGGCAGAAAAAAAGCAACCAATAATTGATCAAGTATTTGTTTCAACAGGGCTTTGTGAAATAATATGCTGAGTTTCACCAAATAAATAAATAAACCGCCCACTGATTACCCTCAAACGTTTTCTCTATGAGGGTTGCAGAATAATTGCTAAATATCAAAGTATGCAAGGCTAAATTACCTGCCAACATGAAACTGAATATTTATTCTTAATATACGTCTCCATGTGACTAATGCTAATTATCACTGTGATTGGTAATCCATAGTTTGAAAAGCTCCCAGGATGCCAAAAGCACTCAGATGGAAGTGGAGTACCAGGAGGGTGTTTCAACAATGTTCTTAGAAGTTTCCCTGCCAAAACACTGGAATGAACTCTTGCTGGCTTACCACTTAAAGCAGAGACCATCTGTTGCCTCTCCTTTCCATGCATAGAGTAAAAGCAAATCAAAACAGGTTCCTTCTCCTAAAAACCAGCTTTCTGAACTGAGGTGAATTCTAGGTTCACTGATAAGCAGCTTAACGAATGTCTCGTTATGACTCTTAAGAAAATAACACAGTGACTACAAAAGTCCAAATTTATGACTTGACCCAATGAATCACTTCACAAATATGATGAAATCAGAGGACTGGAAACAACCTAAATGCCCATCAATAAGCAGCAGTGGGTTAGGTCAACTGGAGTTCATCCGGCCCGTGGCATTCGGGGCAGCATTAAAACCATGAGGAGAAGCTTGTGGCTGGTCACAGAATGACTGCCGGCAGGTGAGTGCAGGAGGCCAGGGGCAGAGGGACCAGCTCCGGGCAGCCACATCTCTGCTCTGCCCCACATCAGCGACCTGACTCGGGAAGTCCTTCCCTCCTCTGTTCCCCCATCTGGAAAATGGGGGGACAGTTACAGTTCCTACCTAGAGGGCTGCTAAGAGCTGCTCCTGAGAAGATGTTTGCAAAGCACTTAGGATGGTGCCTGACATACAGTGAACATCACACAAGTATTTGCTACTCTTCTTGTCCCTATACACAGATGTGTTAACATGCGCATGGATCATCTCTGGAAACATCTAAGAGGGACTGGAAATAGGGGTTGCCTCTGAGAGAAGGTTCTGGAGGGTCTGGAGGGATATTTTCTTTTCACTGTGTGAATCTGTGACTTAAACAAAAAGGCTTACGTTTTTAAAAAGTTAAGGAATAGGGCCCCTGACAGGAGCAAATGTTTTTGAGATGAGTGTCTATGACGTTTATAATGACTCAACTTGGACTCCTAGTTGAATGCAGGTGGCCATGCCTAGGCCATTTTTGGCCCTCAAAGAGCAAACTCCTGGGAAGGGGGCCCTCAGCCCCACCACGGGCCATGAGCCCAATTTCCGTGGCTCGTGGATGGGTGAGGCCACTGCTCTTCAGCTGGCTTCCCGTTTCCCATCCCTTCTCCTCATCTCGCCAACTCCTCTCTGGTAGAGAGGCTTGTCCTGAAACCTTCACTGGGCCATTTTCCTGCTCAGAACCCTTGCCTACACCCCCTGTCCCACGGTGCCAGGTCCAAACTCCTGGACCCAGCTGTGGAGGTCTCTTGGCATGTCTGACCACTGTCCGTCTGTCCAGCCCGAAGTGCCCTGCTCTTCTGACACAGGCCAGTTCAGGTCAGCCTCACCTGTCCCCACCAGCGCCTTGGGTGAGGGGTCACATGGCTCCTGGCTTGGGTCCAGGCCACCTGCCTCCAGACATCACTCTGCCGCCGCCAGTCTTGGCTGTCCAGCTTGGGTAAGCGCCTTCCCCTCCCTGGGCCTCAGCCTCCCCAGGGGGACACAGGGCTGACACCACCCCTGGACACCCCTGGCTGGTGGGTGAACAGAGCCGTTGTATCTCTGGCTCAGGGACAACCCCACGGGCTTCTCTTTCCTCTTGCTCCCTCCCTGGCTCTGGTTGCTTCCCCCCTTCTCTTTTCTTCGTCTCTGGGTTTCAATCTGTATTACAGACATGGGGGAGATCCCGGGCCAAGGCCGTCCGCGGGGGTGGGGTGGGGGGGGTACGGTCCGGTTCAGGGTCACCTGAACTCACGGCACATGGTGGAGGGATTGACTGAGGGCCTTAGCTTCTGGGACTGCGTGGCAATCCCCGGGGAGAGAGGGGGACGGAGGCCCGGCTGCTAGGGAAGGCTTTACGAGCAGCTAACACACATCAGGGCTGAGCCGGATGGGATCCCGCGGGAGGTGCGCCCCTCCGCAGGCCCAGCCCTGAGCTGCCCTCGGCGGGGGTAGGACTCAGAGGGCGAAAAAGAGGACCCCGCTCGGGTGTGAGACTCAAGCCCACGATGAAAACGAGGCCATTCTTCAAGGGCAGAGTGTGCGCCCGTGAAAGCAAGCTGCCTGGCGGTCACCCCCGAGCACACCCACGGCCTAAAGCGCTCGTGTAAACAGAACAGGTCGGGTGCGTCAGCCAAGGGCCACAGTACCCAGGAACACGTCGATGTTTTGACCAGTGAGACCTCGCGAGCCGCCCTGCTTTTCTGGCTAACGTCCTCCCGCTGACATTCCCTCAGGACCTCTGCAGCCTTGTCCAGACGGGACCCCACCTGGAGGCGGCGGTGGTGACCGCTCTCCCCAAGTCGTTACATTTCAGCCTTCCGTTGTCCCCTTGTCATGCTTGCTCTGCTGTTGGGTGCTAAAAATATTTGCTCACAGCTTGTTCTTTTCAATAGTCTGAATGATATGAGAGAAGATAGCATCGCCCCCAGTCACACACTGAGGTGTCCCGGGCAGACACATCTTTAGCTGTCCCGCCGAGCCTTCCAGTCCACAAGTCAGCACCCCGACCTTTGGGCCCCGGCTCTGGGAGACATCGGGCAGGACTGGGGGAGGGGTCGAGGCTGGTTCTACCCAGTGAGGACAAAAGGGACATCGGGTGGGACCGGGGGGTGGGTCGAGGCTGGGCTCTACCCAGTGAGGACAAGACGGCCCTTCCTGAAGTGGTAAATCCCACTCACAAGTTAAAAGGATTCCCATAAAGATTAAAACACAAACTACGCAAGCACCAGTCAGCCCGATGAGGTGGACCCATTTGTTTTCCAGCTGTTACCACACTTGCGGGCTCCCAGCTTCGCTTCTGACAAGATGCATTCCCTCAGCGCCTGCTTCAGAAATCACAGCTTGTGGTGGGCCTCTTGTTTCAGCCGCAAGCAACTGTGAGGCCCGAGCAACGCCAGGGAAGGGGCTGATCCTCCAGGATTATAAATCTTCTCTTCCTACCGTAATGTGAAAAGTATCACACTGCTTCAAATGTTACTTCAAGCCCGTCCTTTATTAACAACGCCTTTCGTTTCAACCGTTTGGAATGCCGAACATACAGCAAAAAAACAGAGGGCTCAGTGGGTTGGGGAGGCAGCCGCCTTCCCTTCCTGGAACCCAGCCGGGCTGCCGGGATGACCCTGGCCGAAGGCCAGAGGACACTGCCTTGGGTCAAAGAGAGGGTTCCAGATTTTGAAAGATGATCCTCGAGATGCCCCCAGAGGGGTTCCAGGTCCTCATCCACATCCGCACTCTGGATCTTCAAGCCCCGTGCCTTTTCCCTATAAGTTCCCATATACTGTGTTTTCACACGAAATCCCATGTAACAATTAAGGAGAAGTTTACATTTCCCCCTCCTCTCTTGGTGCTATATTTTCAGACTCTGAGCTCAAGAATCAGATGCTAGCAAACACACCTTTTTGTGCCTTAGAGGAGCTTAGTTAATAAAATAATGACAGTAAGTAAAAATAGCCTTTACAATAGAGAAGATGGAATAAGATGAATGCACATTTATAATAATGACTACAAAAGGCTAAACTTTATGTACCTAAAGAATGTCCTAAATGAATGTGACCTTTGAAAAGATGGACTAAAGTTTATCCAGAAGACAGGATAGCTTACTGAGAAAAAAATAATCAGTCCTATAGGGTCTCTACAGGAAGGAAACCAAAATACCCCCAATCTATGAAGCTATCATAGGAAAACAGCAAAAGCTTATTATGTATTTGGCATATTTTTGGATCCACATAAATTACTATATTTTCTAATAAGAAAAATTAGAAGTTTTTAATTCCATGGAAGCATAATATAAAAGTGACATTTTGGTTTAGTGACATTATTATAATCATTGATCATTACCAACAATCAGAGCAGAATCAATTGTTCATATCTGTATATTTAGGGCGACCATCATCCGATTTGGGACCTCTGTAAGAGTGAAAACTATCAGTAAACATGACCTGATGATAGCCATAAACCAGACTGTCTCAGGCAAACGTGGACATGTAGTCACCCTAACTATGTCATCCTCCTAACTCCACATCTACTCATTGAGGTAGGAATTATTATCCCCATTTTACAGACAGGAACACCAAGGCTTGCTCAAGGTCATACAGCTAGTAAGTAGCAGAGCTGGGTTTAGAACTAATTTCAAGGCACTGGCTCCTCTGGGCAGACTCCCAGCCAATAAGAGACACACTATGGGTATCTTGGTGCTTTGTGTCTGTTAGAAGGGGCAAAGCAGAACACTGAGAAAAATCTCAGGCTCTGCGAAAGGGTCCAGGAACAGGTGCTATGGACAGGGGGCACGAAGGCCACTGGGCAAACGGGCTGCCTTCCTGTAGCCTTTGTTTATTCAACCCACCGCACTGGATCTGGATCTGCTTTGTTTTTCCTCTGTTCAAACAATACCCTCATCCAACTTTCGACATAACACAAAAGCCAACCCCAGCAATAAATCCTTCAAAGGGAGTATGTACTGATCTATTCCATTTCTCATGTGTCACTGGGAAGAGAATGGCATCTGCCGAGTTAGGATCTGTGGAGATATCGGGGGCGGGGGTGTGTGTGATGAATAACAGCAAGCAGTTCAGATATTTGCCATAAATGTTGATATCAATGCCTTCCATCAGTTGCACACCTGCTGCAGTCCTGGACTTGTGCCTGATGCTTTATATACATTACATTCAATCCTCCCAATCCTGCATGAAAATGTTATCAGAAATTCACAGGTGAGGAAAATGAGATGTAGAGGTCATGGGTAGTAAGTTATGGGGCCAGGATGTAGTAGCGAGGTATGGAAAACTCCAGAACCCATGTACTTTTCTCCACAACTGTGCAACGCAAAGGGCTCAGCCTGTTTGGGGTTGTCCTTGAACGAAAAAGGACAAAAGCAAAACCAAACCCATTGCCACAAGCCTCAGAAGGATTTATCACTCCTGATGTGATGCTGGAATGACGTTGTATCTTTGAGCTCCAGGCCGGCTACTGTCCCTCATGCCCTCCATGGCTGTCCTGGAGAGACTTCTTCAGAGAGGCTCTGCTCAGGCTGAACCATCATCCTAATAGCCACACCACCCCAGCATCCGTGCCTCTCTCCCTGAGGGCAGGCCAGGAACCTTTGCTAATCTGGACATATATGTTCACCTCTTTACACTGTGGGATGAAAATAGGTCCTTTCCTTTCTCTGTCTCGCTCTCTCTCTCTCTAAGATTGGAGAGCTATAAACTGTCCACATTTTATAGAGAAAAGGAATGTTCATAAATCCAATGGTAAGTGTTACTATATTATATTTTAACAACTCAGAGGAGTCTGGTGAAAATCCTTACAGCTGAACGGCCTTAGTCAAATATAATAATAGCTCATGATAGAAATAGACACTGTTCAGTTTCTCAAAGTCATCTTTTCTCATGTAGCTCTAGGTTCTACTAGATAATCAATAAATTTTGTCAGTTAAACCATCAATTTAACAGGTTTGATACACTGACTCCACCTATTAAAAAATTTTTTTTCTGATAGACTCTCCTTCCTGTTGCTATTACCAGACAACCCTGGGTAACTGAAAAATTTTTGTCAGTTTGGAGGGAAAATCAGAAATTGGGTTTTGCACTGAATTGGATAATCAATGGGAATTGACCTGGATCATAGCTGTCAAAACCAGGCTGTGGAAAATTAGAAATAAGATGAACAAATGGAGAGACAGGAGCGCGATAATTCTGGAATTTGCCATGGTAATGAACAGCACCTTGCCATACCAAGTAGGAAGTCTGCAAACCTCAGCGGAGACCAAGCCTAGGACTTATATACACGGTGATGCAACACACTTCTATATAAGCTCTGAAAGGGACATATAAAATAACAATTATTATGCTTAAGTTATTGGATTATGGGCGATTTTAATATGTGCCAGTTTCCACTCTTTTTATAATGTTACAACATGTGGACAAGGTTAAAATACCTAAAATAAACTCTTCACCATCTGTCTTTTCTCTCTCACTTAAGGAAAAGGAATTTGGCTGTTAAGTGGCTGTTCATCGTTCACATCCAACGCGAGGAGAGAGAGGTGCCGAAATCCATCCTGGGGGGGGAAACGGGAGGCAGGTCTGAAATTCAAGGACCTGGAACCTCCCCTTTGCAAGGGAGATTTGCGCTCCCTCATTCTCCCCGAAGCGCAAGTGGGCTGACCCAGGTGCTATGAAATGCGATCATATTAAAGAGACGTCCAGTCACCAGAGTTGCCACAAATCAAATGTAAAAAATGGCAGCATCTTTACTCTTCTTGATGCCAGTGCTCATCTCTGAATCACTGAACACACATAGACGCTTGAAGCCAGAAAGCCAGACCGGGTCTGAAGAGATCGTCTTGTCCTGGGCGACCCAGTGGAGGTACCCCGTCCTTCAGAAGTCTCCTCTGAAGAGGGCTTGTCTCCTAAGATTCTTAAGCAGCTGAGTTTAGCCTCATTTGAGCCGTGATGCTAGTGAACCTGGCACATGCAAACATGCGCATGACATGGAATTGTGGGCCGTGCTATTCTTTAAACAAAGGGGCGGCACTCAATCATAGGGACAGCTCACAGCCTCCTAGCTCCCAGGATTACTGATTGTGTATTCTGGGTTTCTGCACAAAGCCTCAGCTTGGAGAGAGGATGCCAGGTCTGAAAATTCCTGCAGCGCGGCCGTCTCCCTCATAAAAAGCACTGTGTTCAGGGCAATTTGCCTCTGAAGACTTATAAGAAATTGAATTGGCAGGTTCATAAGGCATGGCCCCAGTCCTAGCTGTGTGTCCTTGCATAAATCCCGTAAGGCTCCATGAGTCTATTTCCTCATGTGAAAATGGGAAAAAGGCTAGCTTTTGTCTCACTGGGTTTTTAGGGGGAGAGCTGAGCACAGCCCCACTCACTGTGAGTGTTCAGCACACAGGTTTATGAAGTTTCTTCTTGCAAAGTGCCGTGCCCAGGGTCTGGGCCACAGGACGGGTCTGTCGGGCATGCTGATCTAGACACTCCCCTAAAGCTTCCATCTTGGAGCTCTCACCTTGCATTTTTGTTTTCTAACCATAAAGAAAATAGACTTCAAATGTGAGGAACAGTCAGTGGAAGCCGAAGTTGTTGAGAATCTGTAATCTCTCACTTGTCAGAGTGTCCAAGACGAACCAGCCTACTCTCCCCATTTTCATGTGTTCATCCTCACAAGGATTTCTGACACTCCTGAGAAACCTCCACCTTTATTCCATACATATTCCAATTTCTTGGGAAATCAGACCGGCAATAGGAAATTTTCCATCATTTCACAGAGGGCCAAGGGAAAAAAGCCATTGTCAGCTGATTCATCATGCTTGCTAATTGTCCCTCTGCTTCCTAGAGATTCAGATTCAGCTCTGCCAAATCGACCGCAAATGCTTTATTCAAATAAAAAATAATTTTCATTTTGCCTCTGTCATTTTTCTTATCAATTTACAGTTTATAAGTTTTCACAAGCCCATTTATTTATTTTTTGAGGTATAACTGACACAATATTATATTAGTTTCAGGTGTACAATGTGATGATTTCATATCTGCATACATTGTGAAATGATCACAATACGTCACCAAAGTTAATATGATATGATTGATTATAGTCCCCATGCTGTACATTTTGCCCTCATGACTTATTTTGTAGTTGGAAGCCTATATTTCTTGATCCCCTTCATTCATTTCACGGCCTCCCCCAAACCCCACTTCTCCTCTGGCAACCCACCAATCTGTTCTCTGTATCTATGAGTCTGGGTTTTGTTTTGTTTTTTAGATTCCACATTTAAATGAAATCATGTGGTATTTGTCTTTCTCTGGGTGATTTATTTCGCTTACTTCAAGTTCTGTTCATGTTGTTGCAAATGGCAAGATTTTACTCTTTTTTAAAAATAACTGAATAATATTCCATGGAATATATACGCCACATCTTCTTTATCCATTCGTCTGCTGATGGACATTTAGGTCGTGTCCATATCTTGGCTATTATAAATAACGTTGCAATGAACACAGAGGGAATTTATGTTTTCACATTAGTGTTCTTGTTCTCTTCAGACAGATACCCAGTAGTGGGACTGCTGGATCACATGGCAGTTCTATTTTTAATTCTTTAAGGAACTGCCATACCGTTCTCTACAGCAGCTGAGCCAGCTTCCATCCCCCCAACAGGACACGGGGATTCCCTTCTCTTCACATCCTCACCAATACTTAATATTTCTTATCTTTTTGATCATAGTCACTGAGCTGATCATATGCATTTTATTTTTCACTTTTTAATGTGGTGTATGTCACTGATTGATTTGCAGATGTCGAACCATCCATGCATCCTGGGGATAAATCCCACTTGGTCATGACGTATCATCCTTTTAATGTATTGTTGAATTTGGTTTGGCAATATTTTGTTGAGTATTTTTGCATTTTTGTTCATCAGGTGTATTGACCTATAATTTTTTTTTTTTTTTTTTTGGTGTTATCCTTGTCTGGTTTTGGTTTTGGGATAATGGTGGCCTTGTACAATGAGTTTGGAAGCATTACCTCCTCTTTGATTGGAAGAGTTTGAGAAGGATAGGTATTAAATCTTCCTTGAATGTTTCATAGAATTCACCAGTGAAGCCCTCTGGTCCTGGACTGTAGTTTGTTGGGAGGTTTTTGATGACTCATTCAATCTCCTTACTAGTAATTGGTCTACTCATATTTTCTATTTCTTCATGATTCGGTCTTGGAAGATTGTAAGTTCATAGGAATTTATCCATTTCTTCTAGGTTGTTCAGTGTTGGCATCTAAATGTTCATAGTAGTCTCTTATGACTCTTTGTGTTTCTGTGGTATCAGCTGTAATTTCTCTCTTCCATTTCTGATTTTATTTATTTGGGCGCTCTTTTTTCTTGGTGAGTCCAGCTAAAGATCTGTCAATTTTGTTTATTTTTTCAAAGAACCAGGCCTAATTTTATTGACCTTTTGGATTGTCTTTTTAGTTCTTTTATTTATTTCCATTCTGATCTTTATTATTTACTTCCTTCTACTAACTTTGGGCTTCATTTGTTCTTCCTTTTCTAGCCCCTTTATGTGTAAAGTTAAATAGTTTATTTGGGATTTCTCTCATTTCTTATGGTAGGCCTCTATTGCTATGAACTTCCCTCTTACAACTGCTTTTCCTGCATCCCGTAGATTTTGATATGTCATATGCACTTTTTGCCATCTTGTTAATTGTTTTCTGGCTGCTTTTGTAATTCCTCTCTGTTCCTTTCTCCTTCTCTTTCTCTCTTCCTTTGTGGCTTGATAATTTTCTTTAGTATTAGATTGACATTCCTTTCTCATTTTCTTTTGTGTATTTACTATACGTTTTTACTTTGTGGTTACTGTGAGGTTCACATATATCACTCTATGTATACAACAGCCTATTTTAAGTTAATAACTTAAATTTGAACATATTCCAAGACTCTACATTTTTCTCCCCCTCCAATTTTGTTTTTGATGTCACATTTTACATCTTTTTATTTTATGTATCCCTCAACTAATTATTATGGTTTCAGTTAATTTTAGTACTTTTGTCTTTTCACGATTATAGTAGCTTTATAAGTGATTAATCCACTACCTTTACAATATATTTACCTTTTCCAGAGAGATTTTCACTTTTGTGTGTTTTCTTGCCAATTCTTTTCAGCTGAAACAAATCCCTTTAACATTTCTTTTAAGGCTGGTTGAGTAGTGATGAACTCCTTTAGCTTTTGCTGGCCTAGAAAACTCTTTCTCCTTTGATTCTGAATGATAACCTGCAAAGTTTCTGCTGATAAATCTGCTGATAGTCTTGTGGGGTTTCCCTTGTACATAACAATTTGTTTTTCTCTCCCTATTTTTAAGATTCTTTAACTTCAGACATTTTAATTATAATGTGCCTTGGTGTGGATCTCTTTGGGTTCATCTTCTTTGGAACTCTCTGGGCTTCCTGGACCTGGATATCTGTTTCTTTCCCTAGGTTAGGGAAGTTTTCAGCCATTATTTCTTCAAATAAGTTTTCTGCTTCTTTCTCTCTCTATTCTCCTTCTGGGATCCCTACAACACAAATGCTATTCTGCTTGGTGTTGTCCCATAGTTCTCTGAAGTTGTATTCATTTTTTAAAAAATTCTTTTTTCTTTTTGCTGCTTTGTCTGGATGAATTCCATTGCTTTGTCTTCCAGCTCACTGATCTGTCCTTCTACTTCATCCATTCTGCTGTTGAACCCCTGTAGTGTGTTTTTCAGTTCATTATTGTATTCTTCAGCTCTGTGACTTCTGTTCGGCAGTTTCTTATGTCTTCTGTCTCTTCATTGAAGTTCTCACTGTGTTAATATATTCTCCTAAATTCAATGAGCATCTTTAGGACCATTACTTTGAATTCTTTTTCAAGTGGCCTACTTATCTTCATACCACTAAGGTCTTTTTCTGAGGTCCTATCTTGTTCTTTCACTGGGAACATATTTCTGTTTCTTCATTTTGCTTGGCTCTCTGTGTGTTTTTTTTTTTTTCCTGATAGGTAAAACAGCCACCTCTCTCACTCCTTAAAGAGTGGCGCTGCATAGGTCATGAACATTCTCATTAGACCCTCCCCTCATTCTTGGTTTCTCTCTAACCTTTGTGATTGTCTAAACTTATTCTAGATAGGTCCCCATTGTTGAGGATGTGCCAAGACCTGTCTATGTTCCAAGGGGAGGAATCTCATTTAGCTCCTAGTTTCAGGCTGATTGGAAGCCAGACCCTCAGGCAGCAGCTTTTAATATAGGCAAATATATACAGCCCTGTGAGGCCACAATCATAATCCCTGCTGGCCTACATACCAGGAGATCTAGAGGTGTCCACTGAGTGATAGTTGTAAAACTCGGGGCTCCAGATGAGTGTATAAACTCCTTTCTGGGAGGTCTTGCCGAGCTGTAGCAAGGCCAAGGCAGTGAGATAGGATGGCGTCTCTGTTTACGTTCTCCGGGAGAGCCTCCTAAGCCTGTAGATGTGTGGGAAACCTGAAGCCTGTCCCTTAGGCAGAAGCCCAAGGCTAAGTAAATATGCTTTTTTCACAGGAAGACTGGGGTTGTGTTTCAGTTTGTTGTCTGTGCAGTGTCCTGGGGGTGGTGGTCTGTCAAGAACTATCTTTCCAATTGTTACTTTCCCAGGGGAGCTCAGGAATGCCAGCCTTCTTGGCCACCAGGGCCAGATGATCCAGGGCCATCCCCTGTGTGGACTATATACACATACTAGCTTTAGCTAGACGGCCGGAGAGTATAGAAGGTGAGGCACATTCACTGGTTTCAGAAAGGTGGTGGGAAAATAAATGCCTTGATTCCATGCACACCCCTGGGCTTTAGGAATGCAGCAGGAGAGTGCCTTCTCTGTAAGATGAGATAGGGAGGATGCCACCACCACTGCTTGCACTTGTCAGCCTGAGCCAGGGAGCGAGGGAAGTGTTACAACTCTCCAAGCTAAAAGACTTTAGCTAGCCAACAGGAGATTGCAGCAACTCTTTGTACTAACCTGCCCCAGCCAGGGAGCAGGGAAGTATCACAATTACTTGTCCTCTCTGGCTTCAGAAAGGTGGTGGGATAATGCCACAACCACTTGCCCATGCTTATTTCAGCAAGGTGGTGGGAAGATGTCACTTCCGAGCTTGCCAGCCCCTCCATCTCCAGGAAGAGATTCAAACATTCCCTGACCCTCCAGCAGATACTTTTAGATTAGCAAATGACTTTTCCTTCACACATAGTCTTGGGTGATCTTCAATTTTCTATTTTTTTTTTTTTTTGGCTGGGTTTTTAGGCAAGTGAGACCACATGAAAGCAAGGGGAATCTTGGTTTCCTATAGCTTTTTTTTTTTTTTAAGATTTTATTTATTCATTTGAGACAGAGATACAGAGAGAGAGAGAGACAGAGAGAGACAGAGAGATCATGAGCAGGGAGAGAGGCAGGGGGAGAGGGAGAAGCAGGTTCCCCTGCTGAGCAGGGAGCCCGATGTGGGGCTTGATCCCAGGACCCTGGGATCATGACCTGAGCTGAAGGCAGACGCTTAACCATCTGAGCCACCCAGGCGCCCCAAAGATTTTATTTATTTATTTGAGAGAGAGAGAGAGAATGAGAGATAGAGAGTACGAGAGGGAAGACGGTCAGAGGGAGAAGCAGACTCCCTGCTGAGCAGGGAGCCCGATGTGGGACTCGATCCCGGAACTCCAGGATCATGACCTGAGCCGAAGGCAGTCGCTTAGCCAACTGAGCCACCCAGGCGCCCGGTTTCCTACAGCTTTGGGTCCCTTGGACATCAGTCCCATTGGTTTTGTAAGCCAGATGTTTTAGGGGCTCATCTGTCTGGTGAAGATCCCTGGGGTTGGAGATGTGGGGCATCCACCCCTCACTCCGCTCCTCCAGGAGAGACACCTGTCCCACCTCTAGATCTCCTGGTCTGGGAGATCCCTTCCTATTTTGTGTCTCTGTGCTGGGGGCGGGGTTTTGGTGAGACCATGTCTCTGCCTCTTCCACCTGTCTTGATGTGGTCTTTTTATCCTTTGTTATGGGGAAAACAGCTCATCTTGTTTTCAGATCCCTTTCAGAGGGAAATGTGGATCCATGTGTAGCTGTAGGTTTGGTGTGTCCACGGGAGGAGGTGAGTTCAGAATCTTCCTAGGCCGCCATCTTGTGGAAATCCCTCAAGCCCTTCCATTTAGATAGGATACAGTTTAAGGGGGAGGTATTTGGCCTATAATAAGCATAATTCTAAATATCCTTGTACAATTTAATCTAGTAGTTTTGCTTCCTTAGTAAGTATAACACTCTGATGTAGATGAAGTTTAATTTCAAAGAAGTATTTCTCACATTTCAGCTTCTGCCTGCCACATTCTTCTGCTCTCTCAAATCAGTCAAGGTTATAAGTACTAAGACTATGAACAACTAATTGAAGATGGGTGTTATTTCTCCATGGAAATCACTCCGCTGTCTATCTTGGCCATACATATCACATGCAATACAATGAAGAACAACCTTCCATTTTCAATGTCCTTGAATGTATGAGTTGAGAACCTATTAGGTATGTATAGAAAATTTTTAAAGGGCCACAACTCAAATTTGAGAAAGAACAATAAAAGCAAGCAATTTTAGAAGAATTTCCCCAGCAGCACCAGAAAACCTGCACCCCACATATACAAGGAAAGCAGCCCACATGCTCCCTTCTTAACTCCATTATAGTGTAGGAGAGTGGCCATGTCAGGCCTAGACAAAGGTACATGCGAGCAGGTCCCAAGCAGGCTGCTGTGGCAGGAGATAAGGAAGCAATTGCTCGGGAGCTGGGCATCAGGGAAGAACCAAAGCCAAGCCAGCCCCCACCAGCCTCCCTCTTCACAAGGATGGCTTTTGTTTGGGGGTATAGACAGGCTCCTGCCACCCGTGGTTCAGGCTTGGGGGTGAGAAGCAGCTCTTTAGAAAGGAAGTACCCCCAGGAAATGGAGGAGGCATCTCATCTCATGTCACTGTTCTGACTGGCTGAGGCAGAATGCTTCTCTGGGGATGGAGCCTACTCCTCGCCATTCACATCTCACAGGTATTGGCCCAAGGCCCTTGGTAAGGGAGGGAGAGAGCTGGCTGCATTTGTTAAAGCACAATTTCCTTGTTATAGGTCACATTCCAAGGTTACAAAGCATGGAAGTGGAGCTGAAATAGTAAGAAAGGGATTACTTAAAAATATGTCACACACCCGAAGACTACAACCTGGCAGTCATAGGGTTTCAAAGGTGAATGATCTCTGCACCGTTTTCCAGTTAAATGCCTTCATTTTATAGGTGAGGAAACAAGTGCAGAGAGGTGAAGAGACCTTTGCAAGGTCACACAGCAATAAGGTCAGCACGAGAACTTCCTTGATCCTTGTATTACTTTGCCTGATCATTTAGAAAATCAGTGGGCTTTTACTTTTCACCTGGGAGCCAGACTTACCTGAATTACTGGGTAGAGGCATGCAAGTTTAACACATGGGATTGGAAAATGAGCATGCATTCAGGATGTAAAATGAGGGTGGAGGAGCTCCCCTTCACCAAGCAGGCTGCTCTTGTCTGCCAGTCTGATAACCAGCTGAAATTTCAGTACACACCATTTTCAGCTTTTAGCACCAAAATGAGCAAGGACTTCAATACGAACCACAGTTCACGGAATTATGGTTGGAAATATCACTCCTCTCTGAGCTCTCTGGAATTCCAACTGGGAGTTCCCAGGGTCCCCAAGTGACTGTTACAATAACCTTACAACAGGATGTAAGAGTCCACTGCACAGTAATTCTAGCTACCTCCCAAATGGAATGATATTGAAGCTTTTCATAACTTTAACAGAAATGGGGGTGTGGAGCAAAGTTCCCCTCAAAACCTGAAATGGTCACCTGGGGTGTGGCCCTAGCACCCCCAGAGGGCGGCAGGGACAAGCATCTTGTTGTGGACCAGCTGTAGACCCAGGACGCCCAGCACTGACAGTCCGTGCAAGCCAGGGTCATGCTCTGTGCACATGTACAGATGGGTTAGAGAGGATCACTGGATAATGGAACAATAAGCTCTGTGTGATTCCCGGGGGTCTGAGGCTGTTATTTCAGCCCCTGGATGTCTGCCTGAACACAGCTCTCCAGGACACAATCAGAACCATGTGGGAAAGAAGGATGAGTTCAAGGACAGGGGCAAGAGGAGCACAAGGGTACACGTGGACGTGGCTGATGAGCACTGTGGTCGGTAGAGTCCACACGGAGAGGGAAGTCTTCCTGCCTGCTGACCACATGGGCAAAGGTTTCGAGGGCCCCTTGAGCAAGGCTGATGCACACATAGTAGCGGCTCTGCTCCAAAATCCTTATGTTATCACAGCAGGACCAGGATGGTCTGGGGGAAAGTGTTTGGGCTGCAGAATCTGATGGACCTGAGTTTGAGTTCTGCCTTTGCCCCAACCTGCTGAGTGACCTTGGAAACAAGACTTAGTTTCCGCATCTGTAAAGTGGAATTAATAATTACACTCCCCGCCAAGTTTGGTCACACCAAAATGCATGCAGAGTGCTTGGCATATACTAAGTGCTTAGTATATGCACTTAGTGAAAATAGTAGCCAAGTGAAGTGAGTGAAGTGAAGTGAAGTGAGTGAAGTAAGTGTAGATAGTAGCCAACATTTATTGAGGGGTTACTATGTGCCAGGCATTTTCGCCAGGTGCTAGGACACAGGGATAATAAAGACTGACTCAGTTTCTACCTCTAGAATTTACAGTCTAAAGAACTAGGGATGTTTTGCAAACTGTACAAAATGCCTGGGTATGAATACGAGCACATATTTATTAGCCAACATGAATGAATTCCTGTGCTGTTTTCCTTGATGTTTGCTCTTGAAAGTAACTCCTTATCCTGTGGCAGAGTCAATCATGTTATTTCCATTAAAATAAATGTTTCCTGCTATTCTCAGCATTATCACCATCACCACCACAACTGCCACCAGCATCATCACAATCATCATCACCACCATCACCACCACCATCATCATCACCATCACCTTCACCATCATCATCACCACCATCATCACCACCACCACCACCATCATCATCACCATCACCTTCACCATCATCATCACCACCACCACCATCACCATAATCACCATCACTTCACCATCAGCATCATCACCACCATCATCACCATCACCATCACCTTCACCATCATCATCACCACCATCATCACCATCACCATAATCACCATCACCTTCACCATCATCACCACCACCACCACCACCACACCATCATCATCATCATACCACCATTATCACCATCACTATCACCATCATTATCTTCATCATCTTCAAGCTCATGATTAAGCACTTACTACATATGAGGCCTTTTGCTCAACCCCTTATACAGATTCTTGCATTGATTTTCAAGTAAAGCATTCCTTTCCAAGTAGCACTGTCGCTACTCAAAGCATGGGCCAGCACCTGTGCATTACCTGGGAGCTTGTCAGAAACATAAATTCTCCGGCCCTTATCCAGCCCTACTGATTCAGAATCTGCATTTCAACAATATCCCCAGTGATTCATAGGCATATTCAGGTTTGAAAAGCACTGATTTGTGAAGGCGGCCATCTCTTAGCAAAAAATGGCTCTCACTCTTCCTTCCTATGAAACCCACCACATAATCCTGATGATCTCACAAGGCTAAGAAAAAAAATCAAAGGGACAGGAAAACAAAAATCACAGTACTTTTGTGAGGCCAAAAGAAAGCTGGAAGCAGGGAGGAGGGTGAGAAGGAAGAGTCCTGGGCAGGGGGCTGGCAGCGCCCCCAGAGCCCCACCCTCGGCACTTCCCCGAAGCCTTGAGGTCCCCGGAGGAGGTGTGGGCGGGCGCCTTCCTGTGGTGACATCCCTGAGTCAGGGCCTGTGGTCTGGGAGGAGAGGAGCGTTCACAGGCCAGGGAAGGGACGGCCAAGGACCGCCCTAGCAGTCCCGGTCTTCATTCGAAATGTGGAGAGAAGGATGCCTAACCGGGGGCTGCCCACCAGCGGGCCACCTGGGGGCCCTGCATGCCCCAGCAGTGCCCAGACCGTCTTGGCAAAGGCAAATCAACTTTTACTGAAAGTTCCCGAAGTCTTAAGAATGCCCCAGTGTGCCAGCAAATAATTGCTATTAATAAAAGCTTAACACTTAGAATGGGAGAGTTTTTGATACATTAAAGTACACCCTAGGGTTTCTTCTTCATTCAACTTCTATGAAAGGCATCGTTCCCAAAGATCATTTCATTCAAGCCCAGGAACTGGCAGCTGAAGGAACAGAAGCGAAACAGATTTTCAAAAAGTAATTTCAAATGTACAATGTTGGGCTCAGATAGAAGGATTTAATTTTTATAAAACCCTAAGAAGGTTTAAATTTTTTTAGACACATGTTTTTTAGAAATACTTAAATGGAAACCATCGTACTCCTAAGTCTATTTCATACTAGAATGAAAGCAGATAATTAGAAATCATGCTTCTGGTAGGTATTTTTACACTTTAGAAATGCAGGACAATTTCATACTAACTGAAATACTTAGCTATACGTATTTACCCTTCCCCAGAGCACTTTCAGGTTCTGGTTCTCAACAGGAAGGGTGAACTCTATATTTGTTGCCCTGTCCATAAATCATGATCTCCAGTAAAGACAGGTCCCACCCATGCATCATCTATTGCGCTGTGTCTAAGCCTCCTCTGTTCTTTAAATGAAAAAACTGTTTCCCTTGCAAGTACCTAATAAATCTATTTGTAAATCCAGTGATTATGTGGAGTGAGATTTTATAGAACATTTTTGGGATAAAAAAATTGTATTGGCAGTGCATACAAGAGTTGTCGGAAGCAATAGCAAATCGATGGGTGCAGGAGGAAAGAAAATCCAAAACCTTCTTGTGATTACCCTGTTTGGCCAGAAAACAACAACAACAGCAACAGCAACAGCAGCAGCAGCAGCAGCAAAACACAAAAAACAACCTAGAACGACCACATACATGGAATCACGAGGCCCAGAGGTTTCCTTATTCAAGTGATCACACATGCAGATGTCTCTGGCTCATTCCCACCCCCACCCCCCCATCCCTGGAGGCAGTAGAGACTGGGGTTGGAAAGAAAAGCATGGTGGTGGGGGGACAAATGCTATTAATTAATTCATAGGCTCTTACTTTTCCTTTTGAGCAAAAGTCTGTAGAAATCAGGCCCAAGTCTTGTTGGGCGTCTGTGCCCTCGTGACCTCAATTTGGGGTTTGTTAGGTGCTTCCTCATGGTATAGCAGGTTGAAGGATAAATTACGTTAGATGCACTGAAACTTTTATTCATCTTAATGAATTCATAAGTGGCGCTCTTTAAAAACATTTTTAGGATTAGAAAAGCAATATATGTCAACTAAAGAAAATTATAAAGAAGACATTTCAAGTTCCTAATAATACACTGTGGAGAACATTATTTAGCATTTTTATGCATACCTTTCCTTCCATTCTTCTTCTATGTATGTGCATATTCTCCCTCCCTCCCTCCCTCCTCTCTGAACTCCCCTACCACCCACTCACCCTCTTCCCTTCTAATTTGGGAGCCACACTCCTTCTCAGGCTCAAACCGATGGTTGGGATGGAGTTTTGTCTTCTAGTCTAGTAAATGTGCTGAGATATGATTCTTAATCTTTGGTTTCATTCTTTTGCTCTTATTACTGAAGGGTGAGAGCAGGCCTTCCATAGCCTTCCTGACTTGACTTCGGGGGCACCCCTATAGTCGCAGCGCCCCAGCAGTTGGGTTTCTGCAGCACCATTTTTATCCTCAACGTGCTGGCCTGTATCCTCGGGCCCGGCCAATTCCTACTTGTCCTTCATATGCGGCTAATTCTTCCTGATCCTTCTCATCTTGACTGAGCTGTAACTTCCTCCAGCCTTCTCTGGACACCACCTACTTCTGTCCCTCCAAGCCCAGAGCAGGTGTGTGCAAGCTCTGTGTGATCTTCCAGCCCTCAAAGCACTTGTGGCATCGGGCTGCCACGGCTGATTGACCTATCTGTGCCTCAGATACCACATACACAGGGAGGGAAGGCAGGGGCTGAGTCTGTTTCAAACCGCCTCCCATTAGCTCCCCTGCACCTAACACTGCTCCTGCCTCTTAGTTGATATGCAATAAATATATCTTCAGTAAACATCATAACCAGTCTGCAGTGAATATATATACACCTTGTAATATATTAGCTACTTTCCTTAGAGTAAATCCTTGATGTGAAATTGCTCAAAGGGTATAAATATGTTTAATATTTCTTGCCAAACTGCTCTACCTCACAGTGCCCAAAGGTCCATTCTTCCGAACTGTGTCAGAGTCTACCCACTTTCTGGAAACCTCGTCAACACTGAATAGTAGTCTTTTTTATTTTTGCCAACCTGGTAAATGAAAAATAGTCCCTCATTTGACTATGCATTATAGTATACAGCAGTTTAAGGGTCTTCCCTCGTATTCATTCATCATCTGTACTTTGTGATTGTCTTAAAGTCAATTTTTATCTTAGTGTGAACATCTTTTGCTTCTTGATTTATAAAAGTTATTTATATGTTAACTGTATTTATACTGATAATACTTTTTCCAGTGTATCATTTTCTCTTTATCCTTGGTTTTTATATTTTAATATAAAAAATAATATATTTTAATATCTATAAGTTTCAAATTTTTATTTCATTCAATATTACACTCTTACCCTTTAGAGTTGTTTTTTCCTTTACTGTTATGTTGAGTAAGGACATACATAAAATGTTAGCGGATTCTGTCCTACGTAAGTTGCAAAGATTACATTTTAAAAGATTGTAAGTTGAATTTTAGCAACCAAAATCATTATATTAAAAATGTAAGACATCAGTTTAAAAGGGATTCTTTGGTGCATTGTTCCGTAAATGGAAGCATTCTTCTGCGAGTCTCTTGTGACTTTTGCCAGCCATATACAGTAAATCTGCATATTCTGGTATCTTAATAGATTTAGCTCAAACAATGATTTCTTCAATCTACTAGAGACTGAGGTTTGCTGGAAGAGCACATTCTGCTCTACCAAACTGTGGTCACTGAACGTTTGCAGGAGCCTGAATCACCACACTTGCTTTTCCTCATGTTAGAAACCTTGACCCTGTTCTCCCAGCATTTTTTAATAGTAATGCTTTCTTGGAAACTTAAATTCTTAAGAGGGAGAAAACAGGGGAACAGAAATAGGAGATTAGTGGGAAAAAAAAAACAAAACTCAGCTCACAGTAACAAGTCCTTCCCATCATGCAAATGTGCCTCCGTAACACCCATGTTCTAGACAAAACTGCCCTGTCCCCAGGTCCAGCTCCCGCTCCGTTCCCAGGGACTCTGCCCCTTTTGCTGTGTCTGCTTTCCTTACCTTCCATTCTCTCCTCACTCGCTGGAACGGGGCTCCTGTCTCCACTCAAAGGGCACTAAGGTCACCGATTAGCCCCCCAGCCAGATTTGAGTAGCACTTCCCCTCCTGCTCCTTGCATCACTGCCTTTGGTCTGGATTTCCTTCCAACCTCGCTGGCTGCTTCTTTTTCCTTCTTTGTGGGACCTTCTTCCTCTTCCCAACCTTAACATGTTGGGGCCACACAGGGATCTGGGGCTCAGTCCTTGACCTGCTTCTCCTCCATTTCTTCTCTCCTTAAGTGCCTCAATCTAGCCTTAATTTCTATTCTCTTGATCCCCAACTGTTTTCTTCCAGCTCTGAATTCTAGACTGACATCCAATTGCTTTTTGACATCTCGGCTTGAACGTCTAGCAGACGCCGCAGGCTGCGTAGGGATAAAAGAGCCTCTTGGCATTCATATCCTCTACTCCAGTATGCCCTACCACGACTGAATAAAGGCCCCTCAAAGATGTCCTAGATTCCTGGGACCTGTGGATATGGTGCTTCCCCTGACACGGGATCTCTGCTGATGTGACTGAATTAAGGGCTCTGAGGTGGGCGGGGCGATCCTGCATCCTCTGGTTGGGCCCAGCGCAATCACAAAGTGTTCTTGCAAGACAGACTGGCAGGAGGGTCAGAGTCAGAGAGGTTAGAAGATCCTACGCTGCTGGCTTTGAAGGTGGAGAAGGGCCCGAGCGCCAAGGAACGCAGGCATCCTCCGCAAGCTAGAAAAAGCAAGGAAAGGGGTCTCCCCTACCGCCTCCAGAACTGTAAGGTAATCTGTGGTGCTTTAAGCCGTTAAATGTACAGTAATTTGTTCAAGCTGCAGTAAGAAATCAATGTGTCTACCTTCACCATAGGCAAAACGAAACAAAAATGTGCCCCCTCCTTAGTCTCAACCAGCACCTGCAGATTACCTCAGCCACGCAAGCCAATGGCCCTGGGGTCAGCTCTCTGCGGCTTTTTCTCTCTGGGTTGTACATCCAGCCGGTCATCCACTGACCCGCTTCCCGCAAAACTGGTCAGTCATGGGAGAACCGCCCACTCAATGGTTATGTGGCTATTACTGTGGCCCCAGTGGACACTGACAAAATTGCAGGAGGACAGACAAGGAGGGAAAAGAACATAAAAGATACTTAGGATGTAGAATCCATGGGATGTCAGGAAATGAAGGGGTCAGAGGGCCGAGCGGGTTGGTGGGGGCCAGGGCCCCTCGGCGGAGACGTAGAACTTAGGGGAGGAGGTCTGCGGGTCAAAGCTGTGGAATCTGGATACTTCCTGTGGCATCTGATGTGCTTGTGGACTATCACCCAGGCAGAGACCTCCAAGACTCCCCTTCTGGGGCCTGGGGCCGAGCTGCCAGGACAGACAGGGGTTGCAGATGCAGATTTGGGCTCCAACAGCCAAGAGGTGGGAGTTCAAATCATGCCAGAGGATGGGTCTCTCACAGGGCCATCCCTTCAGACCCGGGAAGAGGAAGAGAATCTGAGGAAGAGGCAGGAAAGGAGCCCTGAGGGTGGCTAGAGGGTGCGAGGAAAGCCCAGGGTCCTGGAATCAGGTGAGGAGGGCACTAAAGAAGGAGAAACTGAGGAACTGTGCCAAACACAGTTCATGTGGGTCAGCACCAGAAAAGGTCATGGGGGTCAAGGGAACAGAAGTAGGAAAAATGGGGGATCAGGGCTGGTATGGACAAGAAGGGATGAGGGAGGGAGGGGGGACAGAGGGAGGCGAACACGTGAAGGGGTGCTGCTGGATCTATGTGGCTGGGGTGGGTGGGGGGAGAAAGCAGGTGTATTTTCAAGGCTGGTGTATTTTACGGGCTACATAGGAACTGGGAAGGAAGGAGAGGGTGGAGATGCAGGAGACAGACCCACCACGCAAGAGGTATCAGAACACGAAACCTGGCCCCCCAACAGTCTCAGAAGTCTAGCAGAGAGGGGAGCATTCCGTACTTGCTGAACATTTCTGAGTTAGATGCTTCCCACAAGGGGGACTCCCTTCACTAGCATATTGTATGGTGCACCCACCTGTATGAGAACTGCACTCATACTGCGGTAAAGCAGTCTCTGATTTATGGTCACAGATAAAGAGGCAAGTGGCAACAGTATTTATACATTGCACTTGGTATTTTATGTCCTCTGTCTACATAATTCCATATCCCAAAGGTTCCATAAAGGAAATGAGAAGAGATGAAGCAGGGGGCAATATATCACCGTTTAATTTGCATGAATCAGATGAGAAAATAAACACACAGCAATTTTACGGTGAAGAAGGTAGAAGCTGCTGTAGCTCTCCTTCCTGCAGAAAGTAATGACGGGGCTGGTGACACACAGCAGGCTGAATATAGCAGAGAGTCCCCGCTAATCGGCACGCACGCCGTGCCTCCCCAAGGAAAACCACTAGTCATAAGTTCACACCTGGCACCGCAAAAAGACTGGAAGGAAATAACCAGGAAATAATGTGGTGACATTATGTGCCATTTCTTTCCTTTTTCTTTTTGCTTATCTGTGTTTCCTATACATGAGTCGTGTTTATAATAAAAGATAATTGCAGTTGTGATGAAGCGTACATGTCAGTAGAAACTCAAAACCGTTCCTTCAGCAGACATTAAAGTAGCTCGGTGATTTTTGTTTCTTTGAAAGCTGGTCAGGCTGCTGTTGCCAAGTCTCAAATATACAAATGTGGAGAACACTTTGTGATGGCAATCATCTTGACAGGTATTTGCATGTATGAGAGAAAAATACACTCCTGTTTCTTGTTTACCTTCCCACGACAACCACACTCACATCACTCCCGACACGAGATATGTGGGTTCCTTCCCCACACTTTGAGCAACCGGCTGGGTATCCTAGAATTCAATTCAATCCTGACAGTGACGAGAGTGAACGCAGACCCCACCTCTGATGGGCTCAGGCCCACAAGACTGCTGCCCACCTCAGATGCTGATCATGAGCAGTAGGTCCCCAGCTTACCCACAGCTTCTGTCCAACTTGGCAAATCAGAGGTTCCCACAACCCCCACCCTTGCATTCATTTGCTAGAACAGCTCACAAAACTCAGGGAAACACTTACTTATGTTTACCAGTTTATTATAATAAAGGGTAGGATAAAGGGTGCTGATGAACAGCCAGATGAAGAGATACATAGGGTGAGGTCCATAGGGTCTTGAGCTCAGGAGCCTCTTCCACGTACTTGGGGCACATCACCCTCCCAGTACGTGGACGTGATCACCAACCCAGAAGCTCTGTGAACCCCATACTGTTGGGATTTATATGGAGGTTTCATCATGTACTCATGATCAATAGAGCATACCTCCATCCCTAGCACCTCTCCCCTGAGGGGTGCAGCGGCCAAAAGTTCCAAGCTTCTAATCATGGCTTGGTCTTTCTGGTGACCAGCCTGACTCAGGAATCCACCCACAGGCTCCTCATTAGAACAAAAGACATTCGATCGCCCAGGAAATTCAAAGGGATTTGGGAGCTCTGCGACAGGAACCAGAGCCAAAGACCAAATATTATAGGGGCGCCTGGGTGGCTCAGTCTGTTAAGCATCCAACTCTTGATTTCTGCTCAGGTCATGATCTCAGGGTCCTGGTACTGAGCCCCACATCGGGCTCTGCAGTCAACTCGGAGTCTGTTTACCCCTCTCCCTCTGCCCCTCCCCCCGCCCCGCCCAACTCATGTTCTCTCTTGCTTGCTTGCGCTCTCTCATAACTAACTAAATAATCTTTTTAAAAAAGGCAAAATATTATAACAAAAAATGCTTCCAGTGCTCTTATCATTTTGAAAATTACAAAACATTTAAGAGCCCTGTGTGAGGGACTGGGGCAAAGACCAATATAAATATTTTCTATTATTACACAGCATATAAGCCACATGATCCCACATACAAACACAGGCTCAGAAAACAGATCAAATGACATTTCTAGTTCAACAATATGGTTCTTTCATTGCTTATTGAGTAGCTTAGTCCGTACCAAAAAATGAGCTGAGTGCCACAAAGGATATAAAAACATGGCAGAGTATCGAAACTGAAGACATGCCTGGCCTGGGGGGAACAGAAACACCCTTAGGTATCCAGGCTTCTGTTGGCCCCTTTGGATGCTTAGTCTTCAACATCTAGATTTGTATTTGCCTCCACCCATGTAAATAAGGACAGAGATCCAAGATCGGTGGCGAGCAAGAAGCTCTGGAAACCAGGAGTAATTCCCAAAAGAGGGAGGGGGTTGATGACACCAATGGTCACACACCAGCAAACAACCAGGGACAGTCCGACCACAGGTTCCCAGGAGGAAGCCCCCTGACTCGGGGGTGCAGAGGCATGCGGCCGGCCCACTAACTGCAGTGGGACATTAGTAGGGCATCAGGAGTAAGACCAGAAGGATGGGGGGGGGGGAGAGGGGGAGAGCCATCGAGGAGCTGGAGGTGGGGACGAGACTGTCCATGCTCCACACGGCCACTGAGTCCAGGCCAGGCCACCACTGGCCAGTGGGTGACAGGCCAAGGGCAAGCCTGAGGGGGTGGTCACCTCGAGAGAGTGACACAACAGCACAAATGCAGTCAAAGGCAAGTGAAGACACACCTGGGGGAGACGGGACAAGCTCGGGAAGCGAGAAGCATCGGACAAAGGTGAGGAGACACTGTCCACAGAGACACAGCGTGGTACTGCCCTCGCTACCTTCTGCCCTTGCTCGGGTTCTGTATGCTTCCACATGGTGTGTCCGTGCCTGGGAGATGGGGTCTGCCGCCTCACAGGGCGGGGAAGTCTGAAGACCAAGGCCCGAGCCCCAGCAGCACAATGGCAAGCTCAGCTGGCGCTCAGTGCATATCTAACCGTCTATGATTTAGCTTCGCCTCCTCCCAGTCTCTCCCTGTGTTACTGCCCCTTCCCTCCTTGCTGCTCTGCATTTCACTGGAAGGAAAGGACTCTATGGTTTTACAAATGTTTAAAAGCAACTGGTTTCGAGGAAGAATAATGGAACGAGGCCCCAGGAAGGAGAAGGTGGAACCCCAGGCCTGGACCACCAGTTAGACGGGACGAGGTACAGGTGGACGAGGCGGCGCTTTGGGGGAGGTGAGCAAGTGCAGGGAGGTGGCGGCTCAGCGGCATGTTGGCAGGACTTCCAGATGAAGGGCCTTGGGGAATGTGGTGCAAGCTCCCCAGGGGATGTCCCCAGCTCAGGGTCAGGCAGGGAGGGGAGGGCTGGGGCGCAGGGGCTCAGGCAGGCTCTGAGTGCTGCGCTGGGAGTGGGGTGGGGGGTGTAGGTCTCATCCTAAGAGGGGCAGGGCCTCCACAAGGGAGGAGGAAGAACACGTTTGTGATCCAGCGGGAACATTTTTGCTCCAGGGTGGAGATGACCTGCAGGCGGCTGTCCAGCTCCCAGAGTGAGACAGCGCACAGCTGGGCCGGGCGAGAGCAGTGGAGGCGAGAAAATCAAGAGGATCAGGAGATGCGTCAAAGCCAGCATCAGCAGGCCCTGGTGCACGGACTCTTCAGGGTCTGACTCTGGCCGCTGAGCGGGTGAGGATGCTGGAGCCTGAGACGGAGAGTCCCAGGGACAATGGGGGTGAAGGAGCGCGAGACTATGGCTTCGTTTTAGATTTACTGAGTCTGAGATCCTGTGGGACAGTGGGCATGAACATTCTGGTTTCCAGAAATTACCAGACTGATCTGGAACTCCAGAGCAATCAGAGCTGGAGACACCAGTCTGCGTATTGGGTGGAAGCATGTGCAGAGGGAGGAGCACCAGCAAGGAGAAGCCCCGGCAAGGTTCTCAGGAGTGATCAGATCTCAGGAGACGGACAAGAGCCCCAGAGGTGGCATCGCCCAGGCCGAGGGATGGTGGTGGTGGGAGTGGTCCTCCCTGGGGCAGGCCATGTGCAGCCTCCTCTGTAGAGAATCTAAAACAACGTGAAACTGACCAGGGCCAGTCTGCTTTTTATCACCCGCGCGTGGGCAAGTATGAGCAGATCCAGGGACAGCACATTCCTCCCGCCTGAGCCGGCCTCTCCCACGCGCGGCTGCCTTTATTAATGCGTTTCCCAGTGCTCTTTAAATAAGTACCCTCGTGGTCTCTTTAATTTGGAGATTTTCTTTAAAATTGTTATGCCTCCTTTTCTGGACTCTGAGATTTATGTAACTCAACTATCTTATTCTTAGTTCTAATAAGAACACTAATTGAGAAATTTTTGCTGGGTTGGTTGCTGCTCTGCAAGGACAGCTGCCGGGTATGCAGAGGAATCATCCAAAACATGCCTTTTAAAAAGTCATTAAAGGCGTTTTTATTTGTAAGAATTCTTTCATTCTCTTTGACAGGTACATGTATTGTATAAAATGAGGTCCCCCAAGCTCTTGCTACTGTGGTATTTTAAGTTACATCCTGAGAGTTTAAGTGATAAGTCTAAAACTACGTAGAACTTTCTAGAAATTAACATAAGAAGGTGGAATTTAAGAAGAGGAATTTATGTGGTATTATGCTTAAGTATCTATGTCATTATTACCTCCAGTCAATAGTTCATAAAAAAAAAAAAAAAATCTATAGCGTTTTGCCCACTAAAGAGGCACAAGAACCAGAAATTCATTTTCTCTCTCAAAATCTTAGCTTGGTTTCCAAGGGCAAACCTGAGATTTCACTTATTCTGCTCTATCACACTTTCTCCCCCTTTTCTTTTATAAAGAGGATCTGCTCCAGAGGCTATGCAGACGAATGAATTATTCATTGACAAAGAGATAAAAGAGAAGGTTTCAGGGACTAAAATATTTAGGCCTCCGGTTCTAGGAGTTTGATCACATTGACTACGTGGGCACCAGGGGAGCTGAAATAAACCAAAATTAAGAAGTAAAAACTGTGTCAACATCTATTATTTTTTTGTAGGAGGAAGGGAGAACCATTTCCACCAATAATGTCAGTGTTAAAGATTAACTTTTGAGGCTGAACTAACTGAAAGTATGTACGTATCATTTATCAATGTGTTCTAGAGGTAGGCTATGAAAACTACAGAAATAAAAGGTGTGTAGGAACAAAAAAACATTGTTTCCATGGAGCTCAGATACAATCACCGGGGCCCTATGGAGAAGGCGGATGCAGAGTCAGCCCTTTTCTATGAGACGTGACCTAACAGTGAATCTGCTGGAAATGTCACCACTGCGGGGTCAGCAGCCCTTTCCTTGTTGCTTTTTGCAAAAAATCTCTTTGGACTTCTAACCATCAACCTTCTGAGTAATTGGGGATGTCTAGACCAACGGCTAGCTCAAAGCTTTGGTTCACAGGGAACAGATCCCACCTTTCTAAAATAAACAGCTGTAGGGGGTGACATGCTCTTTTTGGGAATCAATTTAAAGCATACAATATTTATTTAGCTCTGCATTTTCTCTACGAGGTAAAAGAGGCCATCTTAAAAAGAAATACAGAATTCTTTACTGCTGGATCCAGAGAGTGATGTAGTGATGACTGCAACTTTTTGATTACAAATCTCAATATTAGGTTCCAGAAAGCTTGGGAGTTGAAGAGAATCATTCCCTTCATCAGGAACCACGTGATTCTGTATTAATGGGAATGAGTCCGGGGATGTCAGGAACAACAGGACGTCTACGGCTAACCCGGCTAGGTGACATATAGGAGCGTCATTAAGAGAGTAAATCGTAAGAGTTCTTATCACAAGGAGAAAATTTCTTTCCCTTTATTCTTTTCCTCTTATTGTGTCTGTATGAAAAGACGGGTGTCAGCTGAACCTGTTGGTGATCATTTCACAGTAGGTGGAAACCAAACCATCACGCTGTATGCCTTATACAGTGATATGCATCAATCATTTCTCGATAAAACTGGACAAAAATCAATTTAAAAATGGTAACTCAGTGAGGGGCTGGATGTGCTCATTAACTTGATTGTGATAATTATTTCACAATGTATACACATATTAAATCATCATATTGTACACCTTTTAAAAAATCACATTGTATAACCAGCATATATGTGCTTTTTTGGGGGGGTCAATCACCCCAGTAAAGCTGGAAAAACTACAATAAAATAAAGGAAGCTATGTGTATAATAAGAACTTTAAAATTTGGTCCCTTGCTAAAGAAAGGCCAGCATCCCCACCCATGGTGGGCAGGCGAGTACACTGTGCATATCATGGGAGGAGTCCTGGGGGGCTCTGGTTAGAGCGGTTTCCAAGTCAGCACTTTACACTCAGTGTCTGGGTGCCCACTCCTATGCCGAGTGCCCCCAACCTCAGTGCCCCCGGGCCCGTACACCTCCACAACACCTGCCCCAGCTTCTGCCCCGAGTCCACTCCGACTCCCTTGCTGGGCCTACTCTACCATGTGTCTACACTGCTATTGGCACATGCGATGCTCAGTGGCCCAGTGGACACCCCAAGGGCAGAGACCGGGTTGAACGTTTTCCTTGCCTCCCCACTCAGGCCTAAGCCTGGAGTGTGCACTTCTAAGGACTCCTCATTAGCTGAAGAAAAGTACCCGGCCAAGTCACCCACACTTCGTAAAAACTCATTCAAGTGCACTTAATTACTAAGCAGTGGGACCCTCAGGTAGGTGATGCTCAGTGATATATCTCACTTATTGGGTCCAAGGGGCTCAACCGTGCGCAGTAAAAAGAGTAAATTTGGGGCTACTTCCTACATCGGTGCTTCTCAAACCTAGTAAGCAGCAAGAGTCTGGAAAGACTCAGACTGCTGACTCCCATCCCCCAGGTTTCTGATTCAGGAGGTCTTGGGTGGGGCCCAGGAACGGGCATTTCTAACTTGTCCCCAGGCCCTGCTGCTTCTGCTGCTGGTCTGGGGGGCTCACTTTGGGTGGCACTCTCCTTGCCGCAACGTAAGCATCTGGACATTGACTGAGTCCACATACAGACCCCAGAGATACAGCAACACAAACCCAGTCAGTCTGTCAATGGCGGTTAGGGACGGTGCAGGAGACCCACATGACGTGCGTGGACATACAATAAACACACAGTTACAAGTAAGAAAAGTACTTTCGACAGAAGGGAAGGGAGCACTAGGTAAGAATAAGGGGTGGCTGGTCAGTTGTGTTCTCTCCACACTCAGGCTGAGGCCTGAGGGCTGAGCAGGCGCAGAACGGCAGGCGGGACGAAGAGGCAGAAGCTTCCAGGCCCAGGACAGAACTAGTGAAGACTCTCAGGCAGAAAGGACACCTGTGTGAACACTGAAAGGGCCAGACCCCTGAGAGAGTGTGAGGCTCACGGGGACGCCCCGGCCGGGAAGGTCTAGGTCAGGGGTTTCCATGGTATTCCTCGAGCGACAAGAAGCTGCTGGAGGCCCAGCTAGTCTGCCACCAGGCCTGTATTTGACAGAGACAGACTTGGCCTTGTTGGTTTGCTGGGACTTACAGTTAGTTCTGGAATGAAATTTCAAGTGGCATCAAAATATCATTCAGAAACTGATGGATGGATAAGCAAAGTGTGGCGTGTCCACAAAGTGGAACACTGTTCAGCCATAAAAAGGAACAGGGTGTCGGCACGCGCTGCGATGTGGGTGAGCCCTGAAAATATGATGCTAAATGAACAAAGCCGGACACAAAAGGCCACACATAATTCCATTTATAGGAAATGTCCAGAATAGGCAAGTCCATAGAGATGGAAGGATCGGCGCCTGCCAGGGGGTCGGGGACAGGCAACACGGGGACTAGGTGGTGACTTTATTAGGTATGGGGTTTCTTTCTGGGGATGATGGAAATGTTCAGGAATTACAGAGTGGTAATGGTCGCATGACACTGTGAATATACTAAAAACCATAGCAATTATACACTGTAAAATGGTGACTTCTATGTTATGTGAAATACGCCTCAATTAAAAAATCATAACTCGGAAATAAAACTGACTTCTTAAAAAATGGCATTCGGAAAATTGTTTCCTCCAGACTCTTAGAACACATGACTTTACTCAGACCTGCAGAATCTCTGTCTTGGGCGACAGCTCTTCTTCCCGACGAGAAGAATGCGTATGTCGGGCTGAGGTTCAAGCTGCTGTCAGGCACATTGAGGCCATGACACAAAGTCGCTCCTTCCTGCCCCTCACTCGCCTGGGGGGGCACTGGGAAGTTGTGGAAAATCAGGTGTGTTTCAGACCAGGGTAAAGTGAGTGACCTTGACTTTTTCCCTCATTGGCTATACATGTGGCCTGGGCCAAGCTGTGAAGAGTGTCCCCATCTCTAAAATGGGGAAAGAGCCCATGTAAGACTATGGAAGGAGTAAAGGCAATGTGTGCAGGGAATGCAGAGAAGCAGCAGATACCTAGTAAATCGTGTTATTAATAGTCTTACTGATACACTCTACAGCATCTTGGCAGTGAACACATTTTATAAACGCTCTTTGGAATCCCCCATAGCAAAGAAAGAACTGGTGGGGTAACACTTTGAAACACAGAGCATTTTTTTTTTCAAATCCAATAATCATCTCCTGACATACATGTTTGGAATCTTAGACTGATTTTTTCCCCCTATTCTGTGAGTCAGTGTCTTTGCTTCAGTTTATGCTTGCAAAAGCTATGTTTCTGAAGGGTTGCATACAAATCACATTTTTACAATTCTGATACTATTTTCCCATTGTTCCACATTATATGCTCAGGGGTGATTTATCTTCATTTGTGATTCATTGTTAATTGGCACCAGCTCCTAACACTCCAGTTTGAAGCCTCTTTTTTCTCCCCAGACTCTGTCAAGTTGTAAAAACATACTTTAAAATACCCTTGACACTTGAAGGCACCCTCACTCACCTATTTTATAAAATCAGACTTTTAGTGCTAAGGCTTTCCTACAAGCAGGGGATAGAGTTGTAGTTCTGGTTCAGCAGTAAATACCGAACAGGCTTGCTTACTTTCCATGGAATCCCCTACAGGCTTTCAAAATCAAGGCAAAGTGATGCAGAGTGAAGTTCAACCTAAGCAGCTTAGCGTTGCGTGGGCGAGGGGCGAAGGTGAGGCGGTGGGAACACGGCAGGGGGCAAGTCGTGGGCTGCCCCCCATCCCGCGCCTGTCCGCACTGGGTCCCTGCAAGCCCTCTGATAACATGCCCAACAAACCCATGTAGTGGGGATCAGCTCTGCTTTGCTTGAGTGGAAATAGGTGCTGGCTCTCCGTTCGCTATGCACACAAGAAGCAAAGCGATGGCTGGGGTCCCAGGTGCCTCGGGATGCCTGCATTTGGGAAGAAACGAGCAGATGCAGTTTGCCCCAGCTTCGGCCTCAGACTTGCTGAGAAGGAGCTCCCGAGGGCTCCTTCTCATGCCTCGTTTTGACACCCACAGAGTGCTGTGGACCGTTAGGATCTCGTGGAAAGGCACATTCCTCTGCTTTCTTCAGTGAAGCTGTCCCCCTGAAAGGGATGTGACCCAGCCAAGGCCGTGACCCACAGAGACGTACAGGCGAGCCCAAGCCGTGGCCACACTCACCCACCCGTGTGGGACTGGGGATGACTTCATCCTTTTTCTTTTGCCCTTAGACATTCGTCCCGTCACACTCAGAGCAGCTGTGACGGCTGCACAATGTCCCAGAAGGAGGCCAGCGTGACCACGGCAGTCAGCGGACCGCGGCTGAGCAGGCAGCATCCCGACAACCCTCTGCCACAGGAGAGCCGGGGCGTGGGGTTCGTGCCCCGCGGAGCTGCTGCCTCCATCCACCAACTCCTCAGCAGCAGACTTGTGCCCAGCTCTTAGATGCTCAAGCGACACAGGAGGACGATTGGGGGTAATTATGGATGACGATCCCGAGTGTGAAATTATAACGCAGCTGAACCTCTCCTGACTGCTCACCCGCTGCCCTACACGGCGCTAAGCTCTGTTTGTGCCTCATCTTATGCAATTCTCTTGGCTCCTCCTGAGGCCGAGACTAAGATCATCCTCAGCGGGGACCGGAGGGGAGTAGCTCTGTGTCTGTGTGTGGGGGGAGGTCATTCAGGCCAAGTTAAAACATTGATGGAATGTGTTTTTTTACTTTCAGGGTGAATATCTTTTTATTGACTTCTTTTTGGGGGAATAAAAGTCGTCTTTGTACAGATACCTGGTTTATGAATAGAAGAATGCTAATTTTAAAAACACTCTGCGTTTTAGACAAAGGTCGAGGCATTTCTGAGAAGTAGCCAAATGAAAGCAGCTTCTAACATCTTTCGTCCCGGCATCAGATGCCGGCTACTCTGCGGAGCTCAGAGGGCTTCTGAGGGGCCCAGGATGGTGCAGATACTGCTGTTGCATAATTTAAGTGACTGTCCTCTACATCTGAGCTCTTATAAATTCTAGAGCAAACTAGTTTAGAAGAGATTTGTAGCTCTATTCAAGTCTAGTGAAGGGCACAGTACCAACTGGATCAGGCTGGGGGTAGGAGGTTTCTATTGCTCAAATTCTAGTCATTTCCAGACTCCTACTCATGTTTTGGCAGCTCTGTGATTAGAGCATAAGGGTTCAGCCTTTACACTGTGGCTCTGATGGTCTCAAGTACTTGGAAATGAAGTACAAGATATCTAAACAACTCATCAAGTATTTGATGTACAGCTATGTGCATACCACGAAGCCAGCTTTGGCCGTGTTCAAAACTGTCCAGCAGGGCCTTTGTCTTCACTCCGCTTACCCACAATTCTGGGGGATAAGGCAAATTTGGCGAAAGACAGCTGGAGAACATGCTCAAGTACGTAGCCACGCAGGGTGCCGGCTGCAGACGAACCTTAACTGTAGAATGCACGGAAGAGAGGAGAGGGCAGATGGTGAGGTAGAAGGACAGGCGCCGGAGGCAGAGGGAAGACAGGGCACAATGAACACACACCTCGTGTGTGAATGGGCCCAGGGTTTTCTAGAGAACTTGGGCTGACTGTGTGTTGGAGAATCATGCTAAGAATGGTGGAACGTCTGCCCTGGATAAGCCAAGTCATGGGGACCCAACCCTGTTTCTCAGCAGGAACGTGTCACTTAACATTTCATTCAATCCATATTTATTGGCATCTATTAATTTATAGGTCTCATGCTGGGGATTCAAAGAGAAGATACCACTTCAGGTCCCAGGTAGCCCCTACTCCATAAATATAAGCAGACTGATGAACAAATTTCATGGAATGCACATACTATGACCAAGTTGTAAGGGGCTAAAGAGGAGGAAAACTTCCAGGTGAGATGGGGCAGGGGTGAGGGAACAGGAAAAGCTTTGAAAAGATGACGTCGGAGCTGTACATTAGAACACGAGCGGATGCGGGGCGCCTGGGTGGCTTAGTTGGTGAAGCATCTGCCTTCAGCTCAGGTCATGATTCTGGATCCTGGAATCGGAATCGAGCCCAGGGTCAAGCTCCCTGCTCAGCGGGGAGTCGGCTTCTCCCCCTGCCCCTCCCCCACTTGTGTTTTCTCTCTCTCACTCGCTCACTCTCTCAAATAAATAAATCTGTAAAAAAAAAGAAAGAAAAAAAAAAGGACACGGGCACATGCTAACTCACCAAGCAAAGGTGACTGGCACATGCTAGACAAGAGAACTGTATGAGCAGGGGCGTGGGGAGGTCAGTATCCAGGGGTGTTTGAAATTAGGGTAATTACCTGGAGGTAGAATGGAGGGTGTGTGATGTGGGAGGGGGTTGCACGGAGGGGGAGGGTGGTTAGCAGCAACAAATACAGACGGGGGCTGGAGTCATGACACGGGACTTACGAGCTATCGTAAGGAACCAGGACTTCCCATTCTCGAAAGAGGGAAACATTAAAGGTGAGAGAGGAGTGACATGCTCCAGCCTCAGCCGGCAGACAGAGGGACACGACCCATCTGGTATTCGAGTCTGGAATCTTTACAAGATAAGTTGGTGACAGGAACCTTCCGGAAGGTCATCCAGGAGACCTGAAATCCCCTAAATGTACACTGACGCGAACCTGGCGCAGGGCAGGGAAGAGGAAGGGCATGCCCAGGAGGGACTTTGAACTTAGATTAGATCTAGACCAGGAGAGCAGCACGGGCTCCTGTCGGCCTGAGAAGAAGGAATGCAGTTGGGAATTAAAGCCAGGGAGGGCAAGGGGGGACTGGGAAGTCACATTTGGAGAGGCTGGTTTGGGGAGATAATGGGACATCCGTGACGGACGGGACAGTGGGTGACAGTCAGGGCTGGAGGTACTCAGTTTGGAACCCGTGGCAGTGGGAGGTAGGCCTTAGAGAAAGCCGAACGAATTAAGACCCTAGGGACGGAGGACTGTGTGCCCCGGCACCCGTCCACACTTAGAGGCCCGAGGAGGAAGGACAACAGTAGTGAGGCATTGTGGGGACGCGAGGAATGCCAGGCAGTCAGAGAAAGGGGTGCTTCAAGGAGAAGAAGACAACAGGCCAGAAGGCAAGGAGGAAGTGGGCTGAGGAGAAAGGCTTTGGAGTTGACAAGAACGTGTCCCTTCCTCTGGGGTCCCTGGAAGAAGAAGGTGGCGTGGAGCCGGACAGAGGGAGAAGAGGCGTGTGGCAGGGCCCACAGTTACATGCAGTGTGCCTGCAAGAGGACAGAGAAAAATCTGACTGGGGACGGATGGACAGACAGATGAAGGGATGGGGGGATGCACGCAGACTCTTAACGATGGAGAGATCAGAGCGTACTTGGAGAGGGAAAGGAGAGGACAAATGGGGAGGGCCTAGGAAAGAAGGTAAAGGCAAAGAAAATAAACCAGGACACAAAATTCTGGACTTCTGGAGGAGATCACAGGCAAACAAAACAAAACAAAACAAAACAAAACAAAAAATAAGATAAAATGGCTCAGGGAACAAAATGTTACCCCCGTTTCTCAGGAAGTGGGAGAAGGAAGAAAAGGCATCCACAGGCTGTTGATCTATTGATGTAAGGTTGAGAGTAATTGCTTAACTCATCCCTTCATTTTGAAGCTATCATGAAACAACCCAGATTTCACAGTTCTGTCCTGAATAAAATGCCCACGGACAACCCTAGGTAAACTCTGCTGACATCCAGCCATCCAGGCAGGTACACATTTAAGCTTCTGTTCTTCTACGGCAAAGAAGAAACGCCACTTAATATTTCAGTGAAGAAGGCTTCCAAAATTGTATAAGATAATTTCTCTTTGGAAAATAACTCCAGTTATCCTTTAAAAGATCTGAAAGCAGTTCCTAAGAAAACCCTTTCGGTGTTGAACCTCAAACTGTCCATCTCAAACCAACTGTGCTGCACGGGGAGTCAGAACACCCGAAGCTTAAGAAGAATCAAGTGCATGCTCGCTCTAAGCATTGTCGTCTTTGGAGATGGTTTTAAAATACCATCGCATAAAATGCTTGCGTATCATATTAACTCTTCTCGCCATTTCTCCTAGACAAAAGAGCTTTGATTCCACTCAAGTACAATGTCAACAATGCCAGCAATGAGAAACATTTCACCAACCCAAGTTTCACTCACGGATCGCAGCAGAAACAGGAACTTGGAAGCCGTCATCCGCTTGCCCATCACTGTGGGACATCGAGGAGGGCGCCTGTCGTCAGTGACGCACGGGCAATCCCAGTGTCTGGATGGGCCCTGAGAAACTCCTGTGCTTCCTGGCCCTGAGTCATAAGGAACTGATGGCATTTCAGAGCCCAAGAAGAAAGGGAATTACTTAAGACAAGGCTGGACGCCGACTCTGAGAGTAAGTCATCAAGCAGGAATTCTTCGCTGTTATCTCGTTTTTGGTACTCGTAAAAATGTCAACCATAAATAATGAACGCGTGACTAAAAATACCACTCAAATGAGCCTGGTGGCAACGAAGAGATAATACAGTAAGCACACAGTGGCCATAACTTCACCTCCTTCTCTGTCTGGCCATTCACTGAAATTCCAAGAACTAAGAACGAGGCCCACTTGCTGAGCTCCCACAGCGACCCAGTGACTCAGCAATGGGCTCTTGGAACTTGGTAATCTCTTCAAACCAAAGACGTGAGAATCAGAAGGGTCTCTGAGGGTCATGAGGGCAGCAGGCCCTGGTGGAGGGCTGCAGGAGAAAGCATCTGATGTGGGTTCGAGTCCCAGGCCCTACCCTCTGGTGGCTCCAGAGTTCATCACTGAAATTTCTTGGGCAACGTATTGTATTCCTCCAGGCTTCACATCCTCATCCACGAAATAAGGATGGCAAATATAGATCCTACACATCATCGGGTTATGGAAAGAATCAAAGGCCACAATTCACGTATTCTTCTCAAAATAAGGCCTAGTCTATGTGCCGGGGGCTCACCTCAGCACTGGGATGAAGATGAACAGGACGAGCCAAGTTCCCCACGTGAGCGCGCTGACACAGCCTGGTGCATCACGAATGATCATTTCCGTCCTTCCTTGTGCTTCCCCTCTCACCTAGGACACACACGCGCCACTGTGCCACCACTGGGCTCTCCTGGATGCTTCCCTTGGTTTCCCCACCCGTCCTTCATATCTTCCACTCCCTGGTCCACTGCTGCCCTCCATGGCCAACCGGGAGACATCTCTGTCCTCTGACTGGCTCACCAACAGGTACAGATATTTCAGTGTTTGGGACCATCACTGAGTACGTTCCACAAGCAAGGTCTTGCCCTACGGGCCTCTCAGGTGTTTACCTAGTTTATTCCTAGAACCACCCATTGAGGACAATTAACTGTCATTCATTTTCAGTTTAAGGAAACTGAGACACAGAGCAGTTAAATAATCTGCCTGAGACCACACAGCTTCTGTGTCTAAGTCCTGCCTCCTTGCCTCCTCTCTTTCCAGTTAGCTCTGAAAGACCTTTTTTATCCTATAATCAACTTCCTCTCCTTAAATCTAGCCACACCTGAAGGTTAGTAGAGTCAAATGCAAACACTCTGGTCTCCAACACCTCTAAATCACCAAGAGGGAGCTCTAGGTGGGGGTTAGTGGCAGTGGGGGTTGGGAGTGTAGTGTGTTTGTCTGCAAGGGGACACAGAGAGCTTAATGAGTCTGTAGAAGTGCTTTGGAAAACCATTATCAGTATGTAGTCTTTGTCTACAACATAATTTAAGCTGCAGGAGCTCGAAATGTGTCCATGGCTGCATTAGCTTTTCTCCTGAATTCATCTAGCACTTTGTTACATGCCCGGGACATACAGACCCACTGCTCTGACTAGTCACGCTGGACCATTTATCATGGTCCTCTTTCAGGCTGAAAATTTCTTAAAGTTGGGACTGGGTCTTGGTGTCCATTCTGCTTAGCACAGGGGCTCATGCACAGTAAATCACTGACAAACGTCGGCTGGGGGAACCAGAAAGAGAAAGAATGAATGAGCAAGATTGTGGTGCATGGCCAGATTCCACCCTAATCAGGGCAAGGACTCCCATCCATCCAGGATGACCAGAAAGCAGGAAGCCAAGCATACAGACCACAGGGCTCTTCAAAGGCCCTGACTGAAGTTCCTCTGTGCAGCATATTCCCAGAATGTGAAATGGGGATTCAAGGAGTCAATAGACCTAACAACCATCCCTCACGAGCTGACACCCACTGTAAGTGAAGGGGCCCACCTTTACTTAAATAAACTAACATTTAGTAGATAAGATTTGAGAACAAACAGCCCTAAGATAAACCAGTGGGGACAACCCAGGCAGACATTTTGTTCACATGTTTATGCGGAGGGCTGTGTGCATGTGTGTGTGTGAGTTCATCAGACGTCCAAAAATGAGCATTTTTAGAAAGGGAATGTTATGCTGTGGCCTTGTACTTTTATTGTATCATACATTTTACTCAAGCGTTTAAAAATAATTTTTAATCTGTCAAGACTCTTACATTTAAACAGCTTTTTTTTTTTTTTTTTTTGGTTATTTTTGTGGACGGAGGTGGTGTGCGGATGGGAAATTAGAAGAATAAATTCTAATAGGGACAAAAAACTTCTTGGGAGTTTGAAGTCATTAGCTTTCTTCTCCTTCTCCTTCTTTTTCTTCTTAACTAACTGAAATTGTTACCGAGCTCATTGCAGAATTACATGTGAGTTATCAAAAACTAATACACAGAGATTCTCTAAACAATATGCCCGGTTGTCCCAATGGTGACATTTTTGCAAAACTCTAGTACAATAACATCACGACCAGGATGTTGACACTGATGCAATCCACTGATCTTATTCAGATTTCCCATTTTAATTGTACCCTTTGCATGTGTGCATCATTAGTTTTTTACTTGGAATAGCTCATATTATTGATCTGCTATCAATCATTCCAATTTATGATTAATACACAACATCTGGTTTTCGGCTCCTACAAAGTGGCAGGTATGGTGCCAGGAACTTTACATTCATGATGTCAATTAATCCCCATAACTTTCTTGCCACCTCCTTCTGGTAATAGAAACTCCACTTCCCCCACTGGCCAAAGGAAGTGCCTTGTTTTCCTCCAGCCAAGAGGTGGGGACATGTCTAAATGGACCACCGCTCTGGAATGTGACCCTGGCAGGAGGATAAAAGGAATGTCCTTCTCAGACCCGGATGAGCCAGTCCACTGGTTCTTCCAATAAGACCTGAGTGGCCCTGGTCCCCATCTGTGTGAGACCTGGTTCTTCGTACTTTCTCCTAACTCGGTCAGCTACTCCACATCCTTCCTGTAGACCCCCCTTTCTGAAGCAGGCAGGGTCTGCTCTGATGCCTGTGGTCAAGCCTGTCAACGGAGTGCGTGCTGGGATCATGAGTCTCTCTTTAGAGCAGAAAGCAAGCCAAAGACGCTAGGGAGCTCGCCCAGGCCACATGGCTAAGAAGTGGCAGAGTGTGGACACAGAGCAGCCCGCCTGTGTGCAGAGCTGATGCCTTAGCCACGGGGCTTACTGCCTCCCACAGCTTGTAGGGCTGGACAGAGTTGGCATTTGTGACACATGGTCTCTTCTTTGGGATATTTCTAGGGGGTAAGTTCAGAGTGGATCCTTGGTCAGGGCTATTTTCTCAGCACAGAACACGCCTCGCTAGGACAGATTCCTGTTTCTGATGCCATTATGTAAGTCCTCTGCCAAATGACATCTAACACTCACTGATTAAACGTATCCCTTCAAGTCTGCCCTTCCCTGAACCTCTCTCCCCAGGGTCCAAGCACAGGAAATGTTGTTCTACCACTCTTGACATTTACTACAAAAATTTCTTACAAATAAAAAGAGAGAGTGAGCCAGAGAAAGGGGGAAATGCATACATTAAACTTCTGAGTCACCACAATGCATTTCTTCAGCATTACTCGTGCTTTTACAACTGGTCTTCATCAAAGGGTTTTCATCTGCTTGCCAGTGTGTCCTCTGTCCTAATGACTCACAATGAGGGCTCATTCGTTTTAGCATGATTTACACTAGCTTATCGTTCCCTTGTTCCCCAGGGGGATGCTGAGCTACAAGCGAGATCAGCCCATGGAGGAATAATCGCGAACCGGCCAACTCCTCATGTTAAGGAAACCAGCTAATGTGCTGTCCGCAAATGGACCCACTGGAAGACTGGAAGGAGACACCTGCTTACTGTCACAGGGTAGACTAGATAAGCAGGGGACCGCCCATTCCCAAGAGAGCACTCGGTCCTCTGATAGCCTTCGGATTCACTTTCCTTTAGAACATCTTTGGGGGAAGGATGTGGGAGTCTTCATAACCACCCAGGTCATCCTTGCGGAGGGGTTCCTGGGTGCAGGCACCATATGGGGGTGGGATAAGCCATGCACAGCCATGGTTCCTGCGTGGCCTGAGCTTGCCCAGGCGTGGTGAGAGAAGCTTCACACACGAGTGAGGTAGGTCCCAAGGGCCTTCCCCGTCTCCCCCGCCCCCCGCCCCCTGCAGGTCCACCAGCCCTCAGCATCCTGCTAACCGCCCGGCCTGAAGCTCAAAGAGAGGTCTGCACACAGGCAGAGGCTGTCTGGGAGTGTATGAGCCTGGGCATGGTGGCACTGTCTCTGCCACCTCTACCAGGAGCCAAACCCACATAGTGTGGACTGCCCAGGGGCCTCCTGAGTCCAGGGCAGGGCAGGGCAGGTGAGCAATGGCAGGCTCTATCAGGCACTTAGTGCCCTGCCCAACAGCAGCTCCTTTTCTATCTCCTTACACCAGCCTGGCCCTCCACAGTGGCCCTCAGCCCTGATGCCTAATCAACTTGCCTGGGACACTGAACAAAAAAACACTGATGCACAGACAGAGGTAAATCCAATCAGCCTCTGACCTTGGGATTCTTGGTTTTGTTTGTTTGTTTGTTTTAATTCTAATGTGCAAGCAGGATGGAAAACCAATGGTCTGGCATATAACAACCACATTATCTGAATGAATGAAGGGATAGGTGTTAAGCACAGAGTCCCATGATCCTGCCACAGTGTAATAGCAAGTCCGATGTATTAGGAAGCAACACCAACTCTGGCTTTGTCATCTGGAGCTTTGCTTCAATTTCCAACTCCACCACCATGTGACCTAGGTGAACCTGGGCATGCGCCTCTCTGCTCTTCAGGTCTGCATCTGTAAAATGGGTCACTTGGACAAGATGACTTTGAGGTGCCTTCATTCACCGTGCACTCAAGCATCTAACGTCATGAGCATCCACTGTGTGTGCGGCTCTCTTCCTGGTGCCGGGGATTCAGCCAGAGACCAGACCAGCACCTGCCCCTCCAGGAGCTCGCACTCCGGGAGACATTCTCCTTCCACTTTGGACGCTCTCCAAATCTAGATGTCTACTTCATTTATCTGGATAATAGCCCAGTTCAGAGAAGCAGAGATCATGCCAAGTAAGAGTAACTGGAAGCAAGTGTCCCCTTGAATCCCTGGAGGGCTGATGGAGGTGATGTTAAGTAGGAGGGTGGATCTATCCAGAAATCTCTTTCCTAATTAATATCAACACTGCAAAGGCCAGTTCTAAAGATTCATTTTAGCATATTTATTCCTAACAAGTCCTGTTCCCGTGGCTTTGAGGTGGGAATGACAATGATGGCAATAAAGGGACTGTGGTTTTGCACTTCCCACTTTTTGCAGAGCACTCACTAACCTGCTCTCAGCAGCTGCCCGCTGGCCACCCCATGCTCCCCAACCTGCCTGTGCGTCCCTGTCCCACGTCCACAGCTCTCACACTGCCCCTTCTTCCCCCAACATTCCACGTCCTGCATATGTGCTCCCACAAAGGATTCTCCCGCCCTTGAGAGCAGCCAACTAACTCTACAATGTGCCTGTAAAATGCAATGACACCCAACGGTCAACCTCCACAGACAGACCAGGAAGGACAGACGCGAGACAACACTGTCCTCAAGCCAGGATGCCAGTTACGCTCACTCCAGTCTTCCCACCAAAACCTCCTGAGTGAGAAACCCCGGAACACCCTCATCCTCTGCAGCTCCGGGGTCAAGATGGGCCACTCAAATGGAGATGGTCTCTTCACAGCCCAGAGGAAGCTGGAGCTGCACTGATGTTAGCAAAGTAATGCTTTCTGAACCAAATAAAACTTAGAAGCAAGGGCTTCTTTAGGCACACGAGAATCCCTTACTTTCTCCAAGTTTCTCAGGCACGGGCAGAAGTGGTAACGTACTTCTATGCTGCATTAAAAAAAAAATTTTACTGACTCTTTAAATAAAACTCTATGCACAATAGTAAAAGAAAAATGGGGAAATACGACCTGTCATTAGGAATTACATCTCGTGTAAAACACCAGAACCGCTTCACAAAATAACTTTCATCCATCAACTGTGGAGGTGGTCAGGGAAATACAACTGTCCTCATTTTATAGAGGTGAGAACAAAGATAAAAATATATAAATGCACAGGTCAGAATAAAAAAGAATCAGTCCCTCCAAGGATTCAGGAAAAGACTCAGCTGAGCAAATGATGCCGGACATTTATAAGCAGGAGATTCTTTAACCAGAAGTCATGAATTTCTGGGCAAAGGGAAGTGTCCTTTCGAGTACCGTGCCTGAGACGGCTAGGAAGCGAGGTATCTGTCATATTTGCTCAAGATAAAGGCACTCCCAGAGAGAAAATGTCTTCTCAATTTTCACAATAAGGAGATACCAGAAGGATCTTTGTTCATGTATCTATATAAACAGCTTATAGAGATATCTACACATACTGTAGAAAGAGTCAACTGTTCACTTACAACATTTGTTAGTTTGGTTACATACTGAAGATGTATTACATTAGCTAATTGATTAATATTGCTTTTTCCCATTCTCACATCTCACAAAACACTTATTTGAAATCTTTGTCCTCGTTGGAGTCTGAGTCACTTCACAGTTTTCTAGACTTGGCGTCTCCACCTGCATCTGAATAGTTCAAGATTCAGCAACTGTCCCCTAACCACTTCTTAAACTCCTCAACCTCAGCGGCCACGGTCTCCATGCTGGATGAGCGCCACCGGCTCGCACGCGAGCCTCGGGCATGTCCCTCGGGGCCTCCGATGCCTGCTCTGGACACCCTCCACGTCACTCTCTGTACAGCAATCAGGCTGTCATTTTTTAAGACACAAATTTCACTGTGCCGCTTCCCACAGCGTGCAGGACAGAGCCCCAAACCCATCCAAGGCTTGGTGGCTGTCCTCTCTGTGGGTCCTCAGCTGGCGAGGTCAGCCTCCAAGCCTCCGCCCAGCTCTCTGCCAGCGCTGCCACGCCACCAGCTCCCGCCCTGCTGCCCCTGTGAGCTGCCTGCTGCCGCCGCAGCCTTCCCACCCCCGCACCCGGCTCCTCCCGCAGGTGACCTGGCAGAGGCCCACTCCTGCCTCCCTCTCGTTCACGCTCTCTTAGGCGCGTCCAATGCTTATAACCATAGAATTCATTGTTTGTAGCCTCCCCTCTTTGTCATCTCACTGCCCCACTTGGCTGCAAGTTTTTGGGGGGCAGGACACCGTCTCCTCCCTCCCACACTGTACCCCAGTGTTTGCACCGTGCTTACTGTATGGTAGCAGGTCAGAGAAAGTGAATGAGTAATAGCAGCACCAGTTAACATTTCAGGGACACTTATTATGCCTTAGGGTCTACACTAACCCCATTCATGGCTTATTGATTTAATTCTAAAAACAACAGGAGAGTCTTGATGATCCCCATTTTGCAGACACCAAGCCAAGGCTTTGAGAGGTTAATTCCTAAATTCACACGCCTCAGCCTGGGCTTCATCAGGATGATCACATCCCAGCCTGATGCTTCCAATTTATCTAGTTAAATAAATAACCTTCTTGGATATCTGAGCAAATGTGACACAGAAGAAAAATACTTTTAAAAAAGCTCGCAGAAAATCTAAGAGGACAAATCAAGCTCTGGAGAGTCAAATAATAAGTTTATAAAATGAGCTGAAACCTACTGGCTCCAAAAACCCTGTTGTGAAGAGTTTTGTAAAGTTTGTTTATTGAAAGAGGTATCACATGCTTTCCTTAATAACAAAAGCAGCAAGTCACTCGTGTTTTTTTGTTGTTGTTCACTTAAAAGTTCTCAGGCACATGATCTGGTCTGAAATAGCTAAATATTTCACTATGGAAAATGCAATTCTAATACTTGTATTTTACACGTAAGTGTGACATCCTGATTTCTTCTGTTCTCCATTGCAATGGCCCTGAGTGCTCACTGGGCACTGTCTACACAGGGGGTGGGGGGCGGGAGGGGGAAGGCACCTCTTCCCCAGCCTCTGTGGGAATAGAGCCACCCTCTGAGGAGTAAGCCAGTACAACTGACCCAGCTGGCGGACATCTACCCATAGGAAAGGCTTTGAAATCATCATAGTGCAGCTTGGTGGGCCAAACACATAATACTGAATATTTTTTTTAAAAAGTAAACTGAGGGATATAGAGCCGACCCATTAGCAGTGGCAGAAAGTGGGGACACCCCACTGTGAGGGGTCCCTGTAAGAACACAGAAATAAAGGAAATAGACATTTACTCTGCAGGTTAAACTAGTCACATTGATGAAAAACAGAGGCATTTTGGTGGACACTGCAGTCCCCTTTACACAACGCGCTGCCTCCGGGGTCTGGAACTGGAAGGTGAGGCTGGAGACCTTGGAGGCTTGGCTGAAATCGCAGGCCAGTGGGAGTCCGATGGGCATGACCACTGTGGCCCGAGGAGCAGCTGGGCCTAGAGGGCTTCTCCCCACGGAAGGCGGAAGTGGGATGTCAATGAAACAGACAAGGAGGAAGGGGGTTCATCCAACACGGCTGCAGAGAGAAAAACATGGGGTGTGGAGCCCACTAAGTTTCTGTCCCCTAGAACGGGGCCCGCTGTGGGCAGGAATGGTTCGTTGACGCCCTTCTGCCTGCACTGAGTAAAGCTCATACACTGAGCATTGTTGTAGGCCTAAACTGGGAAAAACTCAATCCACGCAACTGTAGGAGGTATTATCCCCATTTTATCGATGAGGTGCCTCAGGCCTGGAGAAATTCAGTGTTGGACTAGCATCCCACAAAGTGTAGGGACTGTGGGATCTCCAATCTGATCTTCCAGTAAATTCTGGATTCGCTGTCCGTCACCAGTGAGTTCGGTCATTGAGGTTCAGACCTCTGAATAATTTCTGGATGTGCAATTTCTGGATGACCTCCCGGAGGTGACTGCCCTGCCTTTGAGGCCAGCTGCCACCCCAGGTGACCAGGTGACACCCGAGTCCCACCATCTACAGTGGCACAGCAGATCTGCCACACGCGCATTGTCCCCACGCAGCTCTCCAGATCTGTCCCTGGGAAAGCGGGACAGATGGCCGGCAGCCAGCGCTCCAAGCTGCCTGCTGAGCCCTCTGTACTCGCAGGCAAACCTGGATGCAAATTTGCATTTGAAAAGTTGATTTCTGTTCCTGCCTGAGATTCTCATAAATCAAAAATGGTCAGTGTTTACAGCAGAGTCCAAAGGGAGAGCTGCTGGGAGATCCCCAAACACTTAAAAATTCTATATGGGAACCAAGAAAACTTCATCTGAAGACAGAAGACTGGAAGAACTAACAGGCCCGCTTTTCATCTGCTTCTCATTTAGAAAAACTGGACTACTGGGGAAAAGGGTAACAATAAAAATTGGAAGCAAAAAAAAAAAAAAAAAAAAACTTTAAATGCAAGCAGATAACCCATTCTGAAACACGTAGAGGTTGATCCAATCTTACCCTTTCCTGAAGGGCAGTTAATTGTTGGGATAACCTGTCAGGCTGTGGGGAGGTGACACGGAAATCTGACAGAGGGCTGGTGATCATGGCCACAGTGCCCATGGGAAGAGCTGTCATTCAAAACACGGACCATCAGGCTTAGGACAGATTGAGTCTCTGTGACAGAGCTGTGGCAGGAACAATATTTGCCTCTGTCAGGCCACCCCAAAGGCGGAGGAAGACCGTCCACAGATCGCTCTGGTAAATACATAATTGTGTAACATGTCATGTGTATTTAGTTATATATTTATAGATAGATACACATGTGCGTACACACATATATACACAAAGGTACTGGTGAGTTTAAAGCAAATAGGTTATACTTAGAAAAAGGCAAAAAAAAATTATTTGGAGAAGATGACAGGGCAAAGATGGAAGGAGGAAGAACAGTATGTCATTTACCTAATTTTCCCTGTACCTTAATCAGAAATCTTGATTTATCAATACCCCTTAGTGAGTATTTGTTTTAAATCAATTCAGATAAACCTGTCGGTTGCTATTCTATAAAACGGGGCTGGGTTTAAGCACTGCAAAGAATAGGGACCCCGTAGGACTTCTCTCCATATCCCAACCCCCGGGACAGTGTCTGAAACACAGTCCGTCGAGTGGATGCCTGGATGAACAAACAGGAACGAAGGAGCAGAATGCATGACATGGAAATCAGGTACTTTAATATCAAAATACGAGAAATAAAAATGGCAAGACATACCTCAGATTAAAAGTTATTTTCTCCGTTAATAAAAAGGATCATCAACAAAGACCGATGAGGCTTTTAATTAATGGAGTATTTTTTAATACTCCACTTAGAAAATTTTGAAGGAACCGACATTCAAATCTTACCTTCTAAGGAGCCCTAATTTCTGTGTTTAAATCATAACCTGTAGATGATTTTCAGGGCATAAATCAAGTTTGCACTACTGTAGAATTTTTTTGCTAAGTCACTGAAAATATAGCCTGAACTAATAGGTTTTCGTAAACAGAGCATGTTTGTTACTAGTTCAACCTAACAAAATGAACAATTGAGAACTATAACGACTGATATTTATGTAATATTATAACTATATAATACATTAGGAGATATATTTCTCTCTGTTCATGTCAGTATAGAAATTTAATGACAAATATAGTCTGAGAAGTTCCACTCTTTATATAATATTTGTATTTGTATTTCCACTTATAGGAATACCATGCCAATGATTATTAAAAAAATGATGTCGATTCACTGAAACATTTATCCAGTTCCTGGCACTGGCAACAAAAGGTGCTCCCTTTCCTTAAACTCATTCCAGTGACAGTGTCCTCTGCAAATCAATCAGGATTCCTATCGAAGGATGTCAGAGGGAAAGAAGGAAACACACAATGGGGTTCAAAAGGATTAGTACAATCACTCTTTGTGGACAAAAAAAACTGTGTTAGGTTTTGCCACGAAAAACACAGTGTTTTATTTTTGTGACCTACAGTGTATATATATAAAAGAATGTGAAAAAACAAACACTCATGCACCCATCACTGGGTTTAAGAAATAGAACATAACTAGCATCCTGAAGGCATCTCAGAGCATTTCCTTCTGTCACCATGTTTGTTTTAAAAATTATTTTCAAAGACTTGAAGGGGATTAAGGCGATGGTCATGTATCATTGTGTCATGAAGGCTCTCCAGCTTTTTAAAAAATTCTTTACTTCAATTCAATTTAGTTAACATACACTGTATTATTAGTTACTGGGGTAGAATTTAGTGGTTCATCAGGTGCATATCACACCCAGTGCTCGTTCCATCACGTGCCCCTCACCCAGGGACCCCATCCCCCTAACCCCCCTCCCCTCCAGCAACCCTCAGTTTGTTTCCCACAGTTAAGAGTCTCTTATGGTTTGTCTCCCTCTGTTTCCATTTTATTTTATTTTCCCTCCCTTCCCCTATGTTCCTCTGTTTTGTTTCCTAAGTTCTTTATATCAGTGAGATCATATAATTGTCTTTCTCTGACTATTTCACTTAGCATAATACTCTCTAGTTCCATCCATGTCATTGCAAATGGCAAGATTTCGTTCTTTTGGATGGCTGAGTAATATTCCATTGTATATATAACCACATCTTCTTTGTCCATTCGTCTGTTGATGGACATCTGGGCTCTTTCCATAGTTTGGCTGTTGTGGACATTGCTGCTATAAACACTGGGGTGCAAAAGCAAAAATTAACTACTGGGACTTCATCAAGGCTCTCCAACTTCTAACAAAAATGCCATCTATGCTTCAGGCTAAGAGTTGATGCTTCCTGCTGTGACTCTCTCCCATGAGTGGTATTCCATGCTTGCTTTATTGTGTTGGCCACGAGCTTCCCCTGAGCACACACATCTCCCTTAGCTACACAATCTCACATATTTAAATCTCCCAACAGAATAGAATTCTTAAGTCTCCAGGGAGCAGAGCTCCGAGCCACATGGAAGGAGTTACTCACTCAGGGTTTCCTGGTTCACCAAAATACAGCTAAATATGAAATCTTGGCTCTCACAGGAATTGCCTAATTGGTCTCGATGCTTAAATACAATATGTTATACGTGATCCCTCATCTAGTATTGTAAGTACAATTCCTCCCAGTATGACCAGTTCAAGAATTCCTCTGGGACAAGTAAGAATGTATTCTAATTCAGGAAATTACTGAGGCCATACATCTTAGAGGGGAAATGTGCCCCTTGACAACCATCCAACCCAGTTCCTATGTTGATAAGCCATTGTTTTCTTTTTTTCTTTAATTTGGAAAATATCTTGTTTTTAAATTTATTAATTGAAGTGCAGGTGCTATATATTAATTTCAAGTGTACAGCACAGTGATTCAACAATTATACACATTATGAAATGCTAGCCACAATAAATATATTACAATAGAACCAACTGTATTCCCTACACTGTATTTTTTTTATCCCTGTGACTTATTTAGTTTACAACTATAAGTCTGTACGTCTTTATCCCCTTCATTCATTTTTAGATTACAAATGAGAAAAATCAGGACTAGAGAGGTTAATTAATTTGCTGAAAGTCACAAAAGTTACAAATACCAGAAATTTCATGTTTCCTCCTTCTTGATCCAATGCTTCACCCCTATGCTACGCTAAACCTCTTTGCTCTTGGGGGGAAAAAAGAGCAATGACTGGCATACATCATACTTCCCTAAATGGCCACCTTCATGACTTCTATCAATATGAATTAAAATTGTTGTTCTGAAAATAGAATAAAATATAGAAGCATTAGTTGGTTGGTGGTGGGGATATTCTATAGATCTGGAGGAAAACCATTAATTTATGTGTCTTTTTTAGCAAACTTGAATCATTTCTGGGATATGATAGAGCATAAACGAATTAATTAAATTAATAATATATGACCATCTGCATCAACATTACATTTTGGTTCTACATGCAAAAGTTACTTTGAAAAAGCATCAGTTTTGAATAAATAACTTTCTAAACAAAAAGATTTGTGTAATGCCTATGCAGGTAATTGATGGTCCGATGTGAAAATACAGACTTTTGAATGAAGAAGTATTTATAGAGCATAAGAAGTAATGTAATCAAGTCATAAGCATGACCGTATTTGGTATACAATAACAAACATGACCCAAAATTTAAGTGCATTTTAAACATAGTTGTTAAATTGTGGGGATAGTACTTTTAGTAAGTCTTTAATGTCATTTTATGTATATATATATATGAAATTTTTTATATATATATGTTTCTCCACTTAACCAACCTCCTAATATTCTATATTTTATCAATATACAATACCACCAGGACTTTATTAAAAATGTTAATAGTTCTTTACTTTGTGAAAACCACATATAAAAACCATGCCCCACAACTCCTAAGGGAACTTCTGTGGCATTGAGATTTGTCACCTTGGTGTTGCTTGGTTACTAATACAGCGCAGAAGGAAGATCCACTGGAGTCTGTCAGATTTTTAAAGAAAACCAAGAAACTGATCAACAAAACCCTCTAGGCCAGTTAAGATCGAAGAGGCAGCCTTAGAAGTGCTGTGAAAATAACGTTATGCATAAATAAATTGTCTCTCATAATAATTCTCCTGCTGTTGAGGTTGCTCTTATATCGTCTATCTGCCCACGTGTTTTTCATAAGGAAGAAAATCTTTAAAAAATAAAGAAATTCTGTTCTCCACTTATGTTAAGCCCACTTCAACCCACAGTGAAATCCACCAGCACACTGAAAGAAGTGACTATTTCATAACATTTTTAGATAAATGCCCTTGTATTTTTGTCAGGTGTGCTTGCACAAGTATGGCTAAGCCCAGCGTCTTTTCGGGCTGCGGGTCTTTGAAGAATTTACTGCCGCTTTCCTTTAGTCTGACTAAGTCTGCTTATCAGTGAAACACTTGCCTTAACTTGCCATTGTCATTGGCATGGAAACAGCCCTTGAGGGACACGTGATGTCTGGACTCCAATTCAGAGCCCCGGTTCTCATGCCCGCAAGGCTGGGATCAATTCCTGCTTTCCTATTCTGACCCCTGAGTGTCTGCTTCCAGGTGGGAATGCAGGGACATGTTTGCTTTTAAAAGAACAAGAAAATCAGGGTCTCTATGGAGAGGTTTCAGAGCCGGGCTTACATCCTGTGCTCTAACAGCTGCGCAGGGACAGGCTCTGACACACCTCTGCATCCCCACGGAACCTGTCGTGAACGTGGGTGCTCAACAGGGGACCGTGGAGTGAAGGCCCAAGTGTGAGGTGCTAAATTTGAGGAATACAGTAGCCACCAATAGGCAAAGCAGAGCAATGATTAGAAGTGTTCCTGCTTTTTCTCAAATTTCAGGGTAACCAGCAGCTGATGAGGGAAAGTTCTTCTCTGCAGAGGAATTCCAGCTAAACAATGCAGAAGGGATGACAGAATTAGAACTGCACCACCGTGCAAGACCCAAAGAAAGAAGTGATCCAAACAGTCATTGTTAATGGCCACTGACCCTGGCAGGTTCAGGCTCACATGGTGTTTTATGACAGAAGCCTCAGGATGATCCTTGAACCCAGTGATCAGTCCAACATCACAAAACTCCCAATGTGATATAAGAGGACACAGCATCATCTGTGATGTAGGCCTACCAAAAAACCAGAACCTGCATCTGCTCAAGCCTATAGATCTAACTACTGGTTAACAGAAAAAACAGGGGCCAGAGGAATGGGCTAGATAACCCTGTGGGGATGCAATCAGCAAACTAGCATATGAAAAATTCTATTGGCAGCAAAACCTGGTTTCATCCACAGGGATTGCAAAATTTCAAAGGCAAGAATTAAAACGAGAGACCATTAAAAAAAGGCTTAGCTGTAGCAACCAAATGTAACGTGGGGAGCTGTGTTTATACACGGCTTCAAACAACCTAACCGCCAAAAAGTGTTTCAAGCTTTCTGGAGAGTTAGTCTTACATCTTACCAGATCAATGAAGAGTCATGATGTCCCACAAACAGAAGCACTATGGCCTTTCTGTCAAGGATGAGACAACTGGAAAACGGCAAGGGACTTGCCATATATACACCAGCCTGCTCAGCATCCGTATGTCACCACAGGGAAGGGGCAGTCAGATCATGGCCGCGATGACAACACCCCGCTTGCCCCCCAGGCACTGGAGACCACCTGCACATAACTGGGACAACCCATTATTTTCCATTTATGATGCAGTGTTCTGGGGAGGAGCCCTGAGGATGCGCAGGATTTTCATCAGAAAATCATAAACCCAAGGCACAAGAAGTGAAGGATTGGAGGTGACGTAATTAGACTTGGAAATCCACTTCCATATCAAAGACCTTGTCAAACCCTTTAAACTTTAAAGAAGTCCATTCAAGGACACCATACTCTCAAACTGGAATGCAGAGGGGCACTGTTTTGGAAAGGCTGATCTTAACCAGTTAAGGCACTTTAAAGTTAAGTCAGGTTGGGGAACAAAAAACTCTAAAAATGGTGTTCTGACCTTTTCCAATGTCTTTATGACTTCAAAGCCTGAAATGAGGAGGGAAGCTCGAGGGAACATAGTTCTTATTTAGCAAACAAAATTTAACCCAATTAGAAAGAACTTAAATGTTAAGAGACTTTAACTGCATTTGGAAGGGGTTTGGTCTAGTCAGAAGATGGCCGAAGTCCATCAACTGTATGAGCCTACAGTCACACTCAGAGAATTTTCAACTGTCCTTCCCTACTTCATCAAAGTGCTGAGGTGACCCCTCTGATACAGCCCAATGCCCTAAAGTAGAGGATAGAGCTGACCATGCTGCAGAAATCAGACAACCTGAAAGGTCACTTCCTGTAGGAAAGGCCATTCCCACGGGCAATGCATTAGCTAAGACAGAAACCCTGAACTAGAAGGATCTGGTGGGCTGGCATTTCCCTGCCAGTCCCAACAACATCCAGCACAACTTTCTGCCATAATGGAAATGTTTATATAGCCATAGGTGGTAATAAGCATGTGAACTATTACTAGTGTAACAAAGTAACTGAAGTTTTTATTTAACGTAAATAGCTTCATGTGGCCAGTTATGAATATAACTCCTTGTGGAATGTGTCAAAAATACAATCCTCAGGCCTTATAACTGGAGATTCTGGTTCAATAGAGAGACACGGGGCTAGGTATCTGCCTTTGGAACAAGCTCCTCGGGTGATCCTGGTGCTGGTGGTCCCGAAATAATGCACCAGGCTTGAAGGAGGACAGGAGTCTCTGTATGCACTCCCAGCAGAGGGAGCACCCATTACATGGAAACAAGACAGACTACGGAAAGACGTGGAATAGGGCCTAGAGCAAGCCTGGAGGCCACAGTCTCACCCTACTGTGTTCCCACCCAGACACCACATGAAACACCGACATTGCCTTGGGTTGTGACAGCTATCTAGACATTCTCAGGGTCAAGGCCGGGGCCTCGCGATGTCCCATCCCACCACAGGCTGGTGCTCTTCAGCTCATAGCCCCCAGCCACTGCTATACTTAGGCAAAATACCCACAGATCCCAAAGAAATGTCATGCCCAGTCCCACATGATAACCTTCCACAGGTCCCCTTCTGAGTGGATTCTGTTAGGCCCAAAAGTTGACCCTCCTGCAAGGCTCTGAGGACCATGCCCACTACAATCTATGTCTTGGTGTCCCCAACCCTTGCTCAAAGGGCAAGTTCTTGGTCCTTTGTTAGGGTTTTTCTATTCTGATCAAAGATCATCAATCTTCTAGCATTTCATGTATAAGAATGATCCTTTCCATTACCCCACACATTCAACGCTCATCAGTTTCTGCCCGTTCCCCTCCCCCCCCCCCCAACCATCTCTCATCTATTCCTTTCTGTGGATTCTCCATTGCTTGGGGCCATTACTAGCTCTTCCCTGTTCACCAGCGATAGCCTCTTATCCCACCCACTCTTCACCACCGCCAATCTCATCTTCACATGTAGCCAGAATGTTATTTTAAAAACTAAATTTTATCATGTCATTGCCCTGCTTACAGGTCTTGCTCCCACTGGGTACCGTGGTCCCTATGAGAAAATACTTAGGTCCTTACCATGGAGCATGAGGTCCCGTATGGGCTGGCTTCCACTTCTCTCCTACTACCCCCCTCTTGCCCACTAGCACACCGACTTTCTTAGTGTTTGAAACACTTCAAAGCTCCTTCCCCCTCCCAGGACTCTTATGCCTGCTCCTCCTTCTCTGGGAAACCTCTACCCTCTGCCCTTCTTTAACTGGCTCTCTCTGATTCATGGGTGGCTCAAAAGCTTTGTCACACAGCTTCCTTTCCTGGGCCAGACTGGGTCTCATACTTGTCTTCCTCAGCTCTTAGCCCCACTGTCTTTTATTATAGTTTTGCGATGGCCCGTTTAGCACTGAAGTCCTTGACTGACCTCCAAGAGGACAAGGACTTGACCTTGTTTTCTGTATCTCCAGTGCCAACCACAAGTATCTGCTATTAAATAAATATGTGTGAACAAATGACTAAGTGAATAAAGACTAAAGAATTATTACTAATCATTTGAATTAATAAAGATTTGTGGATCGTGGAAGGGAAGCTGAGAGACAAAACCATGGACTAGAGTAGAATTTCGGAGATGTGGTTTTGTCCTTGCTAGTTCAGTCAATAATTAGAACCACTTGATGGATTACAGCTGGAGGGTCTAACAGGCAGGCTGGACTTCCTCTGCAAGAGTAGAAATGAAAAAAAACTAGCACTCTATACACAAAAACTTAAAAATTTTTAATCCCTGAAGATGTCAATATTGTGAAATTAAGACTATTACAGCAACAGGAACCCAAAGGCTTAGCTAATCCTTTCCGGCTCTTGTCAGAATTGGGCTCTTTGGCCATCTTCAAGACTCATGGGCAAAGATTAGGCATAATCTGATCTCCGCTAATTTAGGAAGTTTGAAACAGGACATAGTTTCAGGGAAGCCAAGGGTACACTTAGGTGAAATAACACATATCACTGGGTCCACAGGACTAGGGCCCTGAGTCATTCAAATCTGATTATCAAAAACAACAGCAGCTCTGATCTTTCAGCACTCACGATACACAGACTTTTATTCCTTCTTGCAAACGAGAAAACAGAGAATGTAAGCAGCTTATTGTTGGAAGCAAAGCTGGGTTTCGAAGCCTTGTTTCTTGATTCCAAACCCTGTGTCTTTTCCCGAAGTTTTCTCCTTGAATAATTAGTGTCTTACACCACCCAAGACAGACCTTCAACCTCCTGGTGACTCACTTCTGGCTTGGTCCAGCCTGTCCACGTTCCTTCATTCACTCATATGGTAAGTGCTCATCGAGTCACTGAGTGCCTACCACCAGCCAGACCCCATGGAAGTGGGTGGAGGGCAAGTTGAGACCCTGGCCCTGGCCTTAAGGACATCTCTGGTTGGTGGGAGAGGGAAGGGCAGTCCAACGGTGGGAATGAGAACTGTGGCAAGCACCTCTCCAAAACCATGTGTGGAGCAGCACAGGGGGAGGGTTCTGGATACAGCCCAACAAGGTCACTGCACAGCAGGACAACAGCCGCTCCGCTTTAGGGCCATGGGCACCCAGGCACACACGCTGGTGGCAGTCACCTTAGCAGCCACACTGCCTCAGGGGCTCACGTTGAGTTTGTGGGTCCCATTCATGAGAACTACGAGGAAATATCCTTCTGAACCTACAACGTTTATTTTCTGTTAACCCAAGCATAGGACTTTACATTTATCCCCATTAAATCCCATCTTGTTAGTTTTGGCCCACTGATCCAGACTGCTGATATCTCTATAATCCAGACCCTGCAATGCAGAGCAGTTACCGCCTCCAGCTTTGCATTGCCAAGAAGTGTGATCGATGCACCTTTTATGTCTTCATAAGGATGGCTCTGGAAATTGTGGGCTGTGCCAAGGCCTTGTACACAACCCTAGGACCACTGACTGCATCTCAATCCAGCTGTCCAGCACAGTTTGGGTCAACACGAACAATCGATTCATAGCCTCTGGGTAGTTATTTGGACACCTACTAACCAATCCAAAGGATCTCTGCACCAGCTACATTTCTCCCTCCCACATCATGACACTCTGAGAGATGTCGTCATATAAACACCTTCCCAGATATTTACACCCATGTCCGACCAACTTAAAATGTCCTTTCTGCTACTGTCTGAGTGAATATTAATTAGGTTTGCCCCTTCGGAGATGTCTGGAGTTATTCCAGACGGAATTAAAGCCAATGCTAGAGTTCTTCCAGCGCAGAGACCCGGCAAAAATAAATTCAGCAGGCCATGGACTTACCCCGGCACCTGCCTTCTGTCAGTGAAGGGCCAAGGCTTAAAAACAGAAAGCTCGGTAGGTTTGAGAGATGCGGGGAGTGTGATCTACTGCCTTCACTTCTAATTATCCTAAACTGGAAAAACGGATGTCTAAGCTGGCCAGCCTGTCTAATAAAGCATTTTGATCAAAGATGCAGTTGCACAGAGCACCTGTTTGAGGGATGGCCTGAGAGCCCACAGGGACCCAGGAGAGTTATGGAAGTCATAAAGCAGTCCCTGCAGTTCCGTAGGCAGACAGCAGCACTGTAAAAAATGCTTCTCCAGGGAAGCTTTGAGACTCTTTAAACATTCAATTATGGCTATACAAACACAGATTTTAAGTGAACAGCATCCGATCTTTGCACAAATTAGGGATGCTAGGAGGCAAATAGAAGAGATTCCCTGAAACAACTATTTAATACCAATTCCATCCCATTTCATGAAGAATTGGTGTATGTGATAAGTTTCTGAGCAGGGTTAATTAGGTGACCCTCTTTTAGTATTAGCTTTGGATTATGGCTCTTATGATTGAAGGAACTGAGGCTACATTTATTTTGGTTATGATTTCCAAGCAGGTTTTTAATTAAAACAGATTTATGGATATTTAAAGACCCAGTATTCAATGGGCAGAGCTTCTTAGCCCTTTGAAAGTTGCTGGAGGTCCTTCTAAAACACATTTCCTTTTTATTAATAATAAATACTCCAATATCCTTCTTTTCAACCATTTTTAAGTTTTTACGGATTTCTTTTTCCTTCAGCGTAAAAAGTTTTCTTAATTTTAATAGTAATATTTTCTTTTATTATGTTATGTTAGTCACCATACGGTACATCATTAGTTTTTGATAGTAATGTTTTCTTGCTGTAAAACATGAATGAAGTAAATGTCTTCCATAATCTTACTAGTCAGAGATACATGCACAGGTGTATAATTTTAAAATCAAAACTGAATACCGTGTAAAATACTATCTAACATGCTGTTTACATCGATTACATCATGAATGCTTTTTACAACAATGAAGATCCCCATTATTGCCTTTAATTGCTAACATAGAGCTCTATTTTGTGGCTAAGTCATAATTTAATCAGTCTCGTATTGATTTAGGTAAAATATTCTACAGTGAACATCCCTGAACACAGGGCTGATTCGCAGCCTATAGGCACGATGCAGGGCACTTACAGGTTGGCCTGTAAGTTCTGGTTGGCCAGGCTCTCTACCGTGCTGGTTAAATATTCACATTTATCTTGCTTGAACATTTGACTTCTTAGAGCTTAATTTGGATAAATTCTCTAATTGGATCTATTGGGCCAAAGGCTATAAGAATTAAAAATTCTACTTTCTACTGGACAATGGATTATATTTTGTGTCCGGCAGCATCAAGAGCTGGAAGCATACAAGCATTTTACTCTACCCATAAAAGTACAGATTTTTGGTATTCACGGTCTCAAAGGTGAAGTTCATATGAAACAGGTAATTTTTTTTCAACAAAATATTATGCTGAAGTATTTGGGGGGAATGCAACATTAAAATAGTAATATTGGCATGTTCTAATTATGAAAATGTTATTTTTAGCAGGGCAGAATCTCTACAACTGGCATAAGTAGTATAATTAAAATAAAGCCACAGAATGTCATAGGATCATATCAAACACTCTCCATATAATTTCTAACATGTAGGTTGACAGTGAGGTTGGGAAGAGACATACAAATCAAGAAGAGATAGTTTTATGTTTTCAACTTTTTTAATTTTGAGAGTATTTTGTGAAAGGCCCAGAATTAGAAGTGAGCAAATTAAGGAAGCTTTTTCAATGATCTTTTATACAAATTAGCCATTGTCAAATAGTCACTGTGTATTATACTACCTGCCTTAGTAGACAGGAAACCATTTTCAAAAAGAACCACGAATGAGGCTATTGAGTCAGTTCAGGGACTCAGAGAACCAGAAGGGTGCCAAGAGCTGTATTTCTATATGGAAAAGCATGTCCATTATAAAGCTAAATGAAGCAAGTTACCAAATTGCGCACAGACCACAACATCCACTAGGAAGACAAAACAAGCAAAGCTTATTTATAAGGGAAACATGTCTTTGGACAATCACTAAAATATTCATCAGGGCTGTGTTTGGTAACAGAAGTATTTTCTTTTGGCCCTTTGATCTTTTGTTCCCCTACAATTTTCTGCATTGGACATGTATTCCTTTTAGAGTAAAAACAAATAGATCAAGGTTTTTATTAAGTTGCTTTCTGTCCCTCTACCTGCCGTCCTACCACCATCCACAGGTCTGGAGTTGGCACCACTCCCGGTGTTCACCACATCCCCCAACACTTGGACGAAAGGAGCGGTTGCCCAAATCCAGCAGCAATCCTAAAACCCCATAAAGGCCATGCATCTCCACCAGGAGCCCTATTCTCTTTTGAGCTTTCAGGGAATACCCGTTCCTGGTGTTCCAGGTATACCAGGAATAACAGTTTCAGCTGTTGAGATATTTCAAAACCACATACAAACAGCAATTTACAAAAATTAAAATGTCCCACCATATTCTCACATGAAAAAAGAAAAAGTGCGTGAACATATTTACTTGGCTAAGAGAGACATATCAAAGGCAACAGAGAGGTTTCTGTTCAGCTCCCTGTTCATTCAAGACACGTGCCCGAACCTCTACTTTAAGACCATCAAGTCATGAGGAAGGCTAAAAACATCATTTATTGCTTACACACGCTTTTAATCCATTTAATGGTAAGGAGTAAACATACCAGATATATTAAAAGGCAGGTTGCTATCCTATTTTACCTATATTCATGTTAAGCATATTTATTTTTTTTAAATGTATGTATTTACATGGATCTGTTTTTTTAAATTGCTGTTGGCCATGGTATTAGATATGGGATGGGAACGGGAGAACTGGCCATGGCGATCCCATTGATCCGACGTGCCTGTGACCCTCAGATCAAAGCACTGATACCGTAAGTGATCTGATCTGTTCACATGGAGACAGAATCAGATCTCGTGACACCCGTCTCTGGCAGAGCTCAGCCCAGTGAAGCCCTCTTATCTACATGATCATGTCAGCAAAAAGTCTGCATTTCACTGATGGTGAGGAATAGGCACCAGTGGTTCTGAAGATAGAAACTTCTAGAAGTTTTACCTATCTAGAGGATAGAAACTCCTTTTTCGAATCAAGCAGGACATGGTTAATTTCATTTACATCTTTAAATACAGATTACTTATTATGAGCACGCAGATCTTTCCTGGTACTAGTCAAATAGAATAGCATGGCGTCCTCCAGATCTAAGGAACCCAGCAGGCTGCCAGGGCATAAAGGATGACAAGAACAGAGCTTGTGTTAACTTATGCCTTGAAGCAGACAGTTTTCTACTGGGAAGTCATACAAAATACGTAATAATATCCATCTGCTCCAGGAAAAAAAAATAATAATACCATTTTTGGAAATGTAGATAGTTTTGCAAAAAAAGGTCAAATTTTTAAATAAAAAGATAAAATAAATACTTTGTGCCACTGGAGACAAGCTCTGAAAGATAAATAAACCCTTGGTATTTCTCAGGGAAAAAATAGAGGTTCTATTCATTTGAAGCTATTTCTCCTTATATAAGCCAGGAATTGTGAAAAGTCAACTAATTATGGAACGCTATTACTTGAACAGAAGATGCTTAAATTCTATCCTTGACAAATCAGGCTCTGAAAAAGAGAAACATCAGAACTATGAGAAAAACCTGCTGATTTACAAAGCTTTTTTTTTAGAGTGATAAAATTCTTCATTTTTCCACTTCATTTTTTCAAGTTAATTCCAGCCTCAGATCCAAATTGGGATTATGAATCCGCGCATTTCATTCTGTTTCTCTAAATGCCAACGTAAATTACACAGCACTTTGAACCCACAGCTCCTAACTTTCTCCCATGGCACAGTACACAAGAATTAACGTGACTTACTCATTTCTTTCCAGATGTACGATCAGTTCTTTGCTTTCCAGTTGCATTCGAAAATTCAACACTTCTGGATGATTCTGAAAGATAAATACGAGAAATCAGCTGAAACACATTTCACGTTGACTTGCCAACATTTGAATGTTCTGAATGCATATTCAACAGAGGGAGAGAAAAACACATTTTCTTCTTGGGACCATTCTGAGATATCCCAAGTAGAGGCGACCAGGTGAACCAGGATCAGAGTCTGGAGGATGCACCACCCTCTGGGATGACATGAATGTGGCCTGGACCCCTTTCCTTTGGCCACATACCCTTGAGATCCTTCTTGACTACCCCCACCTCCCACAGTGAATTCCTCCCTCAGTTTCCCTGTCTCCATAAATAGCACCTTCACTTCCCCAGCTGCTCACATCAGAAATGTGAAGTCCTGCCCCAAACTTTCTCCCTCTCCAACTCCTCTTAATCCACGAAAAGGTCTTGCAGGGCTGCTCTCCAAAACACAGCTCCTGTTACGTCTTAAACCCCTCCACCTCTCATTGGGATTACCGCAATGCCCTCATAACCTGGGTCCCTCCATATCTACCTTTGCTTTCCTCCCATTCATTCTCCAATGGCAGCAGAAGCTTTATCTTCAAAAACACCTCCTCATCAACCCAACTCCGATTCTAATGAGCCTGCTGCACTGGTGTCCCACGATAAGATGCCACCTCTTTAATGCACCCACCACTGCCCGTATGGCTCTCGTCCTCACTCACACGGGCCTCACCGGCGGCTCAAACACAACGAGCTCCTCTGTAGTGCTGATCTTTGCATGCTGTTCCTTCTGCCTGGAATGCTTTCCCTCCAGGTCCTGCACTCAGTACCAGCTTTAACGTCAGTAAGTCAAGGAAACCTCACCTTGCTCCTCAGTCTCATCACGTGCCCCTCTTCCCAGGCAGGCTTTCTTCCAGTCTCCCATCCTTTCCCTCCTTGTGGAAGGAAGAACTTCTGGTGTTAAGAGGCACTATCATAACTCCAGAGTTCGAGGGAGTTTTCTTATAACATAGCATTTCATCTATGCTATGGATCAACTAACTACATGTTACTATGTTATAAGAGAAGAGGGAGTATAAGCTCCAACATCCAACATTAGTTCAAATGAAACAAATTTAAACAAAAACCCTAACAACAGAAGGTCACATGAGTTTTGGGAAAAGGTTAAAACGTGCATGCACTCGTACAATGGGACTGGGACAGCATCAGTGCTGCCCTTTGCACATCTGGGTAGTTTCTGATGTTGAATATGGTAGCCATTAGCCACATATGAATTTACATTTAAGTTAATTGAAATAAAATGTAAAAATCAGTTTATCAGTCTCACTGGACACATTTCAGACTCAATAGCAAGATGTGGCTAGTCGCAGCCCCCACTGGACAGAGCAGAGCGACAACGTTCCTATCTTCACAGAAAGTTCAGACATTTCCATCTTCATTGAGCATCTCTGAGTCAATAATAAAGATCTAAAATTTGCAGGGCACCTGGGTGGCTCAGTTGGTTGAGTGTCTCCCTTCGGCTCAGGTCATGATCCCGGGGTCCTGGGACTGAGCTCTGCATCGGGCTCCCTGTTTGTGCGGAGCCTGCTTCTCCCTCTCCTTCCCATTCATGCTCTTTCTCTCTCTCTCTATCTCAAATAAATAAATAAAATCTTTAAAAAAAAAAAAGACCTAAAATTTGCATCATCCAATTGCTGCCTGAGTAATAGACTATTTTAAATATTGGTGCCTTCAGGGGATATAATTAGGTGCAAACCCAAGTGGTTTTTTAAGTGCACATTAAGAAAGCTCTTCTCAATTTTAATTGATGAGTGATATTTTTAAAGGAGTTACTTAAGCTTGAGAGTTAAACTGGTAAATTTCCATATAAATGAAATGCTTATCTATATTTTCTGATTTTAAACAGATCTTGTTTTATATAGACTCATTCTAGCAAATGATGACACAAACATCCAGAATCTTGTAAAAGCCACACACTGTAATTGACATATTTTGACACTATCTGATGCTTATAAGAATTTTATGGGTTTCTGAGTGCTGAACTTTTAAAATTAATATTACTCTTCCCGTCCTATGCAACATTAAACACACATTATGTCTTTAAATTTTAATATAGCGCGTAAAAGTGCTTATAAGTTGTGGATTTGCTTTTGAGTCTGTCACAGGGACTTTTGCCTAAATTACCTATATTTTCTGACATTGAGATTTAATTACAAATACGCATAGGATGTTCTCTCCATGGCTTGCAACTTGTACTTATTAATGATTTCTTAGAAAAATGGGATTATTAAGTTTACAATAAAACATTAGAACAAAAATATGTCTCAATATTTTGTCAAGATGTGCCCAATATATGTATATGTATGTATATTTGAATTTTTATATGTGTATGTGTAAATAACTTACTTTAATTACAAATTGTCTTTGCCTAAGATATTGAAACCTGTATCACATTTTAAAGATGAATCCTGACAATATTATATTTGTGAATAAAAAAATATTTGCAGTACCCCTCCCCCCACCTCCGCGTTTAGCTAGTTTAAACATTACCATTTGTACTAATTCCACAGGAAGTCCCGTCCCTACAGGACCTGTTATAACATTCCAATGTCAACATCTTTCAAATGAATACATTTTTCCCTAGGGAGGCAAAAAAGATTTTATCTGTATATTTTAGTTGGGATTTAATGGTACAGGAGAAATCAATGGGAAAAAGAACAGAGAGCTATTTTCATTCAAAACCACTAATCGCATTAGATTGCTCGGTTTAAAAGCATGTATCCATTCCATTTTCTTTTGATTCTTATACAGTGAAGATAATGAACTAGTGCTGGTTACATACAGCATTCCTTTTCTTAAAAATGATATATTGATTACCTTAATGGAACCGTGTCTTTTATTGAATGCTTAAAGAACTGCATTTGCTGAATCAATTCAATGCTAATCAATAGGCCAGCAATGTTTTGGCATCATAATTCCATTTTTTTAATTGGCAAAAGCATACCCAAAAAAGGGTATACAAAATGTATCACTACAATTTTATTTTTAGTTTTTTAAAAGATTTATTTATTTATTTATTACTGGGGGGAGGGGCAAAGGGAGAAAGAGAGCATCTCAAACAAACTCTTCACTGAACACGGAGCCCAACAATGTAGGGCTCAATCTCATGACCCTGAGATTATGACCTGAGCTAAAATCAAAAGTTGGATGCTTAACTGACTGAGCCACCCAGGCGCCCCACTACAATTTTAAAAATAATAATTATTAGCGTACCTACCACTCAGCTGAAAAATAAAAATATTACCAGAATCTTAGAAGCCCCTTGTATTAGTTTCCTAAGGCTGCCATAACCAAATACCACAGGCTGGGTAGCTTAACCAATAGAAATTTATTTTTGCATACTTCTGGAAGCTAGAAGTCCAAGATCAAGGTGTCAGCAGGGTTGGTTTCTTCTGACGCCCCTCCTCTTGTAAATTCCTCATGGAAACTATGTGGGCAGGCTCCCCCAGATGGTGTGCTCAGACAGTTCTGCAAAGTAAGGCTCCAGCCAGGACCCCACCGCCCATCTCCCGGACCCTCAATTGCCCTGCCCTCCCTCTGAGATCAACCACAGGGCATCTGTCTAGCACATTCTACTTAACTCGAAGTATGAACAGATGATTAAAAGTGATTTATTAATTAGCTAGGGTTTCTTCCACGTTGTGTTGCCTTTCTTTAATCTGTGCAATTGGGAGCTCCCCCAAACTTGAATTTAAATTATTTCACCCATGGTGGCTACAAAATATCTCTAGTCAATACATGTAACTTTTCATGGATGCAGGGATGCCTCCGACTGCTTCTTCTCTGATGGATGAAATGATACACAGCATCATCTCCTTGGTGTTTCCATGTCCTTAAAAAAACAGCCAATTTTCGGCAACTTAGAAAAGATCTGAACCAGATCATGAAGTTGAAATAAGGTGGCCGTGAGCCACCAGAAGGAAGGGAATTACAGGAAAGAAAATACAATGTAGGGTAAGTAGCCGAGTCCACTCCCATCCTGGCTTCTCCATTACCCTTTCAAAGATGATGGTCAGTTCTGACCCATACTCACTCGTCTCAACTGTTGACACTGGAAGCTCAGAGGGATCTAATTTTTCAAGCAGAACAACAATATTAAAATACTGCATTTGAGGGACTCTGAAATAATGAGATCCCTTTCCAGCACTAAATAAATGCTTCAGACTACAGCCTTGGCATTCATGGGGCACAAGGGAGTCATTTATTGCTATGAATATTTAGAGGCAATCTTGATTACCACTTTAATATTAGTGGGCTAGTTCCAGAGGGGGGAAGATATGCACACCGTAGAATTGAGAGAGGGCAAAATTGAATTAACTGTAGGATAGCACAGGAAGGAGTGAAGGCATTGCAGTATCATAATGGGGTGTCCCTGGCTCGGGGCCTTTTACTTATTATATAAATGATGATAATGTTTATTCAGGAGTCATCGATCATTTTTGTTCTGATGGAAACTGACCTTAGCAAACACCTTGTTAAAAGATGCAGAAGGGCATATATTAATCTCAGGTAAAAACTGCTTTTGAAATATAGGTAATGTGATTTTTAAAGTTTCTGTGGGTTAAAATGTTGGATTATTTTTAGTACAGACTCTCCTTAAGGTACATGTGTGACATGACGGGTTTACAGATTTTCAGCCTGCTTCTCCCTTCCCACAACAAAACTCACCACCTCACTGCCACTGGCATGGCGTGATGCTCGTAGTTCAAGTTCTGTATCCTGTGGCTGCTAGGGTGATCACTAATGCTTAAATTTGCAGCAGACATTTTTGATTTTCATTTTAGATAACCGTAGCTATAGCCCAAACATCTTAAAATGCTTACTGATTCACTGAAATGTTGCCAGTCACCCACTGTGCCTCTGTATGCCAAGGGTTCGTAGTCCCCTGTGCACTGTGCTCTCTGGCTGAGGATAATGGCTGATTCTGAAGCAGGCACGGTCATCTGCCCCCTCCTGGAGCTCACTGCTGGTTTGTAAGAAGACAGTGACAACATGACTTAACAGGAAGCAATCTGGAAAACACTACAGTGCAGATTTCTCAAACTTAACACATCTAAAATTCATTTCTTATTTTACGGCCCCTCCATCCATTCCAAAGAGGAAGTTGGGGAAAATCAAATCAATGCTAGCTCTCCATCAAAGCTAGCCCAGTGACAATGCTCTCTCTCTCTCTCTTTTTTAAAATATTTTATTTATTTATCCGAGAGAGAGAGAGAGCATGAGAAAGGGGAGGGTCGGAGGAAGAAGCAGACTCCCCACTGAGCAGGGAGCCCGATGTGGGACTCGATCCTGGGACTCCAGGATCATGACCTGGGCTGAAAGCAGTTGCTCAACCAACTGAGCCACCCAGGTGCCCCAGACAATGCTCTCTCTTAAAACCTGTCAACAGTGGCCCGTTGTACTTAGAATAAAACCATGGCCTTCATACCATGAAGGGTCTGGTGTCTGCTCACCAGGCTTCCAGCACATCATTGAGCTGGCCAGGCTCTAACCCACTTCCAGGCCTCTCCACCTGCTGACCCTCTGCATGGAGGTCCTCTCTGGGCTCCAGTGCCAGGTCTCAGGCCGGATACTGCTGCCTCAGAGAAGCAGGGGCCATCTTAGTGGGGCTCTGCTCTTGCACGCCCAGTTCCCACGCTTCGTAGATTCCTCATTTGTGATCATTTATTGGTGTGTTTATTTCACTTGTTGACTGGGTATCTCCTAGCAAAACAGAAACTTTGCAGGGGGAGGGGATTTTTTTTTTGGTCTTGTTCCACATTCTGTTCCCAACACCCAGAACAGGAGCACCTAGAAACATCTGTGGGATGGTGGAAACAGGTACAGAGGCTGTCAGAGGTGGCAGAAGGAACGCGGTCTGAGGGGTAGTGAAGAAACCCCAAAGCCATAAACGTCAAGTCAGAAGGTATGAAAGGGACATCTGGACTCTCCTGCCCAGGTGGAGCTGTCCCCAAACAGAAGCCTATGGTCTGTTCCTCTGACCCTAATGGACTGCCTGCCTCGCCCCTGGAGGCTGATGTCCCTCGTGGACCCAAGTGGCCAGACAGAGGATCCCTTTACACTGGGACTTTGACTATGGAACTGGTCCTTTGACTATGACTCACATTCCGTTCCTCTAAAGAGGGTGGGTAGCGCTTGCTGAAAGCTGAATTCTTTACATTTATACTTGGGACTGATAAAAATGTCTAGTTCCTAACACCCTCTTGCTCCTCCTGCTCAGTTTCTTTGGACCTTAATGATAAAGAATCCAAATCAGGGAAGAGGTGGACAGAGCGGGAGGCAGAAGGGCATGTGATGTTGTATAAATCAATGTGAAATATAGGGCAGACTGACAGGGCGCGGGTAGGAAGAATCAGAAATCAGAGCCATGTCAAGGTGAGGGCGGGTGCTGAGCAAAGTCAGGGTCGGACGGACTTGAGGAAGACTTGTTTGCTGGTAATAACTTACTGGTTATTAACTATCCCAGGCGCGGGGACCATTCCCTGGATATGTGGTGACATGGAGGCCTGGGAGCAAGACCAGGTGGTGACATGGTAGCTCTGGGGATGAGGCCCTGTGGTGACATGATGGCGAAGTCAGGCTGCTGAAATTCACCTTTGACCACTCTGCTGGGCCTCAGTTTCCTCACAGGGAAAACAGGGACAACTGTACTGTTTCTGTCTCTCAGCGTGGGTCAGCAGAATAATGGGGCCTCAAAGACGTCCTCAACCCTGGAACCTGCAAACACGTTACCTTAGTTGGAAAAGGGGACTTTACTCATGTGACTAAGGACAGGACTTTGGAAGAGGAAGGTTATCCTGGATTATGCGGATGGACCCAACGTAAACGGTGAGGCTCCTTAAAAGCGCAGAACCTTTCATTGCTGGGGTCAGAGAGATGCAACACACAGTGGCCTCTAGAAGCTAGGGATGGCCATCAGCTCACAGCCAGCAAGAATGCCAGGACCCGGCCCGACGCCCTCGAAGAGCAGGATTCTGTCAACATCTCAAATGAGTCAGAAACAGATCCTCCCCTAACGCCTCCACCAAAAACAGCAGTCCTGTGAACACCTTGATGTTAGCCTGGTGAGACCTGAAGCAGAGAACACAACCGAGCTGCCGGACTTCTCATCTTCAGAACTGAGAGCTAGTCAGTGGGTGTTGTTCTGAGCCACTTAAGCTGCGGTCGTTTGTCACAGCAACAACAGGAAACTGACACAATCAGGAGAGACTGCTATGAGACTCCAGTGGGAAATGTCTGTTGGGAAACCATCCCGTGTGATAAACTGAAAATGCAGGTGTCTTCTAGAAATCCAAAAACGAGTGAGACTTCTTCACAGAGAGACTGTGACAAATGCCCCATCACTTATTATTTATTGCTATTTACCCAAAGTGCAACTCTTTTATGTCTTTTGTATTTAGATCTAAATAAGGTTTTTTTTTGTGGGTTGTTTTTTTTTGTTTTTTTTGTTTTTTTTTTGACAGAGAGAGAGCACGCACAAGCAGGAGGAGTGGGAGAGGGAGAAGCAGGCTCCCCGCTTAGCAAGGAGCCCGACGTGAGGCTCGATCCCAGGACCCTGGGATCATGACCTGAGATGAAGGCTGACATTTAACTGACTGAGCCACGTAGGTGCCCTAAACAAGGTTTTTTAAGTTAACAAGTTTTCAAAAAGAAATATTATACAGTCATTAATTGGGGGCCTAGTTACGAGCCAGGTACCGTGCCAGTTCCATATGGGAAGATCTTATACCTGTACCATCAGTACCATAGAAGGGATGGAAGATTCTGCAAGACCCACGGGGGTACCGCAAAAGACAGTGGATGCCCTTCATTTTGATGTGAAATATTCTAAAGGAAGTACTTTCTAAGATTTACTTACTGATATCAGGGACATAATATTAGAAAGCACAGAGCATTGCTTTTCGGAATGACTTGTCTCGTCTTGAAAGACACAGCCGTAAAATAACATGCACTGTGTTTATTAACTGGAAAGCTTGGTTTTCAATTCAAAGTTCATTTATCTAACTAATTTGATGTCTGGAAACATTCATGTACCATATTTTTCTGCAACACCATTTCAAAACTGTCAGGCAGAGGGAGTTCATAGCTTAAGTTGCTAGTCTGTTGTCATGCAAGCTGTCTTCCAGGGGGACTCTCCCATTCATATGTTGACTGAGGCCCATTTATAAAGCATCGCTGTAATCTCTTTCAAATAAACATTAACAGAATATAATAAGCCCTTTAAAAAGTAATCCTGCTATCGATCAGAGGCACTGCCAAGTCACTGTGTACTAATGAAAGCCCAGCGCAAACAAGTTTTTCTATTACAAACAGAATTACAGCTAATTGCTAATTTTTTTTTTTTTTTTTTTTAATAAAACACGCTCTAAGTGCTCCATGAAAACTCACGCTAGAAGCCACGCAGAGATCTAGGAGAATTCGCATTTCACAACTTCAGACAAAAATTGGAGTGTGACTCTCACCAGCTTTCCCTATTGCTTGCCTGTCACACTGGTTCTTGGGGTGTTTGGGCCTCAGAATCAGGAGGAAACAGGAGCAGCAGAAAGTCCTCCCAGTCAGGAGAAGGACAGCAGAGTACCGGCTGTGGGCAGGGATGGTCCAGCAGGGCAACCGAGACTCAAGAAGAGCAAGCCAGGCACTCCAGGGGCCTCTGGGCGCCACCACGCGAACCTCCCTTCCCTGGGTCAGCAGGACTTAACACCTCTGGAGCATACAGTTTTCTATCTTCAACCTAGCTCCATTCTGGGACAAAGAGGTCCTCAACTGGTACGCTTTGCTGAAGGAAAATTTAAGTCCAACTCTCTTCCCGTTAAAATATTAGTGAAACCGACCAGTCATAAATCCAGTGACACTTATGGCCAACTTTGTCCTCCACCTTGAAGAGTCCCGATTCCAAATCCCTAGCTCCGACCTCTCTCTTAAGCCCAGATGTGTTTGTTGCAAATGCCCCACAAGCCATGTCCAGTGAAGATCTTGCCAGCAACTCTAATGTGCAGGTTAAAATCCACTCATGTCTCACCTCTCCCCTGCCAAGTGCACTCCCCCAAGTGCATTCCTCATACTGTGACCCCCACCGCTTCTCATCCCTGTCGTCATCATCATCCTCAAAAGGCCACATGCATACCACCCTCTGACTCCTTCCTTCCTCCCGGTCATTCGTTAAACTAGTGGCCCAGCTCTGACCTTCTCCTCCCCTCCCCCCATGCATCTCTGCAGCTCTGTGCCTGCTGTGTGGTCCCCACCCAGCTCTGCTCTGGTCACTCTCTCAACAGCCCGCGGTCCACATTGTTCTCGGGCTGCTCCATGACTGCAGGGCTCAATTACACTTCTCTCCTCCATCCTGAGTATGACATACTGGGTTCCTCAGCATCCCTGACTCCTGAGTCTGCCCATTCTCCCTCCACCCCTACTCACTGTGCCAGAGCAGGTTGCCAAACATTTTCTGTAAAGGGCGAGATAATAAAGAATCCGTATTATAAATAAAGACTTCAAGCTCGGTGGGCCTTACGGTCCCTGCCACAATGCTTTGACTCTGCTGCGGCAGTGCACCCACAGCCAGAAACAAAAGGTAAATGAACAAGCGTGGCTATGTGCCAGTAAAACCTTATTTATGGAAACTAAAATTAGAACTTCATATAATTTTATGTATCATAAAGTATTATTCTTTTCTTGATATTTTTGTCCAGCCAATAAGAAGGCTAAAAAAAAAATTCTCGAACCTGAGTGAGCACCAAAACCACCTGGAGGGCTTATTGAAACCGACTGTAGGGCCCATCAGCAGATCTGGGATGAAGCCCAGGCATTTGCGATTCTCGCAAGTGCCCAGGTGATGCTGGTTCTGCCCACGTGGGCACCACGTTTTCCACACCACTGTGCCAGAAAAGTGTGGTTTGATGGGGCGGCAATTCATGAGGTCCCCTCAGCCTGCAACTATCGATGGTTTGGCCCCAAATGCGTGCACCCAGTGTTGTCAATTTGATTTAGTTCCTAACATCTAACAGGAGAATTCGCTGACAAATCTGGACAGGAAGCTTCTCAGAGGGGAAAAACAGGGGGCAAATGGCAACCCTGGGCTTGCACATCAGGTGGCGACAATTGGCTAAAACCAAGCAGAAGCTGCCAGTTCTCCCAGGCCCACCATACCCTAGTGTGTCTGTCCACGGAAGCCCCAGGGCATAGGTAATCTACCATCCTATGCCTGGCCGGCCTCATTCGTTCATAACATCTGCCTGGCCCCTGGTGGCCCTCGAGTTCACTGGAATCTCTGGGCTAAAGTTAGATAGGATGAGGGCAGAAATAGGGTGACTGTGAGAATGCACAGAAGGACTGGATGAGCACGCCTTTTCTTTTCTTGCCTTGCCCTCTACTTCCTGAACTCTGCCCCATCCCTTAGGATCCCTGAGATGCTCCTGACCTCCCAAGCTCTCCCTAGTGGCTCAGGTAGAACCCTCTTCTCTACATTGGAGACTATACATCCACATTCTGCCTGGGGTACAGTTGTTTCTGTCCATGGGCTTTATGCTCACAGAGCTATAAGCTCCCTGAAGCCTGAGCCAACTCTGAGAAACCATCAAGATGCCTCAAGTGCTGCCTTCTTGAACATACAGAGTACGAAACTAATGCTTGTTTGATTACCTTGATCAATACATTAAAAAATATTGCTCACTCATTCCTTCATCAAATATTTACATGTCTTAAGTATAGGCTATCTAGCCTGCTAACCAATCTTGACCTTTGCTACAAAGCTCAAGTTTATTAAAATATCTTATTTTGCTGAGCAAATGAATATATTGGCTATTTTGTTGTTGATGTTGTGCTGACAGAGTTAGGTATTTAAATTCATCCTTGTTACACACTGTTTTAGAACCAAAGTAGAAAACCTAGCCCTTGCCGGGAATGAGGCTGGAAGCATCACACATGCATGATCACCAAATCCTTAGCCTATTTTGGGCCTCCCTTAGCCCATCTTAAACTAAACCATAAGAGTGTAAATGAGGCAACATTGAAAGGGCCACTGTGGAAACTGTAGGTTTCTACCAGGACAATACTGGCTGCCTTCAAGTGGATATGAAAAATGAAGTTCATGGTCAGTGCTGTCATTTTCCATCACGGGCTGGCCACGGCTTTGCCTTCGGGAGGACAGCCAGGAGTGCACAGGGCTCCCTCCCGGTCCTATGGGAAGAGGAAAGAGTGGCTACATTCCTATCAACAACCTTCCAACAACTATGCAAAACTAGACAAATAATCAACCTAACTGGACATTAATACTAAGTAATGTTGACCTGACAAAAAGTGAAAGAGAAGGAAAAGAGACAACTCAGCTAGACAGACGTAGCACATAGGTATGAATAATTTGTGACTGACCCACAAGATTTTTAACCAAGGAAAACCAAAATCCCCTTATTTTCTAGGGACAGAATGTCATACAGGGATACCAGAAGTTCTGCTGAAAGATCTCTTATTTGTAATAATTTCAAAGAAAATAGTTCAGAAAAGATTTCAGATGAGTGAGTTACTAGTTAGAAGAAATTCTGTATAAACAAAATTGTGTGTGTCTATATTTTTCTTAAGTATAAAACAAGATCTTACTCGTAGGTGCACGGAAATAAGGAAATGTAAAAAATTGCTGTATGGTCATCAGGTTTAAGTTAAAGGTTTCCCTGCTCATTTTTATAAATAGAAAATCTGTGTTTAGTAGAAGATAAGAGGAAGTGGCCAATTAAGTCCACCAACAGCTGCCCCCTGAACTAGAAATCACTTTTTCATTATAACCTCCTCACCTCCCCAAGGAAACTAGGATCACAAGACCTGAGGTCAAATCCAAGACCCATGACTAATTACCTCTGTGACTTAGTCATAGTTAGCCTCACTGAGCTTGTTTCCTTGCTTGTAAATCATAATAATACCAGCTGGGAGGATTAAATGGCATGGTTTATATGTCAATAGCTGGACAGGGCTAGCACATGGGAAACACGTAATGTGATTGACAATAAGGATTATACCACACTGCCATTCGTATTGATCATACCTCTGTTTCTTTTGTCTAAAAATATATTTTTGCCCTCCAATGCAGCAAAACATGCCCGTTCTTACAATCTAGTTTCCATTTCGTTATAAACCATAACATCTCATCACAAAAATACACATAAAGACATATTTATTTTCGTTCTTCTACTGGAATTGTTGAAAAAAAGAATTATTCACAAGAACCTCATCCAAATGGTCAATCATAGCTATCTACTAAGAAAAGAAAGGTTAGTGAATCCCTTCTCAATAATTCTCGGGGACTCTCTCCCTCCCCACAAAAACATTCACATGCTCCTACCTTCATTCCACCTGTACTGTATTTTATTTATTTATTTATTTTTTGCCTATCCAGAAGGGTGTTGTCTGTAAAGAAAAACAAAACAAAACCATGGAATGTGGAGTGGACAGAAGGCAAGCCAATCTCTTTTCATCTGACAATAAAAGCTAAGAAGAAACCATGGTGATAAAGCACTAAACAACAGGGAAACATACACACACTCTGTGGTTAAATCATGCATCTACACACTGTGTCTGCTATAAATGATTCAAAGTCCTGGCAGGTAGATTTCATGAAAGGCAGTGGCTGGAGAGCACAGCAGGCTCATATCCATTCCTGTTTGTGGGAACCCTCAGGAAATATGTGCTAAAACATTTTTGAAAATAAAATGCTTGGCAGGTAAATTCCTATTCCTTAATTTTGAATATCCTGTTGAAAAGAACTACATTTTCAAGCCAGAGAGGGAGACAAACCATAAGGGACTCTTAATCTCAGGAAACAAACTCAGGGTTGCTGGAGTGGAGGGGGTTGGGAGGGATGGGGTGGCTGGGTGATGGACATTGGGGAGGGTATGTGCTATGGTGAGCACTGTGAATTGTGTAAGACTGATGAATCACAGAGCTGTACCTCTGAAACAAATAATACATTATATGTTAATTAAAAAAAGAACTACATTTTCAAAGTCATGCAAAGTTATCAGTCCCTCCCCCAAATACATCTTTTGCAGGAACTACACAACCCTGCTCTTTCCACTGTTTTCTACCTGATAATGGTTATAGACCAATAACCATTGTGGGACTCTATTCTGGAATCATGTCAAGTGGATCAGGTTCTTAAAATGCAACCATGGTTGTAGTATTTCAGATATAAGTCACCTAATTTAGAGTACCGTGAGATTCCTTATCCTCCTTGATCTCTACCTTCAAGGTCTATAAATTTGATCCAGGACTGCATTAGCTTTTCATCTACTATGATCCCTGCCCTCATAGGGATCAATTGTTCTTATACTAGATCCCCATCCTAGAACTTTTTTTTTTTTTTGAACTGCAGGCCTTGTTATTTTACTTATTGATTTATTTTATGAGTTTTGACCCATAGTTTCAAATTATTAAGAACTTTTAAAAGCCACAACTCTTTTTGCCTAACCTGGTAGCTACTTGGTGTTGTGCCAGGCTTATTAAAGTATGATATTCCAGTCTTGGTGAGGTGCCAAGAAATGGGCACTTTCATGCACAGCTGGTACAAGTGTAAATTGGCATAGCCTTCCATGGTGCAATCTGGAAATAGTTATAATACCCCTTTAAAATGTACATATATTTGCTTCAATAGTTCTACTCTTAAAAATTAATCTAAATGAAATAACCAGAGAAGCATGCACAGATATAAGCACACTTAGCAGAGTGTACTGAAAAGTCAGAAAACACCAATATGTTTACCCCAGGGGAATGGTTACAAAAATGACACAGGAATCACACGACATGATATTACAAAGTCATTAAGTTGCTGCAATGGGGATGGGGAAATTCCGTTTCTGGTGATGATGCTCTGAATAATTTGGACTCATCCTCCCGTTGAAAACAACTAGAGAAGGTGGGCAAAATGTATAAAAATTCTATTTGAAGACAACGCAGAGTTTCCAAAATAAGGAAGAATTATGGGACCATGACTCAGGTAGAAAAGGAAACTCATGGTGTGATACCAGAAGTGGAGGTTAACTTTTCTACTTATGACATCTGCAGCTATTAAAAGAGGCAGCTGAGAGTCTGAAAGTTGAGCAGAACTTCCACCAGATTCACAGGGTGAAGGGGACAAAAACTGGACACCAGAGTCTGTTAAAAGGTGATACAGATAAACCCCTCTGACTCTGGACTTTGGGTTGGGATTTTGAAATGCTATACTCTAGGAAAAAGTGTGAATCAGAAGCAGACTAGTCCTCACAGAAACTGAAAGCAGCTCAGTCCTTGATCTTGAGTGGCCCAGCTTAGACATGAGCCATATACAGTGTCTCAAACTATTTTTGTACATCTCATACATACTGTCTGACGCTCAGAAAATAACCAGGCGTAAGTGGACACCAAGAAGAGGACACAGAAAACCAGGAGAAACAACAGGCAATAGAAACTGATCTACAGGAGATTCAGTTGATGGAGCCAACAGAAACAAACACGAAAATGATTATGCTAATATGTTCAGGAAGTTAAAAAACAAAACTTTCAGGAGAGAACTAAAAATTCCTGTATATTCTAGAACTGGAAAGTACAACGCAATGAAAAGTTCCACAGCAGTTTAAACACAGCTGAAGAGAGAAATGGTAGAGTGGAAAATAGGTCAGAGAAAATGTGCAGGACAAAAGAATGAAGCACTTAGAAAAGAGCTAAGGAGACCTACAGGACCTGGTGAACGGTCTACGCATGCGCAATCAGAGGCCCAGAAAATGAGACAAGAGAAAACACAGTGAAAACAATATTTGAATAAAACATAATGAGGAATTTTCCAAAATTGGCAAAGACATCAAGACCTACATTTTAAAAAACACCATGCATCCCAAGTACTATACATAAGGAAAAACCACACCTTTACCTAACAGACTAAAACTTCTGAAAAACAGAGATGAAGAAAAAATATAGCATCTTAAAAGGAACAATAATCGGCAGATGACATCACAGAAAAACAATGGAATATATTATAGTGCTTAAAGGAAATAGTTCCTACCTAGTGTTCTACATCCCATGAAATATCCTTCAAAACTGAAAGTTAAATAAAGACATTTTCAGACATAAAAATTTAGAGAATTCAAAAAGCGACAGACTGCATTAAAGGAATACTAAGGGCTTTTCTTCAGACAAAAGAAAAATTACCCTTGACAGTTGCTTGGTGATGCAGAAAGAAGTGAAGAGATAAAGTTTAACGTGTGGGAACCTTTAAATGAAAATTAAAGGTCGGGTGTTATATGCAGCTAATGAATCACTGAACACTACATCAAAAACTAATGATGTCTTATATACTGTTGTTGGCTAACTGAACATAATAAAAAAAAAAGAAAATTAAAGGCAGGTTGCAACAATAACAAGAGAGACAGGAAGCAAATATAACCCAATGAATGAGTTTATAGGAGTTTACACAGCTTCAACGACTTCATTTCCAGAGACATATTGTTCAACCGGAAGCAGCAGCTTTCATGACCCCAGGTATTGGTGTTTCTATCTGGAACTTTAGTCGCTAGAGATATCGTCCAGATTTCTTCTGGCTACACCTTTCTTTGTTGTCATGCATTTATTCAACAAATCTATTAAGCATCTATTACATGCCTCACACTGTGTAGGGAACTGGGACCACAGAGATAAAGACAGCCACTTTATCGATGAAGAAGAAAACCTCAGGGAGATTAAGCAACTTGCTCAAGGTCACCAGGGTCATAAGGGACAGAGCTGAACCCTGGTTCTATTTCTCTACCATACATTTTTTTACTAAGCACCCCTTACTCTTTAAAAAAAAAATACCATATATGCGAATGCTAACTGGAATTGATGCGTGTTATTCTTTCTCTCTCATGCTCTGTTGCCATTAACACTCAGCTTTTTTCTCTCATATCCCTATACCACTATCACTCTACCATCTTCAAATTATTCCCTTTAATGCTCTTTCCTATTCCCTATGCCTTTGTTGACTAAAATATTTTGAATTTATTTGTGAGATGTGCAATCTTCTATTTAAGATGTCAGCAGGCAACATTCTATAGCTGGAAGAATTTCACTGGGATTTCTAACCAGTTAATGCTATCAGTCATAGTCATGCACAGCTGCTGCCCTCTCACCCTGATGGAGAACTGAGGTCAGGGGCCAAGGTGGCCTGGAGAGGAAGGCAGGAGACTGTGTCTTCCCTCCACCTGCCTGACCCCGTTCTACCTGCTTAACCTTGGCACTGGAGCCCTGCTAACACACAAAGGTTGGAAGGCCAATGCTGATGCTTTCAGGGAGACTCGTTCCTGCTTCTCAATTACCCAGTTCAGTACCTCGGAGTGAAGAGTTATTTCTCTTGACTCAGGCAATAACTTCTGTACGTATCTGTATCACAATTTAACAACTTGGAGGGAAAGATTATTTTTACAGAGAAATGATCAATCACATGTTTATATATAATGCATGGCCAAGATACAGGTTTATAAGACTGAAATACTGCTTCCATGATTTAACCTGAGCCCCCATCTTATAGAAAGATAGTCTGCAGGCTGGAGGCCGAACTTTCCAAGTTTGGCACAGGAACAAACATGGTGAAGCAGCATGAAGAATTTGGAATGATGAAAGCATGTGGGGTAGGGTCTGAGGAACAATAAAAGAATTATGCCAAATGATTATTTGATTTAAGCATCAGAATTGGATGACCCTGAGAATCCCTCTGGTGAACATAGTATAGACTGTTGCTTCTCCAGAGAATGTTGAAATATTAGATAAGGCCAGTATGTTTTTATACACTATTTGTACCGTAGGCCCTGATTTTAATTACTACAGAACTTATTAAAATAAAGGACCTCATATTTTATGAATAGGAAAGACAAAAAAACTGACCTGACTAGGGAATAAAATTCTCAACAGAAAAATAACTTTTTAAAAAATATTTTATTTATTTATTTGACAGAGAGAGACACAGCGAGAGAGGGAACACAAGCAGAGGGAGTGGGAGAGGGAGAAGCAGGCCTCCCACTGAGCAGGGAGCCCGATGCGGGGCTTGATCCTAGGACCCTGGGATCATGACCCGAGCCAAAGGCAGACACTTAATGACTGAGCCACCCAGGCACCCCTAAAAATAACTTTTAAAACCCTGATGTAAAAGTCTTTACAGGTTGAGTGTATAATTCTTTTCACACATCCACAGATTAAGTGTTGCTCACATACAAACATTGCTAGCATCTTTCATAAGACTCCACAACCATATCTTGATGAAAAGTCCAACTTCTGAGGAAGCCCAGAAGTTTTTGTCAATAGGTCTTTCCCTTTGCATCTGCTCAACAAAAAACAAATATTCAAAATAAGCGACTCTTTCAATAGGTAGGTTGAAATCACTGGTTATCAACCTGGGGTGATTTTGCCCCCAGGGGACATGTGGTAATGTGTCAAGACATTTTTGGTTCTCATGACTAGGTAAGGGGTGCTCCTGGCATCTCGTGGGTAGAGACCAGGGATGCCGGTAAACATCCTACAAAGCACAGGACAGCACAGGCCCTGTTCCCTGGCAAAGAATTATCCTATCCAAAATGTTAATAGTGCCACGGTTGAGAAACTCTCGTATTAAAGTCTTCTTCATGAATAGCTGTATTTAACCAGATGGTCTATAAATTATTAAGTACTAATAACCTACTGGATTACATAGCACTCTTTCTCATTATTTTATGTACATATGCAAACAGATGTCTTTTTTTTTAAGATTTTATTTATTTATTTGACAGAGAGAGACACAGCGAGAGAGGGAACACAAGCAGGGGGAGTGGGAGAGGGAGAAGCAGGCCTCCCACCAAGCAAGGAGCCCGATGCGGGGCTCGATCCCAGGACTTGGAATCATGACCTGAGCCGAAGGCAGACGCTTAACGACTGAGCCACCCAGGCGCCCCTGCAAACAGATGTCTTATGTATTTTTATGATCACCTTTGAATGGGAGAAAACTTACCAAAATATAGCTACATTCAATTTATATCAGCGTGAATGTAGTTTCACTGAGCCCTAGAAATGACAGTACACTGGACAAGAGATTAATGTGCATTTAATCTGGGGAGGTTTTCTCTAAAAGATAGTCTTCAGTTCTCATTTAAAGGAAGATTAGGGCATGCTGGGGAGAGTGGAAGGAAAACTTTCATGTTTCTGAGTCAAACGTGCAAAAACTTGGAGACAGGCAAAAGGAACATGGGGGTGAGGAGTGGGGTGATTGATACACTTGGAACAGTGGATTTTTGGAGGGGGAGGTGTATTTATTTCAGATCAAGACTGGTAGGGTGTGACCATTTGGCAGGAAGATTTGAGGACAATGGTCAAAAGTCTGTATTTAATCCTGAGCAACAGAAAGCCAGGGACCATTATGGGTCCACTGAGAAATACTCAGAAGATGAAAATACACTGGTCCACTCTCTCCTCATCCAAGTGGACAATAACGCCCTTTGTAAACACTGTTGTCTTTCCTAATTTCAAGGTACAGTTAATACTCTGCCTCTTTAATCCTAGTTTTACTCTGTGACCAGGGCTTAAACACTTAATCTATTTCAAATTTAAGGAACATACATGGATACCATGTATCATGACCATGGGACAGCTTGAGCCACTTAAGAAAAATTTCAAGTACAAATAGTGTACAAAAACATCCTGGCCTTATCTAAAATTTCAACGTTCTCTGGAGAAGCAAAAATCTGTAGTATGTTCTCCAGAGGGATTCTCAGGGTCATCCAATTCTGATGCTTAAATCAAATAATCATTTGGCATAATTCTTTTATTGTTCCTCAGACCCTACCCCCACATGCTTTCATCATTCCAAACTCTTCATGCTGCGTCACCATGTTTGTTTCTGTGCCAAACTTGGAAAGATCGGCCTCCAGCCTGCAGACTATCTTTCTATAAGATGGGGGCTCAGATTAAATCCTTAATAACTTGTTATTGGGATCACAGATGTGCTTCTGGACCCGTCTTCCTTTTGCATGCAATCTCACGGAGTTTGGGCTGAAGATAGAAAGTCAACATTTTTTAGAAAATAATTGGTCTTTTATGATCTTTGGCGAATGACCAACGAGTTTTAGCAAAAAGAGAATTTTGATAAAACAGAATGCAGATAGATGGGAAGAATTCATCCCCTGCATGAGGACACTTAGGATAATGAGCAGAGGCCCAAGGTACAGGAGGACAGAAAAGGTCTTAAGAGTTTGAAATGATCTCTATAAATTTAAGTAAAAGCACAGTTGTCTCCTATCTAAAGTCAGTTTACATTCTGTTGTTTTTAAAAAGGAAACCACCAATGAAGAAGATCCAGTTACGTTCAATTATAAATCACCACTGAAAAATAACTTTTAGAAAAAAAAGACAAAGGTTTTTAAACAGGCAATACACACATCACGCCATTACCAAAGAATGCATCTTTTCAGAATTATAAATGCCCGAAAGGTATTTTTGAGTCTTAATGCAATGAAATCCTCATGACTTCCAATTTCTACTAGTTGAGCACACGGGCTAGAATGCTAGAGAAAAGGTGATCTATATGAGAGAGCATCAAGAGGAGAGGTGGAGCACCTGTGGCATGGGCAGGACATTAAGGGTAAGAGGAGAATATAAGCCCAGGGAGGGACAAGTGGAAAGCTGAGTGCCTGGATACTGATGTATGCATAGCAAGAGGGGAGTGGGAAGGGGGGTTGGTCTGATCATTTCTTATATTTCATGTGCTAGGTATTTTTACGTATGTGCAATTAATGTTTCTTTAAGTACAATGGGACCACTGCTGCTTCAGGCAACATAGATAGTCCTTTTCACATGTCGCTTGGTAAAATCCCCACTCATCACAGTGTGCTTTTCATCCTTTGGTATTTCCAGTTGCTCACACTAACCTATACATGTCCCTAATATAACAGCAGCTGTTGTCACTGTTTTTGGAAAAATACAAGCATCTTTGGACAGCTTTTCCAAGCAAAACACTCATTTTCCTTTTTATTAAATTGGTCTTGATTAGTGGCAATAGTTAAATAACTACAGAAATCCAATTAGAAAGAATAATGTACAGATTACACAAGGGTCCCAGGTCATTTCCCAAGACAGGTCATTAGATTACTCCCTAAGAAGAGAAAATTCACATACAGCACTTTCTCCTCAAGATACACAGGGCAATTAAAGAAGGTCTTACCCTATTCCTAGCTCTTGGGGACTTTCTGAGGCAAGGTATAATGGTTTGAGCAAAACTAGGGACAATGGTAAAGGGAGATTATTTCTATACAGCAAAAAAGGGAAACAAGCAATATGGTTGAATACAGCTCCCCTGCCGCACCACACACGCACGCATACAGAGCTTGAGACAGACTAACCGTGCATAGCAAAGCATCTTTACCCGGGGTGGCTGAGGTTCCTTCATTAACTACAAGGTAATGCCTCACCTTGCTTCTCCTAATTGTGAGATCACCATTATATTATACCTCAAATTGGCTTGTTCACAGAAGAGTAAAGATCTTAGGCCAAAGTGTATGTTTAAATTCTCCCACCACAGTATAATATTATTTGACAGAAGACTATGAATAAGTTAAAGAAGTGCATTGATATTTCCACAGCTTTTCTCAATCAGATTTCCTCTGGAGATTAAGTTGTAATGCCTTAAGATATCCATTATACATGATGAATTCATTTCTGTCCTATACACTGAAAATGGTGCTGGTTATGTACCATTCTTGGGAGAACTGAGAAAACAGACACTGAAATCACTTTTTGTCTTCTGTGGTTCAGAACTCTGGTTGAAAAAGACTATGCTGAATATAAACACCCAAAAATAAATAAATAAGGCAATAAACCGATCAAGACAAAGAACTAAAAAACCAACAATGTAGAGAAAATGGAATACTAAAACAAAAAAACAACAACCCTAAAACAAAACTTTACATTAAAACAAAGTAGGAAAAATAAGGATAAAAACAAATGGGAAAGTAGAAAATAAATAGCAACCACTACAATAGGAGGCAGAGGTGGTCAGACTAAATAAGCAGGACTTATCTATACGCTGTCAGCAAGAAATGGACTTTAAATATAAAGATGCAGCTAGGTTAAAAGTCAAAGAATGGAAAATGACAGGCCATAGAAAGTGAAATACTATTATTTGATAAACTGGATTTCAAATTTTAAATATTCTCCTTAAAAGACATCATTAAGAAAATACACAGTTAAGCCACAGTGAGAAAAACCTGCAATACAGAGATTTTGTATCCAGAATAAAGAACTGTTACCAACCAAGAAGAGTATGAACAATCCAATTAAAAATGGGCAAAACATTTTGAATATTTACCCCTCCAACCCCCCCAAAAATATTTGAATGGCCAATAAGTACATGTAAGAATGTTCAATCTCATTAGATATTAAGTAACTAAAACCACAATGAGTACAAATATTCATCCATTAGAATAGCCACAATTAAAAGGACTGAGAATACCAAGTGTCGGTGAGAGTTGGATCAATAGAATGCACGCACACCACTGCACACCACTGGTGGGAAAGCAAAACGGTGCAACCACTTTGGAAAACAATGTGACAACTTCTTGGAAATCTAAACATGTATTTACCATTTGAAATGAGAATTTCACTCCTAAGTATTTTCCAAAGAAAAATAAAAACATATGTCCACACAACAATTTACGCAGGGATAATCGTAACAGCCTTTTTCTCATTAGTTCAAAACTTGAGTCAATCCAAATGTCTCTCAACAAATTGTGGCATATCCAACAATGAGTTCCTATCCAGCAATAAAAAGGAATGGACTGATGACACCAATGACAACACAAGTAAGTCTCAAAAACATTATGTTAATCAAAAGAAGACACAAAAGGGTACATATTGTATGGTTCTATGTATATGAATTTCTAGAGAAGAAATATATAACCTTTAGGGATCAAAGAATAGATTGGGGCCAGGGTTAATGGAGAGGACTGACTACAAAGTAAATTTGGGGGATGATGGGTACACACATTTGTCAAAATTCATTAAACTGTATACTTAAAATAGGTACATTCTATTGTTTTTTAATTGTTTTATTTCAAAGTTTATTTTAAAAACATCTCCACTCTCATATGGTTTTACCCATCTCCCCTTTAAATTCTACTAATTTTTGTGTTATATATTTTGAATAAATTCTAACAAAATTTTTCAGATTGAGGGGAAATGATTCCAAATAGAATTATGGCAGGTTGACACTTTTTTCATTATGAATATCTCTCTTTATTTCTAATTATGTTTCTTGTCTTAAATCTAGTATATTTGATATTATTACAACTGGTGAGTTTATTTTGATTAGTGTTTGCATAGCATATATATTTTTTCATCCTTTTCCTTTATTTCTATAGAAATCTCTATATTTCTATATGTGCTGATACTTAAAGAGTGTGTCTTGTAAATCACATAGAGTTTGGTTTCTGAACTCCATCTGGCAATCTTTGTTTTTTAATTTGCCCATTTAATTTTAATATAATTATTGACACAGCTGAATTTAAGTTTATCATCCTTCTATTTACTTTTTTGTCCCATTAGCACTTTATTTCTCCTTTTCTTTAAAAAAATAAATCATGTATTTTTCCTATTCTATTTTTCTCTTCTAATAGCTTCTTTTTTGTATATTTATTTTAGTGATTAGAGATTAAAATCTGCATCCCAGACTTACTACACTATATCTTAAATTAGAATCTTTACTGCTTTCAGAACAATGCAAAAATACTATGACAGTTTAATTTCATTTGTTCTTCCCTTTGTACTACTGGTGTCATATATTCTTCTTCTACATATGTTGTAAACCTTAAACATCTTGTTACGGTTGTTTAACAATAAATACTTTTTAGATTTACCAACATATTGACTTTTTCATGCTCTTTGCTCTTTTTTGCAGTTCTGTGCTTCCATGTGGGTTCATTTTCTATCAACCTGAAGCACATCCTTTCATAGTTCTTGGAGTCTGAGTCTGTTGCAAGTAAGTTTCATTACCTCTGTTTGGTCTTTAACATTTTTATTTCTCATTCATTTTTGAAGAATATTTTCATTGGGCTGGATTGTAGGTTGGCAGTTTTTCTTACTTTCTGCCCTTTCAAGATATCTTCTCATTTTCTTCTTGCTGGTGTATTTCCATTGCACAGTCAGCTGTAAGTCTTAATTTTGCTCCTTTGAAAGTCTTTTTTCCTGGATGTTTGAAAGATTTTCTTGCACTTTAATTTTCAATAGTTTGATGGGATTTTCTCTCTATTTATCCTAATTGGGATTCACTGAGCTTCTTGAAAGTATGAGCTGACTGCTTCTCATCATTTATGAAAAATTTCTCAGCCATTATATCTTCAGAGGATGCTTCTGCTCCAATCTCTCTCCTTTCCTTATGGGATTCCAAGTATGTGTAAGTTAGACTTTTGACTGTTCCATAGGCTTAGGTGTGTTCTTTCCACTTATTTTTATCTGTTTTTATTTTCGTCTATTGCTCTGTCTTCAAGTTCACTATTCCAAACTTCTGTTTACAACCTGCTGTTAAACTTTCCAACGAATACTTAACATTAGATATTGCCTTATTCAGTTAAAGGATGTCCCCTTATTTTGTAGATTATAAGCTACTGTTGAAATTCTACATATATTTCTTCATTTATAGCTTTTTAAAAAACCATACCAATCCTAATTATTTTTGTCCTTCTCAACTAGTTCCAATATCTGGATTATTTCTTACACTGCTTTTATTATTATTTTTTGTTTGTTTCCTGATTGTTAGTCACAATTTCTGGCTTCTTTTTGCATGTCTATTCAATTTTTATTTCATGACAGCCATTGTATATGAAAGTACCGTGGAGGCTCCTGATGATATTTGCACCAGGGAGAGGCCAGCCTTCCCTCTATGGCAAGATTGGATCAATGTAACCAGTCCCTCACCTGTCAGAAATTGAGTTGGGTCAAGGCTGAGTTGCACTTCTTATAAGACTCAGCCTACCTCCAGTTAATGCCTCTGCCTTGAGAGTGACCCTCCCAGGCTTCTGATGGAGAGTCTGGAAGATCCCTGTCCTCTAACCCCAAGAGACTGCAGAAGAGGTTCAGTTCTATCTTTTGGAGGTCTAAAGCTTACTCTTCAGCTTCCTTACCCACGAAAATTTAAAATCTGGCATGAGAGGGAAAACAGTCATGTGACTGTTGCAAGCCTCATTCTTCTGGCTGGACCTTGTCTTCCAAGCACCATGAGTATGTAGATTTCACCCTGCCTTTCCAACCCATCACCTGAGCCTCCTAAACTACACCGGCACTTACATGTAAATTTGTACTACTTAAGTCAAGGAAACTTTCAACAACATGAACCTTTTCTTTACTACTTTAAACATTCCCAGAGAAATCTTACTTTCACTACTGATTTACTTAGCATTTTAATTTTCTGAAATTTTTTTATTATGTTCAATTAGCCACCATATAGTACATCATTTGTTTCTGATGTAGTGTTCAATGATTCATTAGTTTTGTATAACACCCAGTGCTCATCACCACATGTGCCCTCCTTAATACCCATTACTCGGTTACTCCATCCCCCATCCCCCTCCCTTCTGTAACCCTCAGTTTGTTTCCTGGAGTCCAGAGTCTCTCGTGGTTTGTCTCCCTCTCTGATGACTTCCCATTCAGTTTTCCCTCCCTTCCCCTATTGTCCTCTGCACTATTCCTTATGTTCCACATATGAGTGAAACCGTATGATAATTGTCTTTCTCTGTGTGACTTATTTCACTTAGCATAATCCCCTCTGCTTCCATCCATGTCGATGCAAAGGGTAGGTATTCATCCTTTTTGATGGCTGAGTAATATTCCATTGTATATATGAACCACATCCTCTTTAACCATTCATCTGTTGAAGGACATCTTGGCTCCTCCCACAGTTTGGCTATTGTGGACATTGCTGTTATGAACACTGGGGTGCATGTGCCCCTTCTTTTCACTACATCTGTATCTTTGGGGTAAATACCTAGTAGTGTAATCGCTGGGTCATAGGGTTTTGTTTTTTTTTAAGATTTTATTTATTTGACACAGAGAGAGAGAGACAGCTAGAGAGGGAACACAAGCAGGGGGCATGGGAGGGGGAGAAGCAGGCTCCCAGCTGAGCAAGGAGTCTGATGCAAGGCTCGATTCCAGGACCCTGGAATCATGACCCGAGCCGAAGGCAGATGCTCAATGACTGAGCCACCCAGGCACCCCCATAGGGTTTTATTTTTAAATTTTTTTTAGAGAGAGTGAGTTGGGGGGGGGAGGGCAGAGGGAGAGAGAGAATTTTAGCAGGCTCCATACCCAGCATGGAGCCCAACGAGGGGCTCAATCTCATGACCCTGAGATCATGACCTGAGCTGAAATCAGGAGTCATATGCCTAACTGACTGAGCTGTCCAGGGGTCCCCTACTTAGCATTTTTAACAGATAGTGTAAGAGTGAACTTCTATACAGTCACTACTTAAAATTAATTCAAATTTTGAGTAAGCGATATCTTGACTACTTTCTTTAAATCTTGATTTTCTATGTAGGGAAATGCCCTCAGACTATATCCTAGAAGTTTAAAAATAATTCTCTGCAAATTGACTGATGCCTGGTGTGCTTTGCAGTGGAGGATACTGGAACATCTCTTTTCAGATAAGAAGCATTATCATCTCATAGTTAGCAACTGCAAATAACAGCTGTGACATGTTTAAGTTCTTTTAATATTATATCCATAGCTAAAGGTCAGACCTTATCACTTACCAGTCCAGGAATGATGCATGTGTCAGCTGTCATGAAGCCTCTTCTGGGATAACTGTGGAGATGCATTTGTACAGTTGAGTAGACATTTTTTCCTTCTTGCCTTCCATGCTCCTTGTATCCAGTCCCAGAACCCAGAGTTCTTTTGCCACTCTCCCACTCGGTCCTTGTAATTATGGTTGACTATCTCCTCCTCCCCATGCCAAAGGTGGGCATATGGCCTAGGCTTTGTCAGTCACTTATTCCATGCTTCTGGTTACACTGGACCATTTCAAATGTTGACACATAACTCAAATTAGTTCTCAGAGACTCAGTTTGAGGACTCTTGTCTACATTGCAGAGGATGAGAATGTCTGTGGCTGGGGTTGCAGAGAAGGAGGTACAAGACTGGAGCTGTTGGCAGCCATCTTGCGACTATGAAGTTAAGGCCTCTCTCAAAACAGAGCTAACAGGGAGGTACTAAGAGATGTAGATAATAAATGCCAGTCTTGAGGACATTGGTTGAGTCCCTGGATGCAGCCTATCATGTCTAAACCAGGAAATGCCCCAGGACTTTTGAGTTTTGTGAATAGAAAACAAAGATCCCTGTTTAACGTAAGTAAGCTTTAGTTGGTTTTCTGTCACTGATAACCAAGAGTCTCTTCATCAGGTAATCTGCAACAATGGATCATCATTCTAGAGTCCACTCTAAGCCAGAGGCCACCTGGTGAGTTGGGTGTATCGGGTGGAGAGTTAAAGAGCTCTTGGTGTATTACACAAGGTGGGAATCCACACTCAGGAACTGGCTGTGTTACAAGCCAAATATGGACTTCAATAAGTCACTCAGCTTTCAAAGAGAAGCAAAGAAAATCACTTTTAAGGACTAGCAGCTGGAGAGAATGGCATAATGTCCACACTGAAATGATCTAAGACAGTTGGAAATATGGACCTGAATCTTGCAAAAGATCAGGGCTGGTGGTGAGGATTTTGTCATATTAACAGACGTGAGGGTAGCAACCCTTGAGATGGTGAAGGGGTCTAGAGAGAGAATGTCATAAGAGGAAGTAGGCAGAAGACAGAACCTCATGAGATGCATGGATTTAGAAGGCTGGTGGGGGAGAATAGTAAAAGGGGGGAAAAGTGAGTGAACAGTCAGGGAGGTAGGAGGAGAATCAGGAAAAACCTGGACCAAGAAATCAGGGGCAGCAGGTGGATGAGAAAGAGATCACCAACTACAGATACCAAGAAGTTGAAAATCCCACAGACTGAGGGAAGGGCAAGGAATTCACCAAGGTCATTGCTGACCTCGCCAAAAGCTGTTCCAGGCAAGTGGTAGGGTAGAACCAGGCTGCAACAGTTACCCAGCAAATCCACAGAGAAAAAGCAGATCCTAGGAGCCATCAGCTGCCTCTGAGATGGCTGGTGGATAAAGCAGGGGCAGGAAGGCAGAAGCTGGGAGCTTAACTCCAAAACAGTGTAAGTGCCATGACATTGTCTCCGATTGTAAATCACCATTTGGGGTGCTCGTTTTCAATAGGAAGCTATAAAAAACGGACTCCATAAATAAAGGTGTAAGGCTATGATGCCAAGTAGCACATGCCCAGGAAATTTATCAAGAACTTATGAATTATGTGTTTGGTGAGAAGGGACCAAAATATGAAACTGTGTGCTACGAAGGGGAAACTACTACGATTTAGCCCAGCATCTACTGTGTACGGCGTACAGTGGAACCTAAAAAGCCTTTAGGGGGTGCCTGTCCATGCTGAGGGTCAGAGCAAGATAAGACCTCCAGGAAGCCTCCTCTGAGCCATGCCCTTGAAATATTAAGATCCCACCCGCACTGAGTTTGAGGCCCTTCTTGCTGTCCCTGTGCTGGGTGTGGTTCCCGCATGCCTATAGGAAGTGCCTTCTCTGCACAGGTGTTTGTCTCTTCTACTGGGCTGACAAGTCCCAGGGGGGTAGGGGTTATGTTTGTTCATCTTCATATCACACAGTCTGGCACAGAGTAGACAATTAGGGTTACCAGATTTAGGAAAAAGGAAAAAAAATAAAATCTAGTTAACTCTGGACTGCAAATTCAAATACTGCATACTTTTTACTCAAAAGCTATTTGTTGCTTATCTGAAATTCAAATTTCACCAGGCATCCTGTGCTTTATGGGGCAACACTACACATTCCATCCACGTTTCCTGAATGAATGCAAAAGTGCAACCGGGGGAGGAGATGGGGAGAGGACAATTAACTCCTTCTGAACCCATTCTCCAAAAATGCTAATTTAAAAAACAGCACAATGCTAGAGGTAAGCCACTGACGGTGCAGTTAAGACCATAAGAAGACACGAGAGAAGATGTCAGAAACCTGTAGCAGGAATGCCGACTAGGGGACCCCATGCAGTGGGGCTATACCTGCTCCCTACCTCTCCCACCCCCAGGATCACAACTCTTGATGTTAGAACCTGGCTGTGCCTCTGGAGGAATGTGGCTGAATTTAGGTCATTGTCTCTCCTCAACACACAAAAAGTAAAGAAGAAGTACTATGTGCAGCTGGGTGGTCTTGACCACATAGTCGAGGGATCCAGAGACTGTGGAGTCAGTGGAGTCTCGGTGGTCAGGGAAGGCTTCAGGGAGGAGGCATGCCTGTGGTAAGGCCCTCAAGAAGGAGGAAAACACAAACAGGCAGAAACCTCTTCTTAGGTTCTAACTCTGACTTCTTTGTAATTATACCTCAAAAATAAGCCAAACATGAGACCATGATTGTGGCTGTCTTCCTTAAACACTTGGTTTGTCTGCTACTTTAGCCTTTTCTCTGCTTCAGTAACAAGTGACTTTCTTCTCTTCTCCCAGCAGACAAGAGTTTTATCCACCCTGCGATCACCACAACTTAGGTTCTGACAATCTGTGAACTATGCCCTGTCATTGCAGGCCATGTTCACACACGTACGTGCACCTGTGTGGAGAGGCACTGCTGGGTAATGGACACTTGCAGTCAAGTCTTTGGACTTTGTGTTGCCTTCTTTCTTTTACTTTTAGTTGACATTTTATTAGTTACTTGCCTGTTTTATGTGGGAGGCAACCACTTTTGTTCAACTGAAGACGGCATTTTAGCTTGCCACTTTGCTTATAGTTTCTGTGGATAGGAACTTGGATCAGTTTAGCTGAGAGGCTCTATCTTGGGGTGTCTCATGAGGGTGCAGTCAGACATCAGCAAAGGCTGCCATCATCTGAGGGCTGGACTGAGACCGGAGGACCCACTGCAAGATGGTGCACTCACAGGCAAGATGGCGCACTCACATACCTGGCAGTTGATGCTGCCTGTCAGCCAGACAACACAATTCTTCACACGGCCCTCTCCACAGGACTGCCTAAATATTTTCAGGGCTTGGCACCTCCAAAGTGAGAGATCCACGAGACCAAGGTGAAAAGTGTAAAGTCACATGCTGTCTCTACTGCCTTAGTCTGTTGGAGACACAGACTAACCCTGACTTGGGGTGGGAGGGGGCTGCAGAAGAGTGAGGGCAATATGGGAAGCTGGCTAGCACAGAACCAGTTTAGGAAACTCAACTTAGAAAATTCAAAATATGCTAACTGCAGGCAATGTCTCCCATCCAGGAAATAGAAGGACATTAAGATCTTACAAGGAATGGCGAGATGCCCACGAAGACGACACAAAAGGGAGGCAGAGAACACAGGGGCCTCATCAACACCGTCTGCTTCAGGGGTTGGGCCCTATCCACCCCCATCTATTCACCCTCCATCTGTCCACCCCCATCCCTCAACTACCAACCCAGGTATCACTGAGATGTACTACACAAACTTCTGTGGTAGGCTCTGGGGAATAGTGACGAGCAAAAGAGATATGTCTCCATCCTCTTGTAACAGACAGTCCAGTTGGGGAGGCAAACATACAAGCAGATAAATAAAATGGTATGGCACAGTGTGAAAGAAACTGAAAGGAATTATAGCAACCGACAGAGCAGGTACCTGCCTAAATGAGATGACCAGGGAAAGCTTCCCTAAGGAGGCGGTTTTAAAGGCAGAGGTGAGAAAAGGCTCTTGAAGCAGTGATCAGAAGGACAATGAAGAGACTCATGGATGGAGGTCAGGAATGGGCACAGGAAGGTTCCTAGGGCTCTTCTGAATAGAATCCCAGAGGAGAAGCCAAGTGTGGAAGATGACACCACTAACTCTGTCCTAAATGGCTTCCAAATAGAGGGGCTGCATTTGCGGCACTGCCTTGGGGCCACTAGAGGAGTGACAGGTGGGGAAGGAGTCAAGCCTGGAAGGAGGGGTGGGAACAGAAATCCCAGGAATATGGAGGAAAGTCAGTCTGATTTCTGGAGAGGAGACCAAACGTCCCAGGTGAGGCAAAGCAGAAACCAGGTGAGGGTGGTGTGAGGACAGGCTATGGCGGGAGGCGGGTACGCTAAAAGAAGTTTGAATGCAGAGAGAGTAGAGCAGGGATAAGCTTTAGGGCTGCAGGCCAAAGTATGGCTTCTGTTTAGAGCATCATCTCAAGGGGGCTACACATTGAAAGGTTCCACTCTTCATTTTGGACAAACTGGGAGTACCATCCACTTACAAAGTGGGACAGATCTGAATCAATCAAGAGATAGGACATATATATTTCTGGGAAAAAAGATCTGCCTAAATCTGGTGCAGCCATTCTGGAAAACAGTATGGAGTTTCCACAAAAAGTTGAAAATAGAGCTACTGTACGACCCAGCAATTGCACTACTGGATATTTACCCCAAAGATACAAATGCAGTGATCCACAGGGTCACGTGCACCCCAATGTTTATAGCAGCAATGTCCACAATAGCCAAACTATGGAAAGAGCCTAGATGTCCATCAACAGATGAATGGATAAAGAAGATGTGGTACATATATACAATGGAATATTACTCAGCCACCAAAAAAATTGAAATCTTGCCATTTGCAATGATGTGGATGGAACTAGAGGGTATTATGCTAAGCGAAATAAGTCAATCAGAGAAAGACAATTACCATATGATTTCACAGATATGTGGAATTTGAGAAACAAGGCAGAGGATCATAGGGGAAGGGAGGGAAAAAAATGAAACAAGATAAAACCAGAGAGGGAGACAAACCATAAGAGACTCTTAATCTCAGGAAACAAACTGAGGGTTGCCGGAGTGGGGGTGTGATGGGAGGGATGGGGTGGCTGGGTGATGGACACTGGGGAAGGTATGTGCTATGGTGAGCACTGTGAATTGTTTAAGACTAATGAATCACAGACCTGTACCCCTAAAACAAATACTTTTTATGTTAATAAAAAACAATGCAAACATACAAAGTAAAAAAAAAAATAGTTTTCCCAAAAAAAAAAAAAAAGATCTGCTTAAGAGTCCATTGTTTATAGTAACATTTTCAATAATTTGAAATGCAAGTACCTGAGGGAAATGCTTGATTGTGAAACAATGAAAATGACTTTTATATTTTGTGTAGCATTCATCAAACCTAAATGAAAAAGCACTAGACCAAAACAAAAGCCAAGAAAAAAGTAAATGAAATGAAATAATTGAAAAATAAGGGACTGTTATAAATATTAATTCAAACATCTCTGGGGACCTACTATGTATCAAGTACCGATAGACTGAGGATACAGACATGAGCAATACATAGTATCTGCCCTTCAAGATTTCAGCTTCCCTAAGAAACCAATAACAAAATCAACTGTTACATGTGGATAACACATGCCATGATGGAGGTACTGACTGGGTGCTCAAGGAACATGCTCCATGCTGGAAGTACTGACTGGGTGCTCAAGTAATATGATCCATGCTAGAAGTACTAAACTAGGTGCTCAGGTAACATGCTCCATGCTGGAAGGACTGACTGGGTGCTCAGGTAACATGCACCATGCCGGAAGTACTGAACTGGGTGCTCAGGTAACATGCACCATGCCGGAAGTACTGAACTGGGTGCTCAGGTAACATACACCATGCTGGAAGTACTGAACTAGGTGCTCAGGTAACATGCTCCATACTGGAAGGACTGAACTGGGTGCTCAGGTAACATGCTCCATGCTGGAAGTACTGAACTAGGTGCTCAGGTAACATGCTCCATACTGGAAGGACTGAACTGGGTGCTCAGGTAACATGCACCATGCTGGAAGTACTGAACTAGGTGCTCAGGTAACATGCTCCATACTGGAAGGACTGAACTAGGTGCTCAGGTAACATGCTCCATGCTGGAAGGACTGACTGGGTGCTCAGGTAACATGCACCATGCTGGAAGGACTGACTGGGTGCTCAGGTAACATGCACCATGCTGGAATTACTGAACTAGGTGCTCAGGTAACATGCACCATGCTGGAAGGACTGACTGGGTGCTCAGGTAACATGCTCCATGCTGGAATTACTGAACTAGGTGCTCAGGTAACATGCTCCATACTGGAAGGACTGAACTGGGTGCTCAGGTAACATGCTCCATGCTGGAAGGACTGACTGGGTGCTCAGGTAACATGCACCATGCTGGAAGGACTGACTGGGTGCTCAGGTAACATGCACCATGCTGGAAGTACTGAACTAGGTGCTCAGGTAACATGCTCCATACTGGAAGGACTGAACTGGGTGCTCAGGTAACATGCACCATGCTGGAATTACTGAACTAGGTGCTCAGGTAACATGCACCATGCTGGAAGGACTGACTGGGTGCTCAGGTAACATGCTCCATGCTGGAATTACTGAACTAGGTGCTCAGGTAACATGCTCCATGCTGGAAGGACTGACTGGGTGCTCAGGTAACATGCACCATGCTGGAAGGACTGACTGGGTGCTCAGGTAACATGCACCATGCTGGAATTACTGAACTAGGTGCTCAGGTAACATGCTCCATACTGGAAGGACTGAACTGGGTGCTCAGGTAACATGCACCATACTGGAAGTACTGAATTGAATGCTCGGGTAACATGCCCCACACAGGACCTGGGTACCTGGCAGCTAACCGGATGTTGAAAAGGGGTGGTGTATGCGAGGAGTTTGGGAAAACCACTGCTTAGTCTGCTTACAGACGGGAGTGCTTAAACAACAGACATTTATTCCCCATAGTTCTGGAGGCTGGAAGCCCAAGATGAGGGTGCCAGCATGGTTGGGGTCTTGGTGAGGGCTCTCTTCCTGGCTTGCCGAGGGTCACGTTGTCACTGCATCTCACAGGGTGGAGAGAGCTCTGGCCTCTCTCTCTTACAAAGACGCGGCTCCCATCCTGGGGGCCCCACCCTCACGACCTCATCTAACCTTAATCACTTCCCGAAGGCTCCACCTCCAAATGCCATCACGTTGGGGGTTAGGGCTCCAACATGCAAACTTTGGGGAAACACAAACATTCAGTCTGTAATGCCAACCAAAGAAGGTGATTTCTTAGGTCAGTCCAGGAAAATGGAGACAGGACGTGGAAGGTGAGGGAGGGTTAGGGCAGGGAAGGTAGGAGCGTGTAGAAAGCCCATGCAGAGCAGTAGTGGGACGGGGCCTCTGGGGGCCGGCAAGGAGGTGCAGGCAGGGCGCAGCAAGAGGAAGGCGGAGGCGGCTCAGATCACGGATGGATGCACAGGCCCCACATTAAAGGTCTGGGTCTTATTCTGAGAGAAACGGGGAATCACTGATGGTTTTTAAACAGTTCTAAGACACGGTCAGATTTGTGTTGAAGAAAGACATTCTGCACAGTAAGGGTGGATCTGAGTGGCCAGAGAGTGAAGGATTCACTAAGATGCCATTAAAAACCGGGTTTTCCGAGAATGCTTTGTGGCACTGGAAGTATAAATAACAACAATAAACACAGTGAATCTTCGCATGTTCTATACGCTTAAACACCATCTTAGCAACAGCCCTCTGAAATAGGTAATTTTTTGTTTCCCATTTTTAATGCGGAAGCAAAGGTTCAGAGAGGTCGTGTTACTCGCCAAAGGTCACAGAGCAAGGTCTCTGCAAGGGGCCTGCAGAGAACAAGAGTCCCTCACCAGCTCCTGCTGGGGTCTCTTCACAGGGCTGGGCCCCACATTCCATCTCTAACATAACCCATCTACCGCCTTGCCACCGCTTTCCTTCCTAAAACAGATGCTCTATCTCAAATCACTTCTGAAACCACTGCCTCAAACATCACTCGACTTCTCAAAACCTTCCGTGGCTTTCCACTGTCTTTGGAATAGAATTCTAACCTCTTAGCATGACATTCAAGGCCTCGATTCACCGGAAAACTCCAATCCTGATAGTGCCTTATCCGTCATAGGTGTTTGTCACCTGCGAACACAAGCAGACAACACAACTTGCCCCCCCGGGCACGGACAGTGCAGAGTGTGGCTCCAGATCTCAGCTGGGACCCTCTGTACATAAGGAGGCCAAGGTGGGGAGGGTTTCAGTGGGCTGCCTCAGTTTGCAGAGAAGCTAGAACTCATCCCTTCCTGTTTCTTCCCATCGGATTCAGAAACACAGCCAGGAAATCCAAAGGCGAGCTCCTCCAGCCTCAGCTGCTTCAAATAAAATAGTTAAATTAATTTGCTGTCACAGCCGTAGGAATTTCTTGAGAGGAGGTGCCTCCGAGGTTAATGAGTATAATAGGCCAATTCTGTGTGTGCTCAGATTCCTGGAATCTGCAAACACGGGCAGTTGTAACTGGTAACGTTTCACTGAAAAATGTACATGTGTTGTCTTTGGGGGTATTTACTTAACTAAAGACATACATTTCCACAGCTTCTGGACATTTATTTTATAGGAAAAGATGTTTAAAGCCTCTCCAACTCATTTCCCCACCTGCCAACTCCTCTGGCTGGCTCTCCCCTAGCAATGCGTGCAGGGGCCAGAAGAACGGCTCCGTGTTCCTGTCTGTTATAACCAGCAAAAATGCACTCGAGGTTTTGCATTTGACTGCAGGACACTGTTGCTGTCCTTCCCGCCTGACAGCTTCTTCTCACCCTGTCTGGGCAGCTGAAGTATGTGGGACGGAGATCGGAACCCTCGGCCGTCGGAGGACGTCGGAGGACGCCCGGTTTGTGTTATGCCCGTTACAGGCGTTTCCCGTGGCAGCTGCATTCCCAGAAACGCTTCCAGACTGAACCAGACGAGGCCCGGTACCTGCCAATGAAACAGCAGGCTGGAAAAACCCAGCTCTGGGACTCCACCGAGACTGCTCCGGAGATGGCCCTGAAAAGGCTTCCTTCCCCCGTGACTGGGGCCGGGAGGCCAGGGGGTCGACAAAACCGGAATTCCTCACTGGCCCAACGCGGTCCAGACATGAAAAGTGCAAGACCGTAAATGCCGGCTCTCTGGGCTCCAGATGAGCAGAGACGCGGACGTCGGGGGCCAGCGCCGGGCCAACCAACAGCGCCCGGGGATCTGACGCATTCCCACGAATCCCACTTAAGACACTAAAACCAGCAAGAACTTCTGGCAAGGCAAACACATTCCTATTAGCTGAAGAGGCACAACCAGAGAGCATATGCCCAGTGGTCTTGTTTCGAACTATAAAAGGAGGGACTAGATTTCAAAGGAGCCATGATAGAATTCTCTACCCCTCGTGGGCTCTCAGCTCTTCCTTATGTTTGGACCGCAGGAGCTGACATTTCCTAGAGCTCTGCTTGAGCAAGCTTCAAAGTAGTTCTGAAAGGAAATTGCCGGGTTTTATGCATTTTTTAAAAAAGGGCAAAGTATCTCCAGCATCCAGCACAGGGCCTGCAACATGAGGGGCTCGCGGTAACTGTTTCCTGAGTAAATGAGTATACAGAAAGAAGTCAAAAGAGAGGTAGGATGATGGTGAGGCAGTAAAATTTTTCCGCTCAAAAGTGACATGTCACAACTCTTACATGGAGGTCCTGTAAGAGTTGTTGTTCCTGGCTGGGCCACCCCGCTCAGCAGCTGAGCAGGTTGTCACGGCTCATCTCTGGGGATCCAACTGACCCTGCCTCCCCCCAAGGGATGCAGGACTTAATTTGCATAGCTGTACACGGCACCCCTGGTGAGGTACTCAATGAGCATTTATTAGACAGAAAAAAGAAAGAAACCATGAAATGTCTTGGGCTGTTTTCAAATGATATACTGTTTTCCCCAATGGCAGATGCATTTAGAGAGGTACACAGCACATTTCACTTCAATCATTTATATTCCTTTTACGTGTTGGAACAAAAAATCAGCATGTCAAGCACATATAAACTATTAAGTGTGGCTGCTTCTATAATGAGGCTGAAATCTTTCATGTGGATCCTGGGTGACTGATGTTTGGGAAACACGGATGTGAACTATGTCACCTGCATACACAAACAGAGCCCTGCCAAGCCAGCAGTGACGGGGAATAGTGCATGCATCATGTTTCCGAATTCCGGCTGGCTGCCCTCATACGTTCAGGAGTGTCCCCTGTGAGATGCTATGGGGCTAAGACATGCCAGGGAAAGCCAGAAAATGGAGCCAAGCTAATG